>NC_137033.1:9939895-10204895 GCF_032717465.1 Coenobita brevimanus
CTTTTCGAACCTGGGGAGTCAGATATATCCTTCATTACCCACCACACCACTTGAGATCTTTCCTCTACAAAATCATATCGTCTTACAATGGCAAGAAAAGAGTTACATAATGTGGCATCAGACGGAAAGAATTAGCTCTGTAGTGAAAGACGCACTGATAATGTAATGGAAGCCTCGTGGTGATAAAGGTATAGAAGAGAGAGCTAGTTGTTGCCATCATCTAACCAGTGGTATAATGCAAGCCAAGGAGTCAGTGTGACTGCGATGAGTTATATCAATGGATGACTAAGATAAAGTCCCAGCAATTAATTTAAAATGGATGCTTAACTCTCACGTGGTCGGGACAACTCAAGTACTATGTTTAAGCTAACACCAAACTATTTTGTTTAGAAGAGATCAATCTACATGATATGAGCTTGAGGTAAGTGTCAAGGATATAAGGTTTCGTGTTATATTCCTAATCCAAAAGGAATATTCTAGTATTTATGGTAGAGATATAGGGTAATGACTTTTAAAAGTGGTCTGATTAATATGTGATTGTACAGAGAAGATATTGAGGGTATATTACTGATATGCTAGTTCCGAGAGAAAAGTGCAGTTGACGTCTGATCATATGACTATACTCTTTCCAGTGTAACCTGGTTAACAATTGCAATTTCTCCAACTTGAATGCCGAGCTGGAAGGAGAAACTAACAATAAAACACGGCGCCAGTCGCGAAATACTATTGTGGAATGGATGCAGACCCTTAGTAGTGTCCTATTATACCACACACCTACAGGAAATAAGCTGGAAAAGGAAGAAAATCTCCACAAAGTTACTGTAAGGTGGACAAAATGTTAATATAAGATGATGATATGGGACGCGTGGAAGAGAAATAATTAGGCGGATAATTGCACTGACAGTAGAACAGTAGATAAAAGAATAAGAATAATAGCAAGAGATAAATAAGTGAAAAGCTTGAGGACGAGTTATTTGCAGGAAATTGTGTACCAAAGCAAGGAATAAATTTCTGGAGTTCATTTTAAGAGCCTGACTGGGTAGAAATGTAAAGAAAAAAAGTGTGTGTGTGTGTGTGTGTGTGTGTGTGTGTGTGTGTGTGTGTGTGTGTGTGTGTGTGCTGGGTGGCAATTTGACAACAATACGCTAAGATATGGCTGTAGAAAAAGCAGTTAAAAAAAAATGCTGGGGAGGTACAGAGGAAATGATTCCAGATGAAGAAAGAGTTAATGTGTTAATGGATTAGTGACGGTAAAAAGTTTGGAAGAAAAGTGGAGTCGAAATTCTTTGCTAATGGAAAGCTGCTTTGGAAAGAGATGCAAAAATGTAGGAGAGAATACTGGAAATAAAAGTTGGAAAACACGAGGGAATGAAATGAAAGGCTGCTGACAAATCATGGAATAATAGAGGGCCGGTGAAAAGGTGAAAAGAAGCTTTTGAAAAAAAAAGACAAAAAACTGATGAATGGGGATGTCGAGAGCAAATGAATAGTTAACGTTTAAGCTTGATGAAACACAGCAGGAATGTGATGTTAGTAAATGAATCAACAGGAAATAAAAAATAAAAAAGGGGAAACTTTGAAAAGGATGAACAACGAAGAGGAAATGGGTTTTATTCTGGTGCAAACAGATATGATGACGCTCTGGGGAAGGACAATGAACAGGAAATTCTTTTTAATAAATTATTTTATTACTTAAACCCTTAAAGGCATACGTTGTTGGACCTGTCTTGTATGACATACGTTGAGTGTAACCAACTCCTTTTTTGAAAAATCAAAACACATGGTTGTAATCAATTTTTATTGGGTTTCTGGCCATGAAAAGAAAGAACAACTCTTCTACTTTCCTGTGATATACTTACTTTAGTAATTATTGAAAAATAAAAATGTTTTATGGGTGACTAAAGGAACCTAACCAAAATTGCCTTTTTTTTTGACGTTACTGAATAAAAAATTAATTACTCGGCCCGTATGAGGATTTAAGATCTGAGATTAAATACGCTGCTTCTCAGGTCCCGTGGCCGTATCCTGTAAGTGGCTCACACTTCTGGCTCATGAGGGTCACTGTGGGAAGACACCCTGAAAAGGGCTAAAAAAAAAAAAAAAAAAAAAGGGAAATTTTCACTATACAAATTTTTTTATGACGTTATGGTTCCCTGTATATACACCCTAATGACTTTGTAAATTTCGTTTGACACTAAACTATGATTTTAAGACCCAAATGATGAGGACTGATACTTTATATGACGATAATATAAGACACAATGTTTAGTTTTCTTTTACTGACCTACATCCCCTCACAATCGGTACACAGGGTTTAGCTGTGGCTGAGACACACTGAGAGGTCACATTTGATGCACTGGTGTTCACAAGAGTCTCTAGTTCTATGTCTGACAGCGGTGTCTTTCCTTTTCCTTTGTCCTTTGCCTTCGATATATTCTTTATATTCACTTTAGTCTTCACTTTAGTCTTTTGTTTCTCTTTTATCTTAGTCTTTATATAATATTACTTATAATCAGCAAAAAAAATATAAAAAAAATAGGAAAAACCCAATAAAATAATATAGTACATAAAGTATAATATAAAGTGTAATATATGTAGTATATATATAGTATTTCTATAATATATAATGTAAATAATGTATATAATATATAATAACATAAGATACATAACAAAAAAACAGCCATACACATATATTTCCAAAAAAATAATGGCACTCTCCTATAGTAGTTTTACTTGTAGAGCATACGCTAAGTCCTAAAATCGTGTGTCGTGCACAGCATACGATAGGTCTGATGGACTAAAAACGCAAATAAATCCCACAATGGGAAAACAAGAGGGAGCACACTTACTTCACACAATAGGCCTAGGCAAACACTTCACATACCTGGACGGCCTGGCCAGCATCTTCAAAGGAAGACAAGGTACCACATGTTTTACAAAAACAAAATCCCAAAGTGGTGAAGATATGCCTTTAAGGGTATTAAGTCGTACGCGAGCACAGTGATACAGATTAAAAAAAAATCACTTGTTTGTGGAAATCCAAGTAGTTTGATGAACGTGATAAGAGAATGTGTGAAAACGCGAGACAAGGTCGTTGAGGAAATTAAAAAGAAAAAAGAAAAATAGGACAAATACAGTAACTGGCAGTAGCATGTCTGAAGATGCTGTTAACAGGGATTTCACCTATATTTAAAACTCGCTTTTACGGTGACATTCGTTTTCAGTATGCCGGTATTATTCGTAGCTCCGCTTTACTTTGTTCTCCTTAATGGAGGGCTCTTGTTGTAAATGGGTTGTTTTTTATCTATGTATCTAAGTTTTAATGGATGTATGTTAACAGAATATATTATAAATGCCTGATCTGACTCTGATGGAAATAGGCACATACATTGCGCTTGGGTCTAGAAAGAAATTTTTCAGTTTTGTATCAGGGCAACCATAGGTCAGAAAGCGGCGACGCTATGTTCTCCGAGCCCTCCTGATCTACCGTAGTTACCAGTTTTGCTACAATTAGATTTTCTTTTTCGGTTAAGAGGAGATGTCTTGAACCAAAAAAGTTAGCATAGCCTACATTTAACGCTCGAATTTAATTCAGTCATATAGCGCCAGAGTGATTAAAAAGAAACACACACACACACACACACACACACACACACACACACACACACACACACACACACAATATGGCACTGAACTCATATTTGCCTGTAGAAAAAAAAAATGCATCGGTCTAATTACTGTACAATCGTGGACTTGGATACTAATTCACTTCAATATCTTTGGTAAAGAGATTGGCCAGTAAATCCAGTGATTCAGTCTTCGAGTACCATCAAGCTTTACAGACAGTGTTAGATGTTTACTGTTGTCAGACTGAAAACTGGAACGAATTTAATATCCGCAACTGACATACATAGGGTCCTCGGACTTATGTTAACTAGAACTGAGACCTAGGTTTTCCCGACCTAGAAATGGATAACCCTCAGATAATGAGAGACCACTCTTATGTTATATAAAATAACTTGGTTGTTGCGAGAAAAACTTCTCTTTATTCCTATCATCAGGAAAAGGCTAAAAAAGAATAAATAACTTGCTGAGACAACTGCACCCATTACTCCACGACAACCACGTTTTTCAACACACGCCTCAGATTTTGTGTGGATGGTATGAAACTCCAAACAGGTGATTTAAGAGATATCGCAGGAACTCATTGTTTGAGACGTACTCTAAATACCTAATCGTAGCCGTCTCTTTTTGTTACTGTTTTAATATTGCCAAAGTTTACATCAGTAAAATAAACGTGAATAAGGCGGTGAGTCGTGCAAAATAAATCGCAGAGGCAGAAGTCCCTAGAAACCTTAAAAGTGGTTTAGAATGCAAGTCAAGATCTCATACACCAGGACCCTCCTGTGGCACTGAAAGAGTATGACTATAAATCATACCCAAGCTGCCGACGGCCGTGACGATTTTGCAGAGCGGGTGGCTGATAAATGTGCATTGCTTCCCCGACGTCCGACGTGGAATGTTACAGTGAGCCTGAAGGAGGCGGGCTAAGAAAGTGACGGTATTTTTGCAGGACTCTTTGACGATAAATATGAACTTTGAAGTGGAATATTCAAGTGAGGAAGTGACTATGTTTTATTCAAAGCCACAGAATTTATTATGAAGCTTCCTTGACATCCGACGTGAAAACTGTTATAGTGGGAGGTAAGCAGGAGGGCTCAGAAAGTGGCGATATTTTTGGAGGACTTTCTGATGGTAAATATGAACTTTGAGGTTGAATATCTAAGTGAGGAAGTGACTATAATTTATTCGAAGCCTAGGAAATTAATATGAACCTTACTTGATAACCGACGTGGAGTGTTATTGTGAGGAGAGCTTGTGTCACGTTTACTGGACATATGTGAGGGTTCTAGATCGATGTGTGTCTGTGTGTATGTATCGTTTCCGGTGACATATTGCACTCTTGGCATTCCCTACAGAAATTTGCAAACACATTTCCTTTCCCACACCTAGCTTGACTATCATGTGTTCTTAAGACTACACATTTATGTTGCTAAGTATTATGATTTGTATTATTGTAATATAGAGTCCTGACACCTGAAGGAGGGGGATATGGAAGAAAAGATATTTTTGGAGGACTCCTTGATGAAAAAAATGAAATTTAAGTGATAATTCGAGGCGATAAAGTGACTATGTTTTGCAAATTGACTTGGTGTTAACTTCAAAATTTGCCTGTGTGAAACGTGGAATGTTGAAGGGAGTAACCTGAAGAACGTTAGTTATGAAAGTGACGATATCTTGAAGAGCTCCTTGATGGCAAATGTCAAGTTTCTGTAATGTAATAAATAGAAAGCTAAAATTACTGACTTAAAGGAGAGCAATTAAAAAGCGACAATATTTTACGTTACGTGAGAGTTGCTAACCAAAGCAAACACACACACACACACACACACACACACACACACACACACACTAAACATTCATTCCCGCAAACTACGAGGCGCAATGACCGAAATTTTACAAACTAGGCGTGGGATCCTCGAACATATATACGGTCAATTCGCTTACTCAGATGTTTCTTCATATCATCATCATCATCATCAACAACAACAACAACATCATCATTCTTCCTCTTCTTGTTCTTCATCTTCTTCCTTTTGCAGGTAGGACAAGGATAGGAGTGCGGCTAGTCTTCTCAGATATCTTGTCCCTCTAGAAATAAATCTTAGTTGCGAGAAAAAAAAAAATCTCTAAGTTGCGGTTTGGAACTGATCGTAAACATATTAGGAAATTTCATCCCGGGTCTCAGTTTCAATGTAACTGACAAGAATAGCCACTAGCTCTTTCCATGCTGAAAAGTATGACGTTTTCGGGAAATCTGAGGTGAAAGCTCAAGAACTGTAATACTGTAATTAGGTAATTCAGATAAATGAATGCGTACCCATTTTTACCTTTACCGTTAGAGCCAGGCAAATGAGAGCAAGGCGGGCGTATTTTGCTCTTGTTGCAAAAGAAGACTTGGAAATAACTCTCACTACGTTCAAAGCAATAATCTCACACCACCCAATACCACGAGGTATACTCTCATGGCAGCTCCCCAGCCCCCCACCCCACAAAAAAGTTTATCCCACCATTTTCTTTGACTACAAGTCCACTTCTTTGTCTACTCTCCCCTCGGCATTATCCATACTGAGAACATTTTAAAATACATTTTTTCTGTACTAGAATTATTGTGCAACAATCACTTTCACAAGGTATGTTTCAATAGCGTAGTTCCGCTGCCTGTTAAAGTTCCAGCAAATCCCATCCAATCTTTATCTCACTACACTCAATTTTTGACTTATTTTTTGACGGTTTCATGGTGAGGCGGAGATTACTTTGCTAACAAATACAATTCTCATTTAGCAGAAAACCTGATGATTAATAACTTCACTACGGTAACCTATAGGCAGCAGGTTATTTTTCCTATTATGAGACAATTTTATACATCTTAGGAGAACCCTCAGTTAGTGAAAGAGAACTGAAGACTAAACCTAATGCCTGCAGTTTGTAATGCATCCTCTGTGTTAAATAAACTCTTCTGGAGCCACCACGAATCTAACATTTGACAATGGGTTTTCACAATACCTGAGGTGAGAAGTTGAAGCTAATAATTTACTGGAGGGCGATGAGAAAATATCAATTTAGAGTACAAGTTTTTATTAAAATTTGGTTTTGAATAGATCATAGGCATTTATTTGCTAAGCCAGTTGTCACTATGTTCTTTATTGAGCACCACCAGCCCCGCTGTGATTATGGCTTTTATTTCCTGTGTGTGTGTGTGTGTGTGTGTGTGTGTGTGTGTGTGTGTGTGTGTGTGTGTGTGTGTGTGTGTGTGTGTGTGTGTGTGTCACTACGCCCTGTATTCTGCCCTATAGCCTTTATCCCCTGTGTGTAATTGACTCCCCCTCGTGGTTATGGATTGTGTACATGTAAGTGAATGAGTGTTTGCGTGACTATTTGCATGCATGTGTATATAGCTGTACGTATATATGCATGTTAGCATGCATGTATTTATATGTTCGTGCATTTGTTATTTGTACCTGGATGTTTACAAGCGTGTTCATATGTGTGTCTTTCCGTTCTTCTGAATGTATTTGCTCACGCTGAGCTAATTACATATTTAATTTTCGTCATAGTTCTATGTCAGTTATTATGAAAGGCAACTGAACTTAAGTCACATAAAAACTAGTGCTTCCGGTGACTACATCTGCCGGCCCCTCAGAAAGACATGACTAAATGAATAACAAGATCAAGCAATATTTAGCACTTCTCAGGCTCGTACAAGGCAGTGAGGCTTGACAACTTTGAGACTCACTGCGAGGGTTGAGTCCTGTGATATATTGTAAAGAGGAAAAAAAAAAAGAATACATCATATAAATAATTTGAGAGCCGTGTGACTTAGAGCAAAAATGCGAGCCGCCAACCGCTGCCCGAAACAATCTCATTAGATTCCAGCATCCTTTATACATTCCCAAAAGTTAAATACCAAAGAATAAAAATGTCCAAACTTACCTAGCCTCACGACAGAGAATCAGTCCCATGGTTTGGCAACGAAGGCTGAGGTGTGGTGCCGGTTGCCGGAATGACTGGTGTAAGATAATCAGTCCTTCAGTAACGTAATAACTCAGCCATTCGGCATTTCAGTACCTCAGTAACCCAGTGGCAAAACCATTTCTAGCCTTAGCCCCTGGAAAAGATACGTAAAGTATAAAAGAAACATTAAATGGAAGACACATCAAGTAAATGACAAAAACAGTAAGGGACATCAAATACAGAAAATCAAGTACAAGAAATCATACATCAATTAAAACTCACATCAAATAAAAAACTCAAATTTCACATATTTTATGACACTAAGATGAAAATTACACATCAGATAAAAGATTCAATAAGTTGAAACGAAGAAGAACATTAAATAAAAATGGAGAAGGACGTCAAATACCACTTATGATTAAAATGCTCTACATTTAAAACGACTGCTAAATATAGGACACCCAGTACGACACAAGGAAATGGAAAGCAGGTAAAATACACACCATGTAAAGACAAAAGAAAAAAGGTAAAGCGAAAAAGATGGAGACACTAAGGTAAAAATAAACAGAAATTGAAAGGAGGGAAGGGGAAGACGTACCTGTATCAGGAAAAATGTAACTGAAAAATCTCAGGAGGAGGAAAAAATGGCAGGGGCGGAAGAACATACATAAAAGAGAATGTTGACAGGAATGGTTCAGACAGGAAGGAAGAGAAAAATATGAAGGGGAGAACCAAGGTTAAAAAAAATCTGGAGGAGGTAGAGACACTGGACTGAGTAAAGATTGAAGCTTTGGAAAACTGGGATACGGGATGAATATCTAGAAAACAAATAACGCAGGTTAGTTTACGCAGAAATGTAGGACAAGACGAGAGAGGACTAAGAATTAAAATATATCTATCTGCCTATAAGTTTACCTAGCTCCCTGGTATCCCTCTGTCTGCCTATCTACCTTCTATCTGTCTGTCTGTTTGTCTGCTGTAGAATATCATATCGGGTGATGAGTGGCCTCTACAAAGGCTTCGGAAAGTTTCTGTCCCTACATAGTGAGGTCCATTCTTCCCACGGCAAATGGAAAAGTTCTGAGAAAAAAAGGTAAAGAATAAATATAATGTTCACAGAAGCTGGACCATCTGGGACACGAAAAGTGACAAAAATTATAATTAAAAGTTGAGCAGGTGTAACGGGTGGAGATTTAGTTTCTGAATCCAGTGCTCTCTCTCTCTCTCTCTCTCTCTCTCTCTCTCTCTCTCTCTCTCTCTCTCTCTCTCTCATTCTTGCTACTTTAAGGCGATTTTATTGTTAGTTCCAGAAAATTTTATTCAACTCAGGACAGTCTTGCGTATTAACGTAATTAAAATAGGCTTTTTCTAGCTTCTTGCTTTTGGAAAGTGTCTCCTACGCTGAAAGAAAATGAGTGAAAACATTAGACGAAAAATAAATTCTGGAGAGACTAGGCAATTATCGTGCATAGCCGTGGAATAAACTCTTCAAGGCCGAGTTCTTCTTGTTAAAGCTCTTCAGACTGAGGACTTTTTATTATCAATTTGCTCTAGCAACCGCCAGACTATTATATTCCATTCTGGAGTCCCTGCTGAAGAGACAGTGTTAAAGAAGGCCGTATACGATATCTTCAATTCGAAATGATCTTCCATGGCTCTCTCTCTCTCTCTCTCTCTCTCTTTCTGTGTGTGTGTGTGTGTGTGTGTGTGTGTGTGTGTGTGTGTGTGTGTGTGTACCTACCTTGGAGTCAATGTTTCAGCGTCCTTGGTCCAAAAGCGTGCCAACAGTCGTAAAGGAGTGTAAACACAGGCGAAGGGCGTAAAGATTGAGCACACCTTGTGGATAGGTGGTAAAGGACGGAATAGACTTTGGATGGATGGTGTAGAAAGCGTAAAGAGAAGCAGTTAGAGAGAAGGTGAAAACAGAATAAGACAAAAGAAGCTGAGTGTGGAAAACGGAGTGGTAGATAACAATGTCTTTCCACATACTCACGTCCCTTTCAGATTATATTCCTTGCCTTCAGACGATTTTACTTTACGTACAAGGGGTTCATGAGGGCTGTATCTAACCACCCCAGTTCGAAATGTCTCTCCTAAGCTGAACAAACGCCTCTGGAAAAAGCAAAAAAATAAAATGTAATAAGACGTCATTAGACTAAAAGAAATAATAGAAAAGGAAGAAAAGGAGATGTAGAGATGATGAAAGAGAGCGTATAAGGAGAGGAACTGACGTGAGGGGAAGTGAAGATGAGGGAGGAAAAAGAATATAAAAGAAGGAAAAACCGGCAAGATGAAATGAAGGCAGGAGAAGAAGAGGGAGATGTACGTTGGATTAAGGAAGGAAAAAGAAGATAAAGGCAGTGCAAGAAAAGATTAAAGAAAAGAATGGAGGAGACGTGGAAGGAAAGAAAGTGTGGGAGAGTGAGAAAAGGTAGGAGAAACGGGGAGTGAATACTAAGTGAGCGTGAGAGAGGATATACTACTGGGGGACAGGGTAAAAATTGTTGAGAGAGTAAAAATACACATGATGAAAGAAGAAAAAGTTATAAAATCGGAGAGAGAATTAAAGTACTGGACAGAAGGAGAGGTGGGGAAAAAATCCACTTAGTGTAAGGATTTTTCGCAATAACTAGAAAGACAGACACAGACAGACAGACAGACAGAGATAAATTTTACTCCACTCTCCTAAGCGAAAGACGTGTAGCTGAATTTAAGAACAAAACTGAAAGAATATAAAGAAATATTTTAATGCCAGCGTATTCCCATAGGTACGGTAATGCATCGTAAATTAGTAACTCTCCCGCAGTAAGTCGCTTGCTCTCTGTCTGTCTGTCTGTCTGTCTGTCTGTCTCTCTGTCTCTCTCTCTCTCTCTCTCTCTCTCTCGAGTCGTGTTCTTAAAGGATTTGGAGGGATTTTTACAATATGCAAGTTTCCAACAGAGTGAACTATTATAACGGGGCATTTTTTAGATTATGTAAATTAATGTTCACTCTAATTTGGCTTGGAAGTGCTTGTGAATATATCAGCGACGATAAATGTATGTACAAGCAATTCTAAGCACAATTTAAGCTTAAGAGACTATAGATACTATTTTTGGCCAGTTTAATGTGTCTCCCGAGATTATGAATCGGAGTGTTGAGCAGATGTTAAAATGTGGGTAAGGTGGTGGTGTATGAAGGTGATGCGAACAGCGTGGTGGTGCGGTTGGTGTGTTGCTGCGGACAGCGAGTTGGTGTAGTTAGGGTGATGGTATGGGTAGGGCTGTGGTGTGGGTAGGAGGGTGGTGTGGTTAGGGCTGCGTTGTGGGCAGAATGGTGGTGTGGGTACGGCAGTGGTTTTCGTGTGCCCGAGAAGGTGGTGTGACTAAGGTAGTGATAAGACTAGAGATTGCCGGGGTGTGGGTGGAATGTCATTTTTTACATTATATTTTCTCTTTTTCAATACGAAGGCTCCAAGGACTTGCGTAACTCGAGAAATGCGTATGATACTAGGGTGCTACTGCTAACTATAGATGCAGCTATTTCTCATTTTTTACTGTTGTTATTTCTACTTTCCCCTTAATTGCTCTAGCAGTTCCTTCTACATTTACTGTATTTGCTTCTCACCTTTTCAATGCATCTGTTCCTCCTACCTTTCCAACTCCTGCCTCTCCTTTTCCTACCATTGACGTTGCTCTCCCCCCTGCTTTTATTTCTCTGTTTCTCTTTTTCCTGTTCTTATTGTTGCTGTTCCAACTCTTTGCTCCTAGCGCTTCTCTTCCCTTTGCTTCCGCTACACTCAATTCTTCTCTTGTCTCTAAAAGTGTGCATGAGTCCCGTGGGGGCCCTTGTCTCTGTCTGTTCTGTCGTCCTTTTAGAGTATTATCCCTGAAGAGTGTGTTTGTAGCTTTTGTGGTATTACATTTGCTGGTGTTATTATATCTGCTGGTGTTTTTGTACTGTATCCACTGACATTACAGTGCTTACTAATGTTATTGCAGTTGCTGATGTTGTTGTACCATACTTCCTAGTGTTATTAAATTTGCTGATTTCCCTGTATTGGATGATGTTATTGTGCTTCCTGGTGTTCTTATAGTTCATGATGTTAAGGCACTAGCTGGTGTTACTGTGCTTCTTGGCTGTATTGTAATTCCTGATGTTCTGTTTCCTGGTTCTATTATATTTGTTGGTGTTACTGCATTTCCTGATTTTTTTTTTCTTGGTGCTGTAATATTTGCAAACATTTTGTGTGTGTGTGTGTAAACCGCGTTCTGTATGTACAAGACACAAGTGTGACGTAAGCTGAACGATAGATGATGATGATGATGATGATGATTACCATTACTACTACTACTACTACTGTTATTACTGTTATTATTATTATTATTATTATTATTATTATTGTGTTTGTTACTCCTACTCCTACTACTACTACTACTACTACTACTACCACTACTACTACTACTACCACTACTACTACTACTACTACCACCTCTGTTATAGTTAGTACTACACCAAGTCAAACCCACTTATGGAAAAGTGTGATGACGAATAGTAAAGCAAGTGCAGGGGAAAAACCTACGCAAGAAAGTTTAGGAAAATCATGAAAAGTTATGTGATATTTTAGCATGTCAAAGAAAAGGGCATTGATCTGGGACAAATTCTGAAGAGCAGCTAGATCAAAAGTATACAAAGGCATTTTCACTTTGGCTATTATGAATATTTATGAGACTAATTGTTTTTGGTTACCGGAAAAGGTTAAGGTATTTATCATCAGCAAAAATGTTACTTCCCACCCATATGAAAAGTTGATTTGGTAAATCACATGCAACCTTAAATCCTATGCGCCTAAGACCTATCCCAGTAAGTCTTTCCTTTTCCGCTTAATTATGTAGCAGTTAGCACCTCATATTAGTTTTTCTAGGATCTCATGGTCAGAAAGTGCAGGAAAATTATACCATTGTGTCAAGAACTCATAAATGAAGGTACAAGAATCGTACCGAAGAAAAATAGAAATAAAGAATTGAGACAACCAAAAATGAAATAACAAAGTACGCGCACTGGAAGATAGAAAGGCACCCGAGAACCAAAATAATAAATATAACAAGACATGCACGAGCTGCTTTCTTCTACCCAGCATCAGCGACCCAGACGAAAATTGCGTCGGTACAGAGGGTCACACAATTTTTAGCACGTCGCCTAAGTATGCTCTTAAGGCACAAACTTGGCAAGAGTACAACCAGTAACGAGGAGGAGAGAGCAGCGTGGTGGGGCACAGGGGAGAGGCTGATGATAATGACGGCTGCTGGTGGTGATGACTGCTGCACAAACCAGGGGGCCTCCATCTCTGCCGAGTTTTGCCGATAACAAGCAGGAGCCCCTCATCAGGAAAGTTTCGTCGTCGAACTCAAGGTAACTTTTGTGTCCTCATATTTACCGATGTAGGATGATTCTGGTGGCCAGATGTATTAACATTTACTGTGCTCCCAGACGTAAGGTATCAGGATTTTTTTATTTATTTATATGCAGTATATCTGTGTTGATATCTATCTATCTAACGCTATTTATTTATATATGTATGTATGTATGAATACCTCTCTCTCTCACTTTATATCTATCTATATCTATCTATCTCTCTATCTATCCTTCTATCTATCTATCGATAGATAGATAGATATAAGTGTGTCTGTCATGTGTCGGTCATTACGACCAAATATTGTTAAATAACTGTTCTCTTTAAGTGTTTTTGTTTTTGTTGTGCTACCCCAGTCTGTCTGATCAATCGCAGTCAAGTGACCACTCCTACATGGCCGTCCCACGCAGCGAACCTACGTTCCCATGCAGCTGACAGCACCTTATACAGCTAGGAGCTGGGATTAGTTTGGAGGAAGAGTTCATCCCTCCCTTGAAATGTGGAGTACAAATGAAACTGTAATACTGTATTTCCAGTTTTTATGTGGATATATATTCAATAGCTTTTTAAACAGAGCATTATACATCGGAGTTATGATTGGTAGAATGTTTCATACACAGTGCTCAAAAGAATCACTCATTATAAGCAGTTTTCTTTTATTTTTCTGGTGGTGGAGATAATATTACTGTAGAAGTTGGTCATAAGGCAAACTTCATACAATAAAGGTATAAATTAGATGGAAGGAGAGTTGTTGTCTGGAGGATGATACAAAATATATGATGGGTTGTTATTGTGTGAGAGCGACAGGAATGATTGTGGCTATCATTTAAGTAGGTATGAGCACTTAGTGGAGAAATGAGATTGTGATGCAGATAACACCTACAGACTCCAAGAGACGAAGCTACTGTACGGGGAAACCTCAGGACGGCACTCAATTTGCCACTCCCCAGATTCGATAAGTCCCATTTGCAACCATCCAAACCTTGATTTTTTATTGTATCTTGAGGAACCAATCCAAAGAATTCTCTTTTTACCCCACCTGAGGGCCATAGGAGCCTTTATTCGTCCTTCCAAGCCCAAAGGGCAGTAGCTTTGTACTCTCATAAATTAAGGAGACTTCTTATCACCCTTTTTAGTGATTTAGTTTGCATTATACTCTTTACTGTTTTATTATAATTCATTCATGCCTTTGCAACGTCGACCTAGACAGAATAAATTACATGCATAATACTTGCTATGCTTTGCCATCCCAGAGGCCGGAATACGATGCCTTGCATAATCCCTGCCGTGTACAGCGGATTCTTTGACATGCGGTGATATGAGATTTTGAAGTTGTTGTGTTAGAGTGTGTGATCACTTTACAGGCAGGTATTAAGGTGCACTATATTTATTTAGCATATAAAGGATTATTCTGCACTCCTTGTCGCTTTTTCTTACTTACCTACCTCCCTACCTATGTGCCTTTCCACTTACCCAACCTCCCTGCCTACTTTCCTACATACCTCCCATCTTCCCTCCTTGCCTACTCGCCTACCTACCTCCGTTCCTACCTTCCTGCTTACTCAGCTACCATTCAACCTACGCAACTCCCTACCTGCCACCCTGCCTACCTACCGCCCTACTGATCTCCCTAGCTCCCTATCTACCTCCTTAAGTAACTCCATATCTACCTCCCAGGCTTCCTATCTCTCCCTCCTTACTTCCACCACCTAATGAGGTAGGGATACAGCGATGTATTTATTTATTAATTTATTATTTTTGTATCAGTTCATTTATTATTATATGCCACTTTCCAGTGAGCTATATCAAAACTGTGATGAGGACAAACTTAAAGCATTCAACGCCCTTCCCAGTGAAGCCAATGATATTTATTTATTTTTTTTTTTTATGTGTCCGACTCTGGGCATAGGCTTCACAGCCTGCTATCAAGGCCCAGCAGTCCTACATTCCATATACCTCTACATGTCACCACTTCGGCGCTAACACCCACCGTCCATATTGAATACATGCTAGGGCTGTCTCATACACAACTGGTATTAGCGGGGGTATTTTTAAGACATGTCGGCGAGTCTTCTGGTAGATCAGTAAAGCCTGATTTAATGAAATTCAAATCCTTAAACTGTTCCCTGCCCCAGCCGGGATTCGAACCTGGGTCCGCTAGGACTGCAGGCCACCTCTCTACCGATTGAGCCACCGCCTATGCCTATAATCTTGCACATACTCTTGCAGTATGGTCATGACGTTTTCTTTCGAGGGGGGGGGGGTCACTGTGTCTTTTGGGTTGCTCTGACCAGGGCACACCACCAGGTGAAGAGGAATCATCTGATACCTCTATCATCAAAATCGCTTCAAAATTGCGGCATGTGGAGCCTGAACAAACTAACGGAGAAAGGAACAAAAGATGGAAAACACTTATCCTAGCTCAATCGCGCAAAGACTCGAGTTTTTCTTTTAGAGAATTATTAATTCCTTCGTATTAATATCGCTGCTATCTTCAGACAGTATTCTACAATGCGAGAGACTTGGTACTGGACGTGTACTATAGCCTTAATTATAACCCTGAATATGGGATGATTGGGAGGTGCATCCTAATTCAATAAAATCGTCTGGAAGCAGTAAACTAATGTGGAACGTACGATATTGGATTGAATTAGTTAACGCGCTATGTGCAGAAGAAAATGGCAATGACAAGGACCAAGAAATCACACTAACTCAAAAATACACGCTTTTGTCTTGTAACTCACCTGACGTCACATTACAGCTAATATAACAGCACCGGTGTGAACACAAAGACTACAGCACGTGATAAAATCCGGTATTCTTTACTGGATATAGGATCCTTTAGGAAAGGCCACTAATCGAACACAGAGGGGAACCTACTTTTAGTTTTGCCTCATCTTAAACCAGGGTTCTCAAACTTTTTTCTTCCACGGACCCCCGAGTATGCTTACCTTTGACTCGTTCCGCCATTACACAGGCACTAAATGTGGAATGGTAGTACTGTATCTTAACACTGATTCATTATAGAATGTAAACACGCTGAATGTTGCACATTTACTGGAAAGATTATTTAGTTAGAAAAAATAATATTGACACATTTTCACAACACTTTGTCAGTGTTACCACAAATTCAAAATAACACAACCAATATTACATTTGAGTGTGAATGATTCATGTGTCCTTTGGAAACAAGTTTCTAAATTTTCAGTATCACGGAAAGTATAAGGGAGTTTATAATATTTTATATTAAGTTTTCATCGGCCATCAATGTATTTCGTGAAAACCCTCCGATGTTTCGTGAACCTCAGGATGAGAACCCCTGTCTGAACCCAGTCAATCCAATGATATATTTTTAATGTTATTTATGCTATCTGTAGATGATTTTAATCAGCTTATGAGATTTTTCAAACGGAAACGGTTGGATATAGCATTCATTATCCCTTTCAGTGCTTTGATGTTCTCATAAACTGAATATAATCGTCTGCAAAACACACCATTTAAAAAATCATCATTGGACTGAAGGTATTTAGGTGTGGATCACCTCAAGAGTCACCAAGCACCTCGGAGCAACGCACTGAAACACCACGGAACATGACTCACACCAAAGAACATGACTCCACTAAGGAACACGTCCCACATTAAGGAATAGGACTCATATTATGGAACAAGACTAAGGGACAGGACTCACACAAGGGACAGACAGAACACACACACGTTTTCTGGCTCATCTCGCGCTATGCATAACGCACACAAGAACGGGATCCTCATTCGCTTTATGGTATAGAGGCTCCTTAGCACTTTCTTCTTACATCATTATTCTGTAGCTGCCTCGTTAATATAATCTTCCATATTATTTATCAGATCTATGCCAATATAATATAGCCATACAAGTCAAAAATACGCAGTGATATTTAAAATAAGCCATTAACCCAGGGAACGCTGGATGTCTTTTTCTCTGCATTATTTCCATTTCCTTACGCTTTTATTCGGCTTTGGATAGACTTTTGATACTGTAGGACATGAATATAGTCTCAAGAAATCCCCTTAATACAAACCTTCCATAAACTAACCAAAATTCTCAGGTAGCGACAAAAATAATCTATAATCGTTTCATTTTTACTTGGGTCAGGTTTTCGTCCTGTTACATATTATTTCTCATTGTCCAGTGGCAGAAAAAGACTCTTTTACCTTTATAAAGCACTTTTTTTTCGTAACTAGCACCATACTAGGATTAACTCACTGTTACAATGCAACATTCAAGATGGAGAGATGGCAATTTTAGGCCAAGTCAGAGTCAAAAAAGTATAATAAAATCGTCCGGATTTAAGGGGTTATGGGAAAGGCGTTACAAAGCCATCTAATCCCACGAGAATACTAGGATTTATACCCATGTCTTGGATATTCTCATTAACTCATCTTTTGGTCATCCACATTCCATCTCTCCAAGCACTCTGGCATGTAATTCTAGTTTGCTTCGGAGATTTTGTAAGACTTTTCCCTAAGGTACTCATTTTGCACGTCACGTCATGGTAATCCTGTTCAATATTGTTGATGCAAACTATGTGGATACTGGATATATGTTGTTGGGGTGAGAGAGAGAGAGAGAGAGAGAGAGAGAGAGAGAGAGAGAGAGAAACTATGTGGGTACTGAAAATATATGGTTGGGGTGAGAGAGAGAGAGAGAGAGAGAGATCCAAAATAAACTGCTGAGAAAGGGGCGCTATTAAGGCTCCATGGCACGCCCTCTCTCAGGCGGAATCGGTTTTATCACGATGTCCACCAAGAGAAGACTGAAGTTTGTTATGAGGACAGTCTCTTCCTACATGACCCAGTGCTGTTACCTGGATGCGAGAATGTTGCCTGAATATTATCATCACCAAAAAAAAAAAATGATGACTTTTCCGTAAAGGTACAGTACACTATGCTAACGTATACACAGCCACTCACACACCCACGCCCAGACAGCTAAACTTCTACACTCATAGCTTATCTTTACGTTTGTCCTTCACAGTACATTATCATCACCATCATCATTATCATCATTGTACACTTGTATTCCTTTTCCTTAAATCTGTACATATTATTTCTCCTTACTGGTGGGTTCTGTACCGGAGTGGAATGTCTTCAAGTGGTGGCACCGATATGAGCGGGTGGTGGAACTGCCTATAATACAAACGTCGCTCAATATCCCTCTCCGCGAAAGAAGAATGGTGGACTGCGTGGATAGGCAACTTCAACCTTCAGTCCAATGGGTTCACATTAAGATAAGCCTGGGTTGCTCCTTCTATTACTGCTATGATTGGATTCGACCGGGGAATATTTTTCAGGTGTAGCCCTCGTTGGTTAGAAGGAATTTATGGCCAGGCCATTTCCCACTGTATATTTACTGTCTGTCCACCTGCTTTGTTCTCCTTTCACGTAATTCAAAGCACACACATTTTCCACTGAATAGAGTTTTCGTCCTTTTACCTTTGTTTTCCATTGCATAACTGAAGACCAGACCCCCATCCATTTCAATTAATCTATGTATTCAACCCGTTTTCGTGTTCCCGTAGTATGAATAATCATCTGTTGCCTCAATACTTTGTCAGTAAAACTCAGAGGTTTGTATAATAAGAAACTGGAGGGGGTGGGAGAAGAACATTGCCAAAGAGAAAGGGAAAACAATATGTAAGGGAAAGGAAAAGAGAAAGAAGTGTGTGAAAGCAAGAAAGTAAAAAGAATTATGAGAGAGAACAGGAGAAGAAGGAAGGAAAGAACGAAGGAAGGCAGGAAGGAAGGACGGAGGGAGAGCATGACCTAACAGACGAAAATGAACCAGGTGAGAAAAGAAGTGAAAAGAGAGGAAGAAGACTTTGAGGAAGAGAGAAGAGGAAAAAGAGAGGAAGATGACATTCAGAAAGGAGGGGAGAAGAAAGGAAAAAGAGTTTGAGTGAGGAAGGGAGAAAGCAGAAAGAGATGTTTGAGAGAAGAGGTTTAGGGTGAGAAGGAATAGATTGACAGAGGTTGAGAGAAGAAAGGATAAAGAGTTTGAGGAAGGAGGTAGAAGGAGGGAGAAATTTAAATGCGGGTAAAGGGGGAAGAGAGGAAAGAAACATTGTCTGTGTTCCCTTGAGGCTAAAAAACAGGTCTCTTTTGTCTGTGACAAAATAGCCCATTCCCTCCACCTTCATAAAATTGGATGCTGGTAGTGGTGTGGGTATCGATGATTTTAGCTGTTACTGGTCATGATGGATGGTGATATTAATGATAGTATGAATGTTGATAGATTGAATTTGACTCTTACTGGTATATATAGATGGTGATTTTAGTGCTGGTGTGGATTTTGATGGATTAAATGTAGCTGTTACTGGTACTGAGAGATGGTGGTGTTAATTGTAGTGTGTATAATGATAAATTAGTGCCGATGCTGGTGATAATAGAGTGACTTTTATGGTACAAGTGATGATGGTTCTTGAAGGTGATTTTGATGGTCGTGAAAACTAGTGGTACTAATGGTGATATGGATGATAATGGATACGTGCTGATGCTGCTAACGAAACCTTTTCTAGTGTAACTGACAATGGTTTTTGATGCTGTTGGTGATGGTGTTATTGGTCATGGAGTGGTGCTGATGCTGGTGACAAGGTGTTTATTATGATGGATGTGTCGCTTTTAGTCCCACACTCATTCCCTCAGAGTCTCACATTAATTCATTCTCACTCAGGCTCCTTTGCTGACTCACTCATGCTTACCAGCTTTCTTACCCTTACTTTCACATACTCACTCACTCTCACACTCATTTTCTCCCTGATTTGCACCTCCTTACTACAGCATACATTCTCACTCACGCTCACTCTCTTACACATATAAACTTTGCCATTTAAGTATGCAGTTTTGATATAAATTTAGGTAAAAGAAAAAAACTTCGCATCCACAGAAGTTACCACAATGACGTAGATAAGAGTAAGATGAAGGCCCATTACACCATAGCATACCACCTCCCGCAACATACCACACGATTTCCCACACCCTACCCCATATCCCACCGCATTACAACACATTACTGCAGCACAGGACACGACACTATACCACCTCCTACACAAAGCATGCCACATCACCTACACAAACCACACCAGACCACACCACTCACCATACCACCTCATACACCATCACACCACACCACACCACACCACACCACACCACATCACATCACACCAGGGTCTGGAGTCATAAACTTTCCTGAGCCAAAGCTGTGCATAAAATTGCCTGAGTACACATTTTTCCTCGTCCATAAATCCACCAAACGCCATACAGCCAAATCAGAGTCTGTATTATTATGAAAAAGTGACATAGTACGATGATAGGAGCTAATATTTGACTGCCAAGGAAACTTTATTATAAGAATTGTTTAGAAGACTTTATCAATTGTTCATCAGGATATACGCTTGTTCAGCACGCTATAAGCTTGTTCACCAGGTTATATGCTTGTTTCCATGATTATGTGGTTGTTCACCAGGTTATATTCCTGTTCATCAGGTTATATCCTTTTTCACCAGGCTATATGCTTGTTCACTAAGATATAGGCTTGTTCACCAGGTTATAGCCTTGTTCACTAGGTTATATCCACGGTTAATAGGTTGTATGCTTGTTTACCAGGTTATACGCTTAGTCACTAGAACATTTGTTTGTTCACTTAGTTATTTACTTTTCACCAGGTTATATCCTTGTTCACCAGGTTATATGCTTGTTCACCAGATCAAATGCTTCTCCCTGGCCTGTGTGCGTGCGTGTGGGCGCTGACGACATTACCTCACACAAAAGCGGTCTCAGGTAGAGTTATGGCCTTACACTGAAGCGATAAATTCCGCGCCCGTGATTATTACGCCAATGTTATTATTCCCCGCCGTAAATTTCACCAACAAAACGAAGATTGCGGTGCAGCTGCTTTAATACTCACACACACACACACACACACACACACACACACACACACACACACACACACACACACACGAATGCTCAGTGGCATATATATATATATATATATATATATATATATATATCCCATGCGTACTTCCATACACACATACGGAGAGAGAGAGAGAGAGAGAGAGAGAGAGAGAGAGACTTAAGATCTTTATACAGACAAGATGAATGTAGTCAAAACCCCCCTAAATCTTCATGCAGTGTGAGCAACAGTCGTCACTACAATGGGCATGTGAAGTCCCATGGCGTGTTGCTTTTCGTGAAATTCTCTTTCTAATCGTCTAATTTTGCCTGTCCCTTCCTTGTTCTCGGATCGGCGGTGGAAAGCCATACAAGAATCTGAAGTGTTTTCCATTCTGTCATTCTCTGCTATAATGAATAAGTTGAAAGATTTACTCTCTTCTTCAGCGCTATAAATAATGACTTCCTGTTTCAAGCTACAAGATTTATTCTATGCTCTTATCCTTTGTAAACCCGTTCATGTGGAAGATTTTGCAAACTATAGGTTGTCCTCATGGCAATATATTATCCCTTCCACTGGCAATTCCGTTCCTTCACAGCACCAGCCACTGCTCCATTCAGTGTATTGTGAATATTATTGTATATGTCTGAGATGTTATGGTAATTACACAGTATATGTTGTAGTATATACTTTTCACTTACATAAGTAGTTGGCCAGTTGCTACGACAAAAAAAAAAAAAAAATGGCTTGCAAAATCCCTGGTTGTTCAGGGAACTCATAAAAGTGGAGCAAGATTTACTTTGTTCGTGTGTGTGTGTGTGTGTGTGTGTGTGTTTGTGTGTTGTGGAGCAAGATTTACTTTGTTCATGTATGTGTGTGTGTGTGTGTGTGTGTGTGTGTGTGTGTGTGTGTGTGTTTGTGTGTTGTGGAGCAAGATTTACTTTGTTCATGTATGTGTGTGTGTGTGTTTGTGTGTTGTGGAGCAAGATTTACTTTGTTCATGTATGTGTGTGTGTGTGTGTGTGTGTGTGTGTGTGTGTGTGTGTTGTGGAGCAAGATTTACTTTGTTCATGTATGTGTGTGTGTGTGTGTGTGTGTGTGTGTGTGTGTGTGTGTGTTGTGGAGCAAGATTTACTTTGTTAATGTATGTGTGTGTGTGTGTGTGTGTGTGTGTGTGTGTGTGTGTGTGTGTGTGTGTGTGTGTGTGTGTGTAAATAGGGACACGATGAACCCAGGCTGAACCAGCCTGACGTATTAAGCCTAAAGTATAGACGTCATTAAAATTATGGTAACAATACATGAATTACATCAGACGGGCTCGTAAGGGTTGATAAGGAAATATGCACATAAGGAAGTAGTTCTATGGATCCTTGTTGTTCCATGTGTATAGGACCAAGTAACACAACACTCATCTCATCAACCGACCAAGTATAAAAGGCAACATTGCAACGAAGACAGTGTACATATATATCCATTTATCTATCAGTCTATTTATCTATCCTTCTCTGTCTATCTACCTGAATCAGTAAGGAAGTGGTACTAGGAAACTTCGTAATCTCAAGAGGAAACGACCCAGTAACAGCACGGGCTGGAGGTGAGTGTTTTTTCCGAAGTAACCCCAGGAGACGTGCCAAGGTCAGTGTAATTATTTTGTCTTCCAGGTGATCGGGTCGGGAACGAATTGATCCAGCCACCAATCACATGAGCAAGAAGTTTAATGGGAAGGTCGTTAGAGCGGTGGAATGGCAGGAAACTGGGCCAGACCGTTTAGACAGCGCTGTGATGGAAGTAGACGAATATTTCTGTGGGGCAATGTAAACCTTGTAGTGCTTTGCTTGTACCAATGGATGTTTAGAGGTTGAAAGAACGTTGTCATTCTTTTATTTGGACACACACACACACACACACACACACACACACACACACACACACACACTTATTAGCATATTAATATATCAGTAGGCGTTTTCATGCATATAAGCCTGCGCATGTAAATGTATTGTCCATCTATAGCTCCTCCTGCTCACCTTCACTGGAATGAAGTTTGAGTTTAGCTAAAAAATCGAAAAACTTGAGCTGTCAAAACCAACGGAGTGTCCGTGATGACAGCATTAAATCTCTGAGACTTTTATGACTCCCCCTTGGCTGAATAAAAGAATTTTGTGTGAGTAATTTAAAATATCGCCCCCTCCCGAGAAAAACGAAAAAGCCGACCAGGAGAGATAAGTCTGACTCTATAGCCCAGCCACATAGAACGAATGGATTACAATGAGAGAGAGAGAGAGAGAGAGAGAGAGAGAGAGAGAGAGAGAGAGAGAGAGAGAGAGAGAGAGAGAGAGAGAGAGAGAAAGAGAGAGAGAGAGAGAGAAAGAGAAAGAGAGAGAGAGAGAGAGAGAGAGAGAGAGAGAGAGAGAGAGAGAGAGAGAGAAAGAGAGAGCGAGAGAGAGAAAGAGAAAGAGAGAGCGAGAGAGAGAGAGAGAGAGTTTGAAGGACCTTGGCTAAAGGAAATTGTTTCGAATAAGAATTAACAAAATATCGTACTGAAGGGATGTAATTAACTCTTCTTAACTGAGTGGGGATCCACTGCATATGCTCAGTGTCCTTTTTCTTCCACGTCTTCCTTTCTTTTAAATATTTTTCAGTGTGGTGCCATTTCTTAACTTCTTTCCCAGTTCGCTTCAAACCTGATACAAAAGTTCCTTGGACAAATACTTACAAATACTTTTCATTTTTGAGTTTTTACTGTGTTCAAATGGACTATTAGAGACAAAGATCAATTCACACAAACTCACAGATTTGGGGAATCCTATGTTCTTGTATGGCCATTAGCCAATATAGCATGCTGCACGAAAGTGTTTTAATGTACTCTAGTCGTGCGGAGATCACTCTGCATTCCCATGGGGATACTGGCAATCTTTAATGAAACCTATATGTAGACCCTCCAGTAAGATGAATATATCCTAAGATGAATAAATTCTCCTATCATTAGCAAAACAAACCATCTAAGTCTGGTCTAGCCCTTCCAGTTCCAAGTTTACTTCTTGGCTGAATAAAAATGCCTGACGTAAAAAAAATAAAACAATAAAAAAAAACACTTAACCCAATTATATTAAGGAAATAATTTTAAAACTAAATTGTCTGACCTTAACTGAATTTGTATGGAGTTTCTGAATATATATATATCTATATATATATATATATATATATATATATATATATATATATATATATATACCACTTCATTCAGTCGCAATGAAAGGGACGCAAAATGATAATTCTTAAGCTGAGGACAATCGCCTGGAGTAATTGAGAATTTATCACTTATCCCATACGTAAAGAAACATAATGAATGCCACATCTCTCATAAACCGATAACATCTCCTGTGCTTAGCGATAATAAAACGGTCGAGTTGAACCTTTGCAGTGACCGTGCTGAAACATGCACGATGACATGGCCTCTCCCGGGGAACACCACCACACGAGCTCCAAGTTGGCCATCTTGGAAACGATTCGCCTTATTTATGTCTCGACTTATTAGTGCTCGTAAATTACTCTTTATATTCTGTTACACTGATACTGCTAGTATTTTACTTTTCTATTATTTTCGCTGAAGTTAATGACATTCCTTTGATTTAGCATTCAGTATTTTTTTTTTCTTCCGTTCGCAATGGAATTGATCGAATCTTTTTTCCTCTCTGTTTTCATGAATGATGTTTGTATTCAGTCGATGTTGTTCGTGTTTATTATCCCTCCTGTTTTCACTGATGTTGTTCGGCTTTTATTTTCTCTCTGATTTTCACTGATTCTGCTAGGCTTGTACTTTTCCAATCTTTTTCACTGATGTGGCTAGTATGTTATTTTCACTACTTTTTCACTCATTCGTCCTATGCTTCTCCTACTGTTTTCATTCGTGTTCCTTATATTTTTCTACCGTTTCCACTGACAATCATGCTCTTTTTTTTTCTTTGTTTTCACTGATGTTGGTTGGCATATATTTTCCTACCCTTCTCATTGATGTTGCTCGGCTATTTATCATCCCTACTATTTCTATTGATGTTGCTGGGTTCTAATTTTTTTTAACTTTTTTTGATGTTGCTAGTATGTAATGTTTCTGCTGCTTCCAGTATTGTTCCTCATACTTAATATTTCTGCTGTTTCTGTCCATGTTGGTGTTTAATGCCTCTACTGATTAAATTGATGAGTATTTCCAGTTTCCACTGATATTTGTCGTATTTTATCATTCACCCGTCGTTCGTGATTAGTTATTCTTCCGGTTCGATTGATGGCCCCCAGATTTTATTGTTTTCCTGTTTAATTTTATCCTTCCACTGGTTTCATGATGATGCTCAAAATTTATTTTCTACTGTGTCATTGACAGGCTTCGTACTGAATATTTCTTTTGCTTTCAGTGAAGGCGTTCGTATATTAATCATTTTTTATATGTATATCTCTCCTTGTGTTCACTATCTGATACATTTATTACGTTGTCATTGATGGTGTTCATAGTATATTTGTCGTGATTAATTATTCTTGTTTCTCCTTTCACTGTTATTTGAAAAGTTTCATGTAAGCCGGAAAAAAAAATGCTGACAGCAAAAATGAAGAAAAGAAGCCGTCCACAGTACTGACGAGGGTAACGCCTCATATGGAGAAAAGAAATAGGTTTGTCATATAGCAGTGATAGGAAACTTAACAACACGAGAATAAGGCGCCACTTACGCAATAATTTTTACTCTATTTGCCCTCTCCATTACGATATAAAAACGTTGTTTTACACTCCGATTGACGTAAAATAAGACAAATCCATCACTGACCTATGAGATAAAGTGCGTCACGATTAACATTCTGGGCAAGAACTATAATTTCATTCCATCAAACTTTAAGTGATCAGGTTTAGCGCAGAGAAACCTTTCAGTGCTAAGGGTTAACCACTTCGACATGAGAGGGTCTACCGATGTTGATTATACGTACAGTAACTTCCTATTACATGAATATGTTTTAAATAACAAAGACGGGTGAATGCAGCTAACACAGAACAGATCAAGGAAGACTCTAAGCACTTCAGTGAAATGGGTGTCCCTGAAAGTGAACATAATTATCTGATGATGGCAAGAATAAAATCTAAAGAGCCTTAATCGTTCTGAAAGAGTTCTCCCTTTCAGTATGATGACGTAATTTTACTTAAGAGTCTGCAAGTGTGTGTGTGTGTGTGTGTGTGTGTGTGTGTGTGTGTGTGTGTGTGTGTGTGTGTGTGTGTGTGTGTGTGTGTGTGTGTGTGTGTGTGTGTGTGTGTGTGTGTGTGTGTGTGTGTGTGTGTGACTAAAATAAAAGTGAAACCTGCAAAGAGCTCATAGTGTCCCCTTGCTCGCTCATGTAATTAAGTGCGTCATTATCCCTAATTGTTTTTGCTTACAGGAAGGCTGGAAGGTTCGGGGAGACGCTTAGGTCACTGCATATGACATTGTTCTTGCCATGATGGTGGAAGTGAAGAAGAGAGAAGGAAAGGGAAAAGAGGATAAACGAGAAAATAAAACGGAAAGAGAAAAGGGGAAAAATAGGAGAGGAAAGCATGAGTAGAGAACCAGAAAAAAAAAAAAAAGGCGATGAGAGGAAAGGAGGAGTACGCTGCAAGGTAGATCGTTAACCCTTTCAGTCAGATATTCTTAAATTCTTAATACCTCCTGTCTACTTAATTCAGAAAAAAGAGATCTTCAATAGTTACAGGGTTCTTGAAGGCTGTATCTAACCTCTCCATCTCGAAAAGTTTCTTTACATCGAGAGAAATCGTTTGGAAAGAGGAAAACGTCATCATAACTAAGGGGTTAAGAGCTCAAACAGAGAGAGAGGCAGCTCGTCATCATATTTCACAATGAATTGTACCTGACAAACTGGTGGGACAGAGAAGAAGGAAAGAGAAGGGAATAAGAAGAGAAGGAGGAGAGAAAAGGAAGACTGGGATGCATAAGGCTAGAGGTCAACATAAGAAGACTGCTCAGGTTACTGCATTTGACGTACCTGACAACTAGTAGGAGAGAATATTGAAGTAATGTAAGTGTGGGTGATGGACGTAGTAATGGAAAAAGAGAGAAGAAAAGAGAAGACATTACAAAACAACATATGGCAAAAAACGAGAACAAAAAACAAGCGAAGAGAGAGGAGATGAAAGAAGATATAGGATGAGAGAAAGCCTTGGAAGTAGTGCGTTAGAGTTGAACAATATCTCCACCATTCTGTTTTATTTCCATCACCACACCTTACCTCCATTATACTATCTTACGTCTACTACTCTATTGTATTCCCATCGCCCTACCTTTCTCCACCATCCTTCCTTATCTTCATCACCACACCATATCACGACCACCCCATCTTATCAACACCACCCAAATTTACCTCCACCAGTCCACAATATTTCCACCATTCCACTTTATCTCCACAATTCCACCTTAACTATGCCACCTCACCGTATATCCACCACTCCACCTTATTTCCACCTCTCCACTTCATTTTCAGTGCCACACCTTATCTCCACTACTCCACTTTATATCCTCAAGCTATCTTACAGTACCATACCACTCTTTCTCCTGCCCATTTGCTACACCCCTGCCCACCTGCCTCGTCCCTATCTCCTTACCTCCTTGCCTCATCCTTATCTCCCTACCTCCTTGCCTTATCCTTATCTCCCTACCTCCCTGCCTCATCCCTATCTCCCTATCTCCCTGCCTCACCTCTACCTTCCTACTTATCTGTCTCACTTCTTTCCTCCTACCTACTTGTCCCACCCCTTTCTTTCTGCCTACCCTGCCTCACCCCGTTCTCAGCCCTGCCTATCTGCCTCACCTCAATCCACTTGCCTGGCCTCGCCCTAACGCCACACTACTACATCAATTCCCCTCATTATCCCGGCAACGAGGCAATCAGGTATGTTCCTCGCCCCCTCCTGCCCAAGTTTAGCTGTTGGCTGGAGGTCTTGGGGCCACGGAGACGGCTCATCGACGAGTTTTTGGTGAGGATGAGGACGCTATTCTTAAGTAAGAGAACTCGAAGGGAAAGTTGAGTTCTAAATTTGAAAGTCATTATTGAATCAAGTAATGGAAACAAAAGAAGTATGACTTTTTCTGCCTTGTTAGAGATTGGGTTATTTCCATTCCTCACTGGTACTTTAAAATCGACCTCCATTAAATAGATGTTTGCCTACACCGTCGCGCTCTCGTTGATATAAATACTCCCAAAAGGCGTTTTTATTATTTTACTGGCCTGATTTTTGCTCCGCCCTCTGGCTTATATTTACGGCGTTTGCTAAAGATTGGATAAAGCCCGTGAATCATGGGCTGCGCATCCATCAACTGGAGACAAAACTGCAACTTTTAATTTTCACTGCATGTAAGGAAACAAAACCTTAGATCCTGCAAAACTTACCTCTTCCGAAAAAAGTTGAACAAAAGGGAGCCGAACTCAAGATCCGTTCGTTTTCCAATGCCTGAACACTATGCTCAAGAACCTGGGGTTCTTAGGCAGTGGGAATGACAGACTGAGGAAGAAACCTCCAGGGGAGACCGGCTTTGTGGAAGAGAGTACAAGATTTCTTCACCATTAGTGGGTTTGGCAGAGAACGATAACTGTGTGTTAATAGACACTTGCTGCCAGCCATTCTAACTACACACTCATTATTTTTCATAGTTGCTGAACATCATAATATTGCTAAAATATTTTACTTTACATTTTTATGAATATATTAAGAAAACAAGAAGGAGCACTTAGACTACAATACCCTCCTGTCCATCAATTGGTCTAAGGGCCGAACATTTGACTTTGCTCTGTGACTGACCTTCCATCGATTCCCCTCAGAATTGAAATCCTTCCTCCTAATCTTGCCTTCAACCCACTCCCCACAGAGTTAGGCTTAAATCAGATAGATGGTTTTTAGGTTGATGTAGCCATGCGACCATGACTTCTGACCCTTCCCAGTGACCTGGACATTTACATGCCTGTGTGTGAAATTGAAATCCTTTATTTTCGCACTCCATCAAGTTTGGTCTAAATCCGCTTAAATATTTTAGCTATTTTTTCACACACACGCACTGGTCAAACTCTGACCTTGCCTGGCCATCGTAACCTTTGTTTCGAAAACCATTTCAGTTCATTCTTGCCTTTATTTCAAACCTTACTCCAAGTTTGGGATAAATCGGATATAAGCTGCTCAGGTTCATTTTACAACACCGAACTTTGGTTTAGCCTTGTGACCTTGACCTTCGTCCAATTGTTCTCAAAAACAATAGAGAAAATCTGGTTAAGATCAGATGAAAGTTTTTGAGTTAAATTGGTCACACACACACACACACATACACACACACACACACACACACACACACACACACACACACACACACACACACACACACACACACACACACACACACAGCTCCCAGCACGCGCAAATGTAAAAATATTGCCTGATACCTTTTACATAAATTTCAGGACTGGACTACATACATATTTTTCCCACATATAATCTGTAGTGTGTGGTAGGTGGGAGCACTCACCATCCACTCATTCGATGTAGTGCTGCTGTCGGGTGTCTGCCCTTTCCTCTCCTCCATCCATCTTTCCTTCCATCCTCTTCTGTCTTTCTTTCCTTCATTCTTTCCTTGTCCTTCTGCCTACGGGGGACTTTACACTCCCTCTTCTGTCTTTCTTTCCTTCATTCTTTCCTGTTCCTTCTGCCTGTGGGAAACTCTACACTGAGTGACAAGCCAGATGGTTTCCTGTACATCAGGAAACCATTTACTACGCTGAGTGGTAACCATTTAACCAAATTTTGGCGCCTGGTGATTTAGTGAGTAATTATTGTGCTCCAATCGGATTGAGCTGGTGAAGGCTTATATCCAAGGGGTGATTGGAGTTGATTGCTCATTTAATGCCACTCAGGGATGAGTGAGGCTGGTCACTTTCATCTTAAATGTCGGGACCAACTGCCTAGCCCCGGGCTCCTATGCTCCTCATGGGGCAATGTAGGATTGATCGGATGATGGATGGATGGATGGGCAATCTGAAGATCGTCGTATACGGCGACCTACTCAGATGACCTAATACCTCTGGAGCCAGTATATGAGAAAAACATGATCCAATTTCTGACTAGTCCAAATGACTTAAATAAAAAAAAAAATCGACTATTTTTTTCTCAGCTCATAATTCTCTCTTTGCAATATCCAGTGACCTACTTAGTGAGCCCATTACCTACTGAGTCGTAGTATCCAATAATCCCATTAAGATTTCAGAGACTTAACAATTATCATTTTCTTTAGCTTGAAATCATCACTTTTCAAAATCCACTGACCTTTTTGAACCCAGTGCCACCAGAACTCAAACATCCGATACCCCCCTCCCCCCATCTCCCAATCCCCGCCCCTCCAGCACCAGGGATGAGGTAGACGCTGGACTCACTATTAGATTGAGGGCCCCAGGTGATTGGACAGCACGTATAGAGGAGCCTTGGGGAAGCAGGAGCCACATCTATAAATTTTGTCAAGCTCGAGTTGTGTATCAGATGAATGGCATATACTTATTTTATGATCAACATATAGGGAATCAGAATATAATACACACTTTCTAAATGGTAGGTTGAGTATAAGATTGCTCGTTTTTAACTTCAGTCTTTACTCGTACGATCATCATGCACTACAGAATCAAACGAAAGCTAATAATGTGGAGAAAAAATGCGAAAAAATGCCTCCTGATAATAGTAAACTACTTTGCAGACTTCTCTATCCAGCATATTGATTAACACTCTCACTTCATTTCCCATAACATCGAACAGCTGATAGTGAGCCAAAGGAGACTGAGAGATACTGGAACTATTAAATCTATAATTGCCAGGGAAACTAGTATTCTATTTCACCTAATCCCTGACGATTTTATTCATCTGAAAGTGAAACTTGGAAGTCTGAGAGCGTTGAAAACCTTGATAAATGTGACCCCTGACCTCACCTGAAATAAGATGGTCTCTGAACCCCACAGACTGATCCAGGTGATTTTGTGGTTTAGCGATGCAAGGAGGATATTTTTTCTCTCTTTCTTGCTTTTATTTTATAGTTTTTGGGGGTGTAAGTTCTCATGTGGGACTACTGTAATGATATTGACGTTTTTAGTACGAGAGGCCTTTCTTGTATCATAATCACATAAATATGTAATCGTGATAAAAAGAATAGAGCATTTGATGGTTGAGGAGGGTAAAGTGGTTTGCACACAAAGAAAACATGTGTTAGAAGAATGATAATGGTTGGACAAACCTAAACATGATAGTGAAACTAATGATAGAGTCTACAGTATATATTTGTGAAGGTGATAGAGCCTTGATAGTTGTGAGGCTGACGACAGAGCTTACAGTGTATGATTGTTGGAAGTGAAGCAGATTATACAGTTTAGATAGCCTGATGATAATGAGGCAGTTGATAGACACTAGGTGGTTGTGAAGTTGATAATAGAGCTTTGACAGTTGATGGCAATGAAGCTGATAATAGTGTGGAGATACACGAAGCTGAATGATGAAGACTAGAGTGACATGAAGCTGACTGGTGAAGACTAGAGTGTTGCGAAGCTTATGATAGGGCCTTGAAAGCTGTGATGCTAATAATAAAGTATGGATAATGGCAAAGCAGCTGGGGATCTCCAACGATAGTGAAGCTGAAAAGGAAGAGGAAGGCTGAAGGCAATGGATACGACTACTTTCACCATCACCACATTTCTGTCACCATCATTACCACACATTTCTATCTCCAGACTTCATTGTTGAGGAAGCGGAAATGAACGAGTGTGTGTGTCAGACCCAAAACTGAGCATCAGGAACGAGCTACATGCTATTACTTTCAGCGTTATCTCAGTCATACGATCTCCTAGGAGTGCCATTTTTACTTCAAGTGCACCTTCATGCACACTACTATGAACCTGTTGTACTAAAGCAAGGCGGACCACATCCTAATATCCAGACAGCCATCAGGCAAAAACAGCATAACGGAAACAATTTGACTTAAGGAAGTGAAGAGGAAGGGAGACTGAACTGAGATGAGTGATGTGCAGATGTGGTGAGTTGGGTATGGGAGGAGGAGATGTGATTTGGTTTGGTTTGGTTAGGTTAGGTTAGGTTGGGTTAGATTAGGTTACAGCTGAGCGAGTATACGAGACGGGGATAAGTACAATGGAGAAGTATTTCGACGAATGTTTTCATTATCTTGATAATAGTACATGGATAACTTTCGTGATGTGGAAATGCAGAGAATAGCAAAAATACTGAGAAATCCAAAATACCATATTAATGTTCCTTGTCAAAGGCAATCGTTCATTAAAATATAAGGAAGAAAAATGGATACCAAGCTTACTTTGAAAAGCCTCCTCCGAGGATGTTATGACCTAGGGCCCTGTTGTTAATCAAATGGCGAACCATCAACCAGCGTCAAATGGCAAGAATACACTCCATCTGCCTGTGGCCCGTATTTTGGGTAACACAGGTGGCTTCGTTACATATCTTCCTCAGTGAATTATTTTGCATATTTTACCTTTTTGTCTTCTTGTACCCTGTGTTACTAAGACATGCTATGTCACGATTAAATATGTAAGAATAACATAAGAGGGAATATCAACATGTACCAAAACTACGAATACCTTAGGAAATGGTACTAGGAAACCTCCATTCCCAAGCTGAACACGACCATCTGAGATATCTGACAGTGGATGCAAGTGTCGTATCTAAGCACAGGCCCTCCCAAACTTTTGACATTGAAGAGGTACGTGTCTGCTGGTGGTGGAAGAATTGGCATCAGGCGGAGAAACGACACCGCTGCAACTCGAGAGAACTTCTAAACCTGAGGAAGATCATTTCAAGCGGGTGGTTTTGCTAATGTTGTGTCGTGCTAGGCATTTCCTACTAACCGCCTGTGTTTCTTCCTTTATATATTGTTTAATTCGAACTAGAATAGACCAACACTTAGACAGACAAGCACATAGATACACAAAAACTGACAGACAGATAGAACGACACACAAACCGCCCCATTTGCTCTTGCACCTTGTTCACGGTCTACCTTTCCTTTAACCATCCAACTCATATCACAAGGCCAATCATGCCAGCATGGGCTATTACAAAGTTATCAATCAAATGGTATTTGAAATACATTCATATAATGGACAGCTCTCGTAGTCTTCATTTACAAGATCAATTATCACGTATGATGGTCGAGACAAAGTATGAGGACGGAGCACAATACTTCTGTTCAGTTGAATGGGTGTTTATACGGATCACACACACACACACACACACACACACACACACACATACACACACACAGTGTGTGTGTGTGTGTGTGTGTGTGTGTGTGTGTGTATGAGAGAGAGAGAGAGAGAGAGAGAGAGAGAGAGAGAGAGAGAGAGAGAGAGAGAGAGAGAGAGAGAGAGCGATATAACTAAATTTTTATTCGATTTTAACCAAACTTGGGCAGACTGAAGGGTAACAAGGAGTAAACCAACTGTTTTAAGAACACTAGGTCATAGGTCAAGGTCGCAGAACTGGACCAGAATTTGACCAAACAAAACCAATTTTCATAGGTTTTATCCAATTTACACCCAACCTCATGGAAAAGTTGATGGTAAGATAAGAATGAAGGGATTTAGCTTTGATAATAATCAGTCAAGGACAAAGTAAATTTTGATCCGTGTGTCGTGTTGCAAAAACTTAAACAGTTTCAAACGCTCTGAGAGGACTGAAAAAAAAAAAAAAAAAAAAAAAAAAAAAAAAAAAACTTTTGTGCTTTAGAACAATGAAGCAATGAACAAGACCACAGGACTATTTTAAAGTTAGCAGTTTTTTATGCGATTTAGAACACACTTTGTGGAAGGGTTGATGATAAAGCAAATTCAGAAGGATTTGATTTTGAGAATAATTAGTTAAGGGCCAAGGTCAAATGGAAGATCTGATTTAGTTTTAATGTAAACTGAACCGAACTTAGTGGATGGATTAAAGGTCAGGCAAGAATGTAGCAATTCAGTTTTGAAAAAAGTAATCCAATCGTTAAAAGAAAGATGAAAGTTCGACACGTGTGTCTGTGTATGAACAAAATAACTAAAACGGTTTATTCTGATCGGGATCTAACTTGGTGGATGAGTTGAGGATCACCCATAAGGTTGACATATTTTATAGAAATATAAGTAAAAGGTTAATGTCACATGGTAAGGTCAACTTTAAAACTTTTTATCCGGTGTAGACTAAACTTTGCGTAGGGATTCAAGTTAAAACAGGGATAAAAAGGTTTGATTTTGAGAATAACCAGTCACTGGGAAAGGTCACTATATATATATTTTTTTTATCAAGGTCAGTGGGCAAAGTCAATTTAAGCAGGTTTTATCTGAGTCAGACCAAGGCTGACACAGGGATAAAGGGTTAAACAGAAATGAAAGGAATTTGATTTTGAGAGTAAGTGTGCAAGGCCAAGGTCACTGTACAAAGTTTAATTGTCAGCTCTTGGAGTCATTGGTGGTCCGGTTGTCGCACTATCTGATTGCTCCTTTTTGTTGATCATGTTTCCCTTCCTTGTTACTTCCTGCTTAAAGATTAAAATTCAAGTTCGTCCACCTAAATATTTCAGAGACTGCTGTGATTTAGCTGCTTAAATCCTGTACCTCAGTGGCAAAACAATACAATTTCAAGGATATTCATCTTTTGGAAAAAAAAAAAAAAAAAACTTCTTTGTTACTTGCCAATGTTCTTAGTGTTACTCGCTTCTTATAAGTCAACATCTTAAGATGCACAGATATCAGAAAGAAGTTAAAGTGGAGAAACACTAGTTCCGCCCTTCCATCTCACCTTATTCCGTTATCTGTACTCACTATGGCACGGTACTCTCCCTTACATAAACACACTATCCCAGACTTTTACCATTCCTCTCTCTCTCTCTCTCTCTCTCTCTCTCTCTCTCTCTCTCTCTCTCTCTCTCTCTCTCTCTCTCTCTCTCAACACAAAGAGAGAGTCTCTTTAGGTTATCTCGCATACGGTGGGAGACATCGGGTGTGAGGAGCGTATTGATTTATTGTGTGTGTGTGTGTGTGTGTGTGTGTGTGTGTGTGTGTGTGTGTGTGTGTGTGTGTGGACGACAGACAGACAGACAGACAAAGACAGATATACTAACATTTTTAAAGATAGAAAATCATGCAGACATACCTATATAGAAAAGCAGAGAGAGAGAGAGAGAGAGTACTGAATGTGAGGCCCGAATGAGTCTCTTTGGTTAGAAGTCAAATCGATCCTTCAGTCTGACTACGCTTAGCCATCATCTATGCTGAGTATGGTTAGGGATCATTACATTAGAACAAATGCCCCATAGCAACTCTTCCTTACCGATTTATTTATACAATATGACGTGTGAATCTTCCTTTTCATCATCATCATCATCATATTATTATTATTGTTGTTGTTGTTGTTGTTGTTATTATTATTATTATTGTTGTTGTTGTTGTGTTTGTTGTTGTTATTATTATTATTATTATTATTATTATTATTATGACGATGATGATGATGATTACTATAATTATTATCATTTTTATTATGATTATTGCTATTACTATTATATACCATCATCATCATCATCATTATTATTGCTAACTATTATTATTCTATTATTATCTTCATTATTATTATTATTATTATTATTATTATTAGTGTTACACTGGCTAGCTACTCTCCATGATATTTTACTTAAGAGAGAGAGAGAGTGGAAAACTGGAAAACATCTTCTTAAACCCTGTCTCTTCGAGAAATTCTTTTAATCTGAATAAAATAGTCTTGTTGGAACAAAGAAAATAAAAATAAAAAGGAAGAAATCAGATCATAGGGCTGCAGGTGTTCATTATGCTATGGGAGCCTATCAAGTTCCAGCACTGTTAATTTTCCTAAAAGCCTCTCTTGATATTAACATGATGGATATCTTTTACATTTTTCTTTTTTCTCTCTTTTTTTAATTTACAGCTCGGCACCTCATTCCCGGGGTAAGCGTATATTGCTATAAGCCTAAAAGCTTCCTCGATCGGTGTATAGTCCCCAGCAACACTTCCTTCGTCTCCTCTGCCTCCCCCCTCCCCCCCCCTCTCTCTCTCTCTCTCTCTCTCTGAGAAATAGACCGTATCCTTAACCCCTTCAATCCGGCAAGTTAGTTTTTTCTTTGCTACAGAGAGACGATTTTGTTTAGCTTAAGTAACATCTCTTCTCCTAAAAGGAATAAAAAAGGCTAATTCCAACCCTCTTAGTTCGAAAAGTCTCTTATAAACTACACAAAATGGTCTCGAAATAGCATGTATAAAGAGAAAAAAAAGGGTTATTGGATTCAAGAGGTTAAAATTGAATCTGTGAAGGTGAATAAAAAGCCTAATGTTTAATGAATAATTATTATGAAATGTTTATGGTTATTAGAATTTAACAGGGAGTAAGCACATGCCCGTCAATTTGGTGAATCCGCTGCAACAAACACTAACGAAACTAATCTGTGCCCTAATAGTCATCAGTACCTGAATTTCAGAATGATGCAATAGTAGTAGTAGTAGTAGTAGTAGTTGTTGTTGTTGTTGTTGTTGTTGTTGTTGTTGTTGCTGTTGTAATAAAGATTTTGTTGTTTCTGTTATTGTTGTTACGGTCCTTGATTAATCTGAAATGTGAACCCGGTGGACTGCAGACTTAGGTTCCCTTTCTCCTGCAGTCCAACCTCCTCCTTTCGAGGGAATAGGGAAGTAGCTGAGGGATGTTTCCATAACCAGGCACTTGAATCTCCCAGTTATAACAGTGCCACGAAACAAATACATTTTTAATACTAGCCAGAGTCTTTCCTATAAAGGTCAAAGTCTTAAAATCTCTTCCTCTTTCATTCTTGTCCTGGCTTGATAGTCAACCGACCTGATTGGCATCTACCTAAGGAGTGTATCCTTGGAAGATTTATGGCTTCCTGGAAATCCTCCGTCCCCCCTCCTCAAAGGACGCAACATACAATCTAAGTAAACATTTTTAGCAGATCACTCGACATTTTATGGTTATTTCGAGGGGGATCTTGGGAAAGCCATAATTTTACAGTGTCACATTCGTATTCCTTCTTCTCTCATCCTTCTGGAAAATTTAGGTCAAGGATTTTTTTCTTCACAAAAATGTTAGCATACATTTCTAGCAGATCACTCAATATTATTACCGGTACGATTTTTTAGAGGGGGGTTTCTGGAAAATCACAATTCGATTTTGATTCTATAATTTTACACCCTCCCATATCCTCCTCCTCAAAAATATGGGCAAAGTACAAACCCACTTCCTACCTACGATTCCGGATACCTCCTGCATGTGAGCTTTGGCGTGTCGGTGTTAGTAAAGAGCTTTCACGTTTATCGGCATCCTCTCGCTGGCTCTGTAATCGGCCCGTACTCTGGCTGGCTAAGGAGGATATTTAGCCTATCTTCCTTAACGATTTATGTATCCTGCTACAGCTTCCTGTTTCTTATATGCTGTTTATGTCCTTTTGTTATCGATGTGGATTGGAAAGAGAGAGAGAGAGAGAGAGAGAGAGAGAGAGAGATTTATAAGGAAGAGGAGACAAAATTTACTAAGTTGACAAGAATACCACCACTCCTTGTGTCACCAGGGGAGTTCACTCTTGATTGTCAAGAAAAAGACTCTGGGCAAACTTACGCTGTCCTAGCCTAAATAAACAGTCATAATGACAGAGTAATTTCTTCATCAAACTTATAATCCCCAGTAAATCCATCATAACTTTCACCATCGTATCCAACAAGAACTCAAATCTATACAACCACATTCACAATCGCCATCACCACTTCACCACTGCCTCAAGAATGTCTGCCAACACTGCTACCACTACAGGCAGGACCAGCATCATCAGAATCAAAACTTCCTCCTGCGTCACACCTGCAACCACACCAACAAGAGCTGTCACACTCACTATCCCAATCACCACCTTCACATCTAGAACCACAACTATCATCCAACTTTCAACCATTAGCAATAATATCAACATCACAGCTTCCTCTTCCATCATAAAAGCAACCACGCTCTCCAGAACTATCACCTCCATAGCCATAAAAGAATATTACCACTTTCACTTTGCCACAACTATCAGCACATCCAGCCACCAACATTGCAGTTGCCACTGACTGAATAAACATTTTCAGAATCTTCCTCCTCATCCCTCCTCTCTCCTCTTCCACCTCTCTTACTCCACCACAACTGCAGCAACAGTAATTAGAGCTATCACCTCCACAACACTAACCACCAACTTCAATTCCGCTAAGCATATCAGCACCAATAACCGCCCTTGCCATTATGTCTACCTTCCATGGAATTAGACTATCTGTCTGCCTGTCCATGTATCTCTCTCTCTCTCTCTCTCTCTCTGTCTCATCTAATCCTGTGGCGCCCCATGAGGAGCGTAGAAACCTGGGGCTAGGCTACTTGGTCCTGACATTTAAGATGAGTGACCAACCTCACTCAGCCCTGAGTGGCATTACGTGAGCAATTAACCCCAACCATCCCTTGGATATAAAGCTACACAGACTCAATGCGGCAGGAACACCTGAATTACCCACTAAACTAACAGGTGCCACAGTTTGCTTACCGTATATGGTTACCACCCAGCGTAATAAATGATTTTCTGGTGCATAGGAATCCATTTGGCTTGTCACTCAATGTACAATCACAAGAGCAAAGAAAGAAGGAAAGAAAGACAGAAGAGGAAGGAAGGGAAGAAGGAAGGAAGAGAGGAAAGGGCAGTCATCCGAGAGCAACACTACTTTGTGTGAATGGATGGTGAGCTCCTCCACCTACCATTTATAAATACAGTATAGACAGATAGATAGATAGATAGATAAATGTGTGTGTGTGTGTGTGTGTGTGTGTGTGTGTGTGTGTGTGTGTGTGTGTGTGTGTGTGTGTGTGTTTTACGTGTTCGACTCGGCAAAGGCCTCAGGGTCTATTTCACGGGGGCAGTGACCTATCCCAAGACCCAGTAGTCCTCCTACACCTCCACATGTCTATCTATCCACCTACCTATTACTATCTCTGAACCCTTTTATCTATCTATCCAATATCTATCTCATCTATTTATCTATGTCTGTCTGTCTGTCTGTCTTTTGGCTGGCACCAAGTCCTTTGATAATGCTGGCCCTGACAAAGGACCTGCTTGCATTTCCGTCCCCGCTCAGAATGCCTCTCACATTTGGAGCCCCATCTTCCATGCAGCTGACAATCTCCTTACCACCTGTTTGAGCCTCCCCATTCTACACAGTCATTTCCCCGCTGTCCAGTCCTTCCTCTTTGCGTCTATTTCCGCTTCCTCTTTCTCATTTCGCCACAATTTAGTCTACAACCAACCTCGCCACAATTGCAGTCGCGTTCCCCATCACCCTCTCTCTTCACTGCTGGTCATTTTATACTGGTCTTGTCTGTTTCCTCATTTCCTTCCTCATTTCCCCAAACATTCACCCATGACCTTTCTAGCCAAAACACACACACACACACACACACACACACACACACACACACACACACACACACTCTCTCTCTCTCTCTCTCTCTCTCTTATAAACAATCACCGGCACCATCACACTTCCCTCTCTAACTGTCCATTTCTTTCTATCCTAATCCGTTTCCTCCTCTTTGGTAGGAAAACGTTGATATAAACCGACGTATAATTTGCCTTTTTCGAGCATCTGAGGAACTGTGCTTAACCCCTTCAGTGTTAGTCATTTTCTGCTTGGCTGAAGGAATAGTCTGGTGGTGGCAGGAGTACAACAGAACACATGACTGTCCGGAAGAGAACTGTGAAACTCTTCATGTCACTTGAAAGACTGTCCCATAACCTGAATAAATTTCGTCTGGTGATTACAAGCATATAATGGGACAATATTGTGCACGAAAATGACTGATATTCTGCTACTTTCTTTTTATGTGTCCGACTGGGCATAGGCTTCATAGTCCGTTCCCAAGGCCCAGTAGAGTTCCTACATACAATACACCTCCACATGTCACCACTTCGAAGCTAAAACCCACCATCCGTATTGAATACATGCTAGAGCTGCCTCATACTGGACTGGTGTATTGGTATAAGCGGGGGTGTTTTGGGTCTTCTGGTAGATCAGTAAAGTCTGCTATAATATAATTCAAATCCTTAAACTGTTCCTTGCCCCGGCCGGGAGTCGAACATGAGTCCATTAGGACTGCAGGCCAGCTCTACCGATTCAGCCACCACCTCCCCCTTGACTACGCTTCTTAGATTACTTTATTCTACTTGTCTGAGTGAGTAAATTAAGGCTATATAAAACCTCTCAAGACGTAGAAGTTTCCCCGAAGCTATATGATTTCTTTAAAAAAGTAAGAGTAAATGTCATCGTAGTGAAGAAATTTATTCGTCAGTAAGAGGACTCATTTCCTATTGCATTATTTCTTCCTCCAAACAATCGTCTTAGCTCCGGAGAGAGCTACAGAAGTGGTAGGGTAAGCAATAACCTTCAATAATCTCATTCAGTACCGGAGGGGATCCTTAAGGTCACTAAAATCGTCCGGAACTAGTAAGACTGAACTAAATTGAAACGTCATCAAACTCAAAGGATAAGGCTGTAAATAACCTCTCCGGATGACTAAGTTTCGCCAAAATTTAATGTAGATAACAAGAACGGAAAAAAGAAAAGTCAACATAGTGAAGTGGTTCAACTTACCCCCTTTCACCGTCCAAGGAATTAACCATGTAGGTGCTATTCACTCTTACAAAAGACGATTCTCTCCAGATGAAGGATACAGTATATTCGAAGTCAATAGGTTGAAAACTGTATCCATTTCAGACTGGGATTTAAGGATCAAAGTTAGCTAGTTCAAGCGGACTAGTAACCCCGAAAGTTTATAGTCCAGGCCAAATTTTACTAGTCCAGCCAATATTAGTAAATGTACGACTAATTGCGAACAAACTATGAATGTATTACAATGTATTGCAATACTGATTTATTATTCTTACAGCAAAGCTCACTTTTGGGTTACATTTTATCTGAACAAATTTTCTCTTATACATGCAATGATACATCTCAGTAATTAGCAAAAAGTAAAAATTTTTACAAGTCGATCCGGAGCCGTAGCTCCAAAATTTTACTGGTCCAACACAGAATTTACTAATCAGTGACTAGTTGACTAGTGTTAAATCCCAGTCTGCATTAATCTTTGACGCACTTGACTTTTCCTCAGTTGTGTAAAGCAGTCTAACTATAGCCTGAAAAAATACCCTAGTGTGTCCATGGCACAGAAAGTGTTTAGGAAGCTTTGAGTCAGAACGAACACTGTTTATACGACCCTCAGCTTCAATATTCCCTTTGGGTGCCAGCGGAACTCACAGTCAAACCCCAGATTCAAACAGGGATAAACGAGAAGCCAAGCACTTAACTTCCGAATTGGCAAACGCACCCGACGACAGCTCGATCAATAGACCAGTAACGAACAATAGATTGGCTATTCATGAGAGTCAAACGGATTACCCGATTTTCTGTTCTGCCCACGAAAGACTGGGAGGACGTGAGAAGGCAATTTGGTGCTCGTCAACTTCACAGCAATATGGAAGGTCGGCCTTGTCTGCAGGGGGGGAATGGAGAGTTAACCTTTGGAATAAAAGTGTACCGGGAAAGATAAACTACTGTACTTTGAACTTATTCACAATGATGGCGGTTATTTTTCACAGAATAAATTCTGTATGCCTGTTTCATGTTACGTTTCATTTAATTGTACTCTTTATTTACAAGTCATAATAAGTTAAAACAGTCTGGAAACGTCTCTGAAGACCATGCGAAAATGAGTACAATAAAGCAGAAACTAGTATTTAACACGGGGTGGTATTCTTCATAAATCCTACTTGTCTCTTCAAACTGCTAGGTCAGGATATATATATATATATATATATATATATATATATATATATATATATGGACTGAACACCAGTGTATGGTAAGGAAGGCAATACGAAGACAAGGGTCTCTTTGGTCACGAGATTAAACTAAATTGGCCGCTTATCCTTTTGACTGATACATTGTCAAAATGCACTTTTTGTCGTTTTTGTTATACGAATCATTAAAAAGAAATCTTAACACCTTAGGAGTGTCACTGGACCGAAGAGGGAACCTGAATAATAAATGAATAATTATTTTTTGTTATACCAGATAGGCAAGGGAGAACAAAAAAGGTCAAATAGAAAATGAAAATGGAGAGAGAGAGAGAGAGAGCTTCTGTGTACCTTTTTTTGTGCATGTAACCGTGAGTTGAACCGGGTTTCATTAACAAAATATCTCTTTTACTGTAATTCCCTCCCATTCCACCCAGTACCACCACCGCCATAACACTCCATCATCAAAACACAAATTCCAACCAGAAGTACTTGTTTATATCCTGCATTAAACATTTTAATACAACTTTGTATTCTTGTTGCCTTCAGTCGACAAGGACTGAACAGTCTCTCTCTCCTTCTCTCTCTCTCTCTCTCTCTCTCTCTCTCTCTCTCTGTTACTTGGCAGTCAACGGAACAGTCTTTATTTCAGTTTTGCATGAGTCGTTAATAATGTAAGGATGAGTAACAAAATTAATGGTTTGAGAGATGGTGAAAATATATGTTTCCCATTTTAACAGACACTTATGTTTGTTGGCTCTCCATTATTTATATTTGTTTCTGTTTCTGGATCCCTCTGACTTAAATGTATTTTTGGGAAAAAGGCCTGGAATGATGATGATGTTATTGTTGATGTTTTGCTGATGACGATGATCAAAAATTCAGCAAGATGACGTTCTTTAACTTCTATTCGTTTTACCGCCAAGTATTATATTTTAACTTAGGAAAAAGAACATCATGGAGGCCAAAATTAATATGGTTACAATTATACCTTCACACTATCATGATGTCTACTGTTTGATTGGCTATTTCGCTAGACAACTGTAGTGACCTTAGGAAAGGTTGCAGCGTAGTAAAGAAGACAAAAAAATCTTTAACTTTCAGTACGACCACATTTTGTATTTTTGTTTAGGTATCTCTTCATCCTACGGTATTCACTTCAAGAAAGATGTATCGTACTTTTGGAGACAAACTTGAAGGACGTGTTTCTAAAAAGCTTAGAATGCTGTTTTACACTTCACTCTAGGCGATTCATTTATATTACATCTTAACGTATTTTGGCACGCTATCTGTCTCTTCGCAATCGACACAGTTTGCATCAATAACGCCCCAAATGTTACTGAGATGCAAAGCATAGAATTAATCGGTATGGAAGAGGTGTTATGAATTTTTCCAAAGTTACTTATATTAGGGAGCCTGTGAGTCATATGTGAAGCCCGTGATGAAAGTAACAATGTGCACGGTTTCTCTACTTCACTCGTATATGCTCTCTGCAATTTGGCATGCTGGCTAACCACATCAAAGCTGCAGCTCCATGCATGACCGTCAGAAACTGAGGGCTTGCACACGCCTTCGTCCCCCCAGCTTTAAAGATGACGCCAAAAGTGAGAGAAGGCGAAGTTGGAGGGTTAGAGAGAGGACGGAGGTAAGCGATAACCTTTTTGTCAACGATATCCTCCAGTTGAACAAAGCCGTCGTAGATTTCTCTTGAGTAAAGAGAAATTATCTAGTGTTAGCCGATATATAAAATACTGAATGAACTATGCGCAGCTAAAGAAACCCTAAAACTGATTTATTTAAATTGTTATCGTTCGTAATTTGAGGTTCACCATATGACTTTCAGCTTTGAAAGTCGGTCAGTCCATCTCATTTTGGACTGATACAGCCTCACTCTATGGTGATGACAATTCTTTATTTGCAACACATCGTTATTTCATTTTTCCCCATAAGGGTAGGATGCAAGACCTAACTCATATAATTTATTCTGTTAAAATCTGAGTTCTGTGTTTTCAGTGCATATTTTAATTGCCAGTGACTAACACACAGAATCACTATTCGTTTCATGAGCTGGATGTAACCCGGTTTATGTTATGGAAACTAAAACCAGTCCCTCTGAAGCGTAGGGTCTCGAGGATAGGCCAACGTACTCCTAAAAATTTAAGGAAATAAGGCCGACCAATATCCATGCTAACATTACATAACTGTTATTCTCCAGTCGCTTTTGGCAGATTTAGATCGAAGCAAGCAAGATAAGGATAAAATTCAGGCTGGTGTATTGTACAACTAGCCCATAATGAGTTTGTTATACATGGATTAGTTTTAGTTGACATTCCTATAAGTGGTGCGTAAAATTAGGAAATGTTTGCTTTAGTCGCTGGAACATCAAAAGAAAAAAATGTGCGAATATCTTACATGGAAACTATTATAATGGAAAAATTCTGATACATCTATTTCAGTCTGTGTACAGAACAACAATAACATTTGCATATCAATACTTCCAACGGCTTTCGTCATGCCAGCCACAGGGATCAAAACAATACCACGCGTGCACGCCCGCGAGAGAAAAACAAAGAGAGTAAAATCGCATTGTGTGATACTGGACTCAGAGAGAGAGAGAGAGAGAGAGAGAGAGGTAAAAAACATTTTGTGATGCTAGATTGAGGTTCAGCTGATGGATGCCCACAATCGATTTGAAAGTTCTGTAACACGATAAGAGTTTGATAACTATACTCTTTTTGCTCCAGCTTGTCTAAAAATTGCCATCTTTCCATCCTGAATGCAGAAATGCATCAAAATAATATGATGCTAATCACGAAGGAGTGATGTCGAAAGGATTTTGAGCCACAGCACTGTCTTGTTTCTGCCAGTGAGCTACGTGCAATAAGCCGGGAAAGGACACAGATCTGGGCTAAGTTAGTGTAAAAAAACGTATAACCAGATAACAATTTCCTTGTGGGAGGCATATATATATAAAAAATCAACCGCAATCCAAAGATTTTCACGCTTTTATGGCTTGACACAGTGTATTTGTCACATTTTTCTAGTATCTCTGGGGTTGGTGGAAAAATGAATAGTATTCTTGTGTTCCCTGTAGGTCAAGGTTATTTAAGACGGGTTAATGTGGTAAGGGAATTTTCTTGTCTTCTGAACAACTCAAAACTACTCAGGAGGCCCTACTTTTGTGGTCCTCTTCCTGCCCTGGTTCCCCACAAAGTTAAGCTGGGTTCGTGTGGCTGTGTAAAATGTTAGACGTATGAATGCCAAATTATATGAAGGAAATATAATAATGTGTGTAAAAAGGGAATATAAGCGTGACGGCGTTGTGAGAGACGAAGATGAGAGGTAGTAAGGTGAATGAAAGGGCTAGTGACGTGTGAGGTAGAGTATGGGTATTCGTGGACGGAGTAATGGGTGAGTTTATTTGTTGATAAATAATGATTGATGGAGAGGAATGCAGGATTATTAATATGTCAGCCGAAGGCGTATGTATGTCAAGGTTTGGGCTGTAATGATGAAAATGGCTCTGAATAATGCCTATGCACCTACAGATGAGAAAAGTGACGAAGGGAAGCAAAGGTTTTAGGACCACCCAGATAAACAGAATGCAAACTAAAAAATGGAAGAAGATACTGACTGATCCTTCGTACAAAATTAATGAATCAGGTGAGTGGAAAAGTGAAATAATCATCATGGAAAATAATCTTAGTACAAAAGCTAAGGAAGCTATCCGAACGTCCGACGAGTTGTTATTAGGGAGGCTCGGGAGTGGCACGAGATGTGAATTTATGTATTTGCAGTACGGAAGATAACGGCGAAAACACATGAAAAGGGCTAAGACAATTGTGGTATTTATTGATACGGTATGACAAGGTGGCCAGGGAGGGATTATGAAAGGCGCTATGCATTTATCTACTGTATAATGTACTTATGGAAATGTTAAATGTTGTAAACAGTTTTTAACAATGTTACTGATTGTTTGTAGGGGTAGTTATATGTCTGAATGAGTGGTTTAATGTCAGTGTTTCACTCGGCCAAAGAGATGTATGCTATTTTATCTATCTATATGTATCTGTGTATCCATTTACATATACATACAAAGATATACTGTGTCTATACTGTATATATATATATATATATATATATATATATATATATATATATATACATACATAGACAGAAAGATAGCTAGATAGATAGATATAGATATAGATATAGATATATATAGATAGATAGATAGATAGATAGATAGATAGAGTTAGAGATAGATAGATATACAAATATATACCGATAGGGAAGCAAAGCTGATAATAACAGTGTTGGGTAGAATATTTAATACCTGATATATGCACATGGTGATGTGGTGCCGATGGTAAAGGGGATATTTGCAAACTAATTACACTTTTGAGCATGTCTGTTAGCCGCAAGGTCTGAAAGGACCTAACAGTTAAGAGTATACTGATGGATATAGGCAGGGAAGGTGACTTGCAGTGTCATGTGTTGGTGAGTGAAGCGAAACTTTAACTGACTGAATGTTATGTATATTCATGTCATTAAATAAAAAGGTAAGCAAATGTGTAATTAAATGAAAAGTTATTTGCTGCAGCTACATGGTGCTACGATGGCCCTGACGCCAAGCAACGGACTCAGTATGGAGGCTAAAAACGATTGCATGAAGTTGTGATACTGACCAAAATATGGCATGGGTCTGGAACTTTGGCCTGGCATTAGTGCGAGAAGTCAAGAATGAGAGCAGTGGAAATGTAAGTGTTAAGAAGAGTATGTTGACTGACCAGCTTGGCTGCGAGATGAATTTGGCAGTTAGTGATGAATAGCCAATAAAGTCAAAATTTTAAAGACAGGAGGAGTGTAGTCAAATGATTTGGTAATATAGAGTGAATAAATGAGGATAATTCGATAATGTGTGGGTGCATTAAAATATAGGAAGAGGAGTGGCAAGTCAAGAAGTTGCATGGATGTGTTAAATGTATGTGTGAAAAACCAATGTACAAAAGTTGAAGAAGCACAAGGACGGACAGAGGAATAAATCTGATGGATGAAATAGCTGTTCATCTTGTACCTTAGTCTTACATGAGCATTAATTCAGCGGACTGCATAATAAGCTACCCTTTTCTGTGGTTCATTGTCCTCTTTTGGAGGGAGAGGGAGGAGAAGAAGGACATTTCTATTACCAGTTTTATCAATACCGCCACAGAACAGCGTCCTTCTCCAACAAAAGGATGAAATATGTAATGAATAATATAGCACATGAGAAGGATTGTATCCCTTTTGAAGCTGGTGAGGAAAAAAAAAAATAGTGTACCTCACATGTGTTTGTAAAGCGCATAATGGAAAGCAAGTCAATCACTTATTATCCATTTTAGTGCATGAATGATTGTGTGAACCGTTTAACTGAACATTTTATCGAGAGGTCTCTTACTTTTGTGCCATTATTTCTTATACCTAGATTTATATTATTTATTTATTTTTTCGGTGAAGGTAAGGCAAGGATGATGATGATGATGATGATGATGATAACCAACCTTATCCCTAGTCGCCTCTAAACTTATCATACCCAAGCGCATAGAATGAACATCACTCCTACAGCTGCCTTCTCACTACTACATCATCGGAATATTCAGTAGAAATATTAATCCGCTCGCCTGGCCGCTGCCCGTGTATTTCGCAGTTAAAGGGAAATATACTCCACTCTTCCAAATTAATTTCAACTAAGTTCAGGCCCAAACTAAAGCTGTATTTTACGGAGAGAAAAAAATATACGACCTGTTGTAGAGTTTGGCTATGCGAGTCAGAATTCTCTGCTGGGCAAAAATAATGTAGAATTTTGTTACGATTAATTACGTGCGTATGACCTCCATGAACAATGGAAAGCGGACTGTTTTGATTGCCCTATATGTTTTTTTTTTTTATTATTATTTTAGGTGAACAAATATATCGTTTGGTTTTAGCATTAATGGAAAACAAGACTTGTCCCGACAACAGAAGGAATAACTGTACAAGTATTAATGCTTTCAGGCTCTTGCACCTACTTCTATCTTTAAAAATGAAAAATAAATAAATAAATAAATAAATGTTGGCTGCTAGGTGAAATATATGGAGTTATGCCAACCATGAGATGATTGAGTTAACAGTATTAACACTTCAGCTCTCATCCGATTTACAATTAGATGAATAAACTTGTCTGACGTCACCTGGATCCTGAATACTAGGGTTGTCCAGATCATGAGAGGTCTAAACTAGAAAACTATGATGCACTGACAGAGAAATAACTCTAGTTTGCATTACGAAAGACCCATTAGACTGAAACACTGGGAGTCTGCAGCCAATCATAACTTGAGCAAACCAGTAATTGAAGGTAATGAGCGAACCAGACGTAATTAAACCACCTGTCCTCATGTCCCCTGGGATCTGGAACAGGTAATTTTATTAACTCTATCAGATGTGTTCTCATGAGGAATATAATGGATGAAATGAGATGAAAAGTTTCTGTGCGCAATGATTAGGGACTAGAAAAGCACTGAACACCAACGCATGTATTAATCACATAAAAAATTAATTCATTAGAAGTGGATCACAGAAGCAGAATAATGGAACGAATATGGATATAACTTACAAATAAACCCGTCCCAGTTACATACTTTGCTGGTCATCCTCTCATTCGTCTATATTCTCCCATGGGTCTCTTGTTAACCCTATAGACCAATTTTCCTCAACGGACCTATTTTTTCCTTCTGACCAACATTCACTACTGGACCAGTTTTTCATGTTGGACGTGTTTTCCCCCATGGACTTATTTCCACACAGATTTTTTTTTTTTTTTTTTTTTTGCTCAATGAACGTATTTTTCCTATGGGTCTATATTCCCCAGTGGAAATATTTTACTCATGGACTTACTTCCCCCCATGGACCTTTCTTCTTCGTGGACCTACTTTTCCCTACGTGGATCTATTTTCACCCCAATGGTCTCTTTTCGTTCATGGTCCAGTTTCCCCTACATGAACTTGTTTTCCCTTAGGTGACATTTTCCCCATAGACCTATTGTCCCCATGGATCTATTTTCCTTTCTTTGACCTGTTTTTCCTTAGTGACCATTTTTTCTCAAAGGGAAACACGGAATCCCCACAAAGGACATATTGCCTTCTAGAGATCTACTTCTCAGGACATTTTTTTTTTTTTAAAATCCAACTGGATCTATATTTCCACCTAGGCTCATTTACCCTATGCACATGTTCCTTTATGAACTTATTTTCCCACATACACCTATTTACAGCATGGACCTTTTTCGCAGACGACTATTTCTCCCATCCATTCCCTCATCCACCTGTATACCTACCCATTCATCAAGTGTTGAAAGAATGTCTCCTGCTTTGTCCTCCAGGAAGCCACACATCCAACCTCCCACCCACGTACAAGGCACACCCATCTGTCCACAAAGTTCACTCGCCCTGGTCAGCCATACACCCACCTATCCACATCACTCCCCTCCCCCCCACCCTAAATGTACTACTGCCCACCCCATACGATCTGCCCACCTCATCTGTTGACCCACCCACCCACCCCAGTCATCCTTCCCACCTTGCCTGCCTCTCCCGCCCATTCACTTTATCCCGTTCAGCCACCAACCCATCTCATTCCACCAACCATCCCACTCCACTCACCTTAACCCACCCACCAATCCACTTCACCCATCATGTTACCAATCCCCCGCAAACCCATCCCACCTACCCACCAACCTACCCACCCATTTACCAAACTTAGACCACCAGCAGGATCAATTGCAAGTTTACACACACACACACACACACACACACACACACACACACACACACACACACACACACACACACACACACACACACACACACACACAGCTGCTTTTACAGGATACAGCAGATACGCGTGAAGATGCTACACAATGATTAAGCATAGGCAAAAAACAAGATCTCAAGAATAATACGACAGATGGAATGAGCCGTCAATCAAGGCAAATGTTTCAATATAATAATTAAGAATAAGAAAATACGTAGATAAACCGAGCAGTATTTTCATATAACAATATTCATAGTCTGGGTATGTGGATCTCCTAAGTAGAATAATGGATGAAATCGTGGAGCCATGAAAGGAAAGTTTTTACACAATAATACGGGATGGGCTGTAACTGGAGTGAGAATTTGGAAATGACACACCGATCGCACTGTCTCATGTGTAGTGGATTTCATGAACAGTATCCTGGCGGAACTGAATATGTGATTTGGAGAAAGTTTGTAAACTGGTATATAATTTTAGGGTTGTCCAGACACAGGAGTCACCTTTGCAACTGGTAAAGTTAAATATAGGCCTTTTATAAGTTCACTAAAGTTGTATGAAGGTATCAAGAGTAAATTTAAAATATACATCATCTTAGAGGAATCGTTAATCACTTCGGTACATAGATGATACTTTACGGTATACATTGTTTATTTTACAAGCTGGTGATTTTATCCAGCTCAGAGAAGATCACTCGGCATGAAAGAGATGGGGCAGACTATTTGCGAACCTCTTCGCTAAATAATATTTCATCACACAAAAAAAAATCGTCTGGAGGTAGTAGGAGAAAACTTGAATTTAAAAATATCGTAGTAAAGTGGTTAATTCGAGACCTATTCCTCCGACATCCCAGCAATAAAACTGATTTGAGGTAAAGAGAGTTATGAATAATAATAGTTCTAATACTGAAGTGCCCAACTACATCTTTTCCTTCAACGGTCCGTTTATTAAACATCTGGAGCAAGCAGTGCTGAATTTAAAAAAAAAAAATAAAAAATCAGTCGAGAATGGTTAACTCCATACATTTCCTCCAACCTCACACGAATGAAATCTTATGAAAGCAATAAGGCTGAATTAAATAACGTCATCGCAATAAAAAATGGTCAATTTACCATTAACTTATATCAACCTTTTCTTTCCATGACTCCTCTCAATCAGTGTGTCGTCCCCTAGCAATAAAACTCTGTGCTGGTAACATGGATTAAAAAAAAAAAAATGTCAGCGACGAGAAGTCGTAACCTTCAGATTTTTCCATGATGCCTCATTAATAAAAAATTGTTCGGAAGTAGCGAGCCGTATATAAATAAAACACAGTTCTAGTGGCTTGATTACTTCCACACTTTCTCCTTAAGCCTTCAATCGTTAAAATCGTCTGGAGGTTGCAAGAGTTAGACGTCATCATGGTGAAGCGATTAACCCATTTTACCCGACCTCCCACCGATTAGCTCAGTCTGGGATACAAGGAGTAATGAAAAAATGACACAGTCGTAATGAAATGCCAGCCTCTCCGTTATTTCCTCCTACCTCTCATAAAAAAAATTATGATCTACATACTCTACACGTCATATTCCTCAAAGTATCTTCCGCTAAAGTAATGGCACCGTGTCTTTGCCTCAATCTCATTAACAATGTTTTATTTAAGTAGCTAGAGATGAAATAAGCGAAAAAAAAACTATAAGAAGTGACAGGAAGAGAGGGCAGAAGTAGGAAGAATGGAGGGCAGACACAGAGATTGAATGAGAAAGGGGAAGGAAGAAGTAGGCACCACTTCGGCAAATGAGTGCATGATGGTCGCCAACATCTATCACCTTCTCAGCTTGGCAAAATGTTGAACCTTGAATATCACATCGCATCAGCAACACCCGGAAAAAATTTGATCGAATATTCCTCTATTTGCCTACCGGAAAATATGATGGCCCTAGAACAATTTCCAAGAGGGCCTTTTCTATCTCCTACCTCCTCCTCCTCCTCCTCCTCCTCCTCCTCTTCCGCCTCCACCAGAGTGGTCTGTCTCAGGAGGCGAAAGGGTTATTCAATCTGCCGTGTGTCGCCGCCGCGGTGTCTAGACGAATGAACTTGTAGCGGGAGGAAAACTGAAATGAGGTTAGTGTGTGTGTGTGTGTGTGTGTGTGTGTGTGTGTGTGTGTGTGTGTGTGTGTGTGTGTGTGTGTGTGTGTGTGTGTGTGTGTGTGTGTGTGTGTGTGTGTGTGAGAGAGAGAGAGAGACAGAGACAGAGAGATGTGTCTGCGTGTGTATGATGAGGGGGAGTCTGCATATGCAAATTTGTGTGCATTTGGATAATGTATATGTATGAGTTTGGGAGTAAGACCAAAGGCTATTGATTGCCCAACCACTAAAGGTGACCTAAGGTTATGTTTTCAGACCTGTTTGTTTTCCCATCCACTGGGTTACGGGGAAATTACTGGAGGATCTTGACAAACATTTCTGTGGATGTTTCTGATGATTTATGCTTGGGACAGTCATATACTGGAAGATGAACAATTAACGAATCAATCATCATTTCAAGTTTTATCTGATTTATTAAACAGTCATTGAAATTCTCCAAACACTTGCCGGAATTAATGTGAGTCTCTTGGTGTTTGAGTTTTTGTGACGTGTTCACTTTAGCTAAGCAAGGCACTAATTTCCTTACTTTACATCAACGGTTATGGACGCATGAATGCATTTAAACATATACCTGTTCAGTATTACATGTGGGAGTGCTCGGTCTGCTACTTCTGCTCCAGCTAGGTATCGTTTGAAAGCATGAGGAAGCAAACTAGTTCCCTTACATGCATTCCTGCAGTTTTATTTATTTATTTTTTATAATTGTCTACGTCCAAGCCAGTTTGAAACACCCATAACTCTGCCTCGTTGATCCTTCTGCGATAAACCTTAGACCCTTTAATTTTTGCTTACTGGAAATCGTCGAGTGTTAGACATATCCCCGTAAAAAATAAATAAATAAATAAATAAAATAAAATAAATCTAGTCTAATCTCTTCCATATTTGCTTCAAATTATCTAGTATGTTCAGCCCTCTGCGATTCGAACTCCCTTTCACGACATCATTCCATCACCTCCTTGGCCGTTTCCTTTTGCCCAGTATGCTTCTGATCTGTCCAATGTTATTATTATTTCCTGGTACAGTCCCACCTTTTTAGCACACTCTGGTAGACCCGTTACATCATACTCCGCTAATATCCACATCTCTCTCGCACTATGCTTTTCTCATCATCAAAAGTCTCATAGATCTAAGGCATTTCATTTATAACACTTTCTTTTCTGGTTCGTAGCATTCAGAGCCAAAATGCAGCACACATGGCATCATTAGACATTTTCATCTACTCTTGACGGATAATGGTCTTTCCTTACACTCCCTAACATCCCCAGTACATTTGTCTCCTCTAGTAATTATGGCTTTTTAACTCTCCCAGTACATAGCTTCTAGTAATTTATGGTTCCTTAACGTTCCCAGCACATTTGTCTCCGTTAGTAATGTATGGCTTCCTTCAGGGCCACGAATTTTGTAAACATACATAACCACCCCCATATTACCAAAAATAATCCATTTTTCCCAGACCTTTCCCATTACAAAAGGGGCGAGTTAAAGAGACAGTGAGAAATATACTAAGTATCTGAGTTTTGAAGAGTTTGTGAGAAGAAGGAAATGAGAGCGAAGTTGAGAAGCAGCAAGGTGTTGATGGAATTTAGTGGAGTGTACTTGGTCTCTCTGCTATACTTCATCAACACAATGTTGTTTTTCAACTTGGTTCTCAGTTCCTACGTCTCACAAAGTCTTCTAAATCTAGATACAAATTAGGTTATTTACCACTCTCTCTCTTAAACTCGTCCCTTTCGTCAAGACCCTTACATACATCTCTCTCAACAGCCCGTCCTTCAACACAGCGAACATCCTTGGAGGCAAAATACATTCCAGACACAAGCCATCTGTGTCCCAAGCCATTACCCTCCTTTGTTTCTATGCGAGCTTTACCATATCTTGATATATTTCTACCCCATTAACCCCTGGCCCCGAAGACGAAATTTCTGTATTATTGTTGCCGTTACCAGAGGAAAATATTCAGCTTAGACAGAGACATGGAGTGAAGGAGTTAGTGAAATATACAGCAAATCCCTCGGGTCATCTAATCCCTAAGCCGAAATTAAGTGTCTGATAATAGCTCCAAAATCCCAAGACGTCACCATATATACCAGTATATAAAACCTCCCGTCCAAAAGTCTCCCAAAATGAATATTTTCGTCTGGTCAAGAGGAATAAAGTAACTATATTCAAGAGGTTACAGCATCAGCGAAAGTGTCCCCAAATGGGTGATACTTAAAATTCCATTCTAGCCACTTTCATCATAAAAATGTCTTCACATTTTTCAGGTAAATTCCATTCCCCTGTCACCGACATGGATGAGTTTTCCTTTGCATTTAACAGTAGGTAATTTGGAGACAGTTCAGTCGTGTGGAGGAAATGGAGATTAAGCCATATTCTGGGTAACTTCCGAAATTTCATAACACTTCCTGAATAGCGATTTATCCTGCACACGATAGTTCATTATACTCCAGTGTCTTACTGATGAAATCTACTGTACCTCGATCTTAATACGATATTAATAACACGCTATACCTAGCATAAGTGGTAGGTGGTAGTGACCATCATCCACTCACTTGTTGAAGTGCTGAGTACTTCTTCCTTCACCTTTATCATATTTTTTTTCAGTGTTTGCCCTCCTCTCGTCCAGTATATCCCATCTTTTCTGTCACTTTTTATTTCTGTTCAATACTTTTCAGGTGGCTTTACAATGAGTGACAAGACTGATGGTTTCCTGTAAGCCAAGAAGACATTTACGTCGCTGAGTGGTAACCATATAACCAACCCATACGTTGCCCCCACTTGTCAGCAAGTGGGTTGGCGGAGGGTTAGTGTCCCTCCCAGTAAAAAATACTAACTCAAAGACTAACGACCACGCCTTAAGGGATTATGACAGATAGACAGATATAGCATAATTGGCAAGGTACATCGCCAAGGAACAGATATTACAAAGCCTCCTCTCACACCTAGAACACGGCCTAATGAGAACCCGATTACTAGTGTGTATGAGACAGGTGGCTAGAAAGAGTAGATGTGAGAAATAGGACACAGTGTCAGGAAATAAGATGGATAAGTTGCGAAGGAGGGAGTTTGGGCCGGGGGAAGAAGAGGGTGGTCACAAAATTAAGAGAGGAGAAATGATTAGAGGTTATCTTATGGAAGCCTTCCCTCACTGGATGCGGTGTCACGTACAGTAGTTGAGAGAGAGAGAGAGAGAGAGAGAGAGAGAGATCATTTATCAAACAAGAAATTATGAATCTAGATAAAGTGTTAAGCTGTGAAAGAAGGAAGAATACTGAAGTGGGAGCTTCCAGGAAATGGAGGATGAGGAGAGAAGAACTGTGGTGAGACAAGGTGAGATATGAAAACTGGGAAAAGGAAGACTGTTGAAAGGCAAGACTTAAGAGGGATATGACTGGGGAGGAGGGACAACATGGGAAGATATGAAACGGAGAAAGAAATGGGGAGGGAAGAGAAATATAAAAGAAAGGAGAAAAACTGGGGAGAAGAGAATACCTGGAAATGGAACACTTGGAAGAGAAGGAAGCCTGGGTGAAAGAAAATTGTGCATATAAAAATTATAAAAATGAAAGAAGAAGAGAGGGGAGAAAGGAAAATTGGGTAGAGAGAAACTGGGGAAGAAGGAGAACTGAAGAGAGTAGAAAACTGTGAAGAAAGATAAAGTTGGCGGAGAGAAGTGAGAAAAATTAAATTGATGAAAGATAGTATTTTTTGAAAGTAGGAGAATGGGAAGTGAGATAAAAAACTGGGGGAAATAAGAACACTAAAAACTGTCATAGAGAACACTAGGGGAAAAAAAAAACAGGGAAGGATGGGAGAAAATGGGAAAGACACACTGTGGGGATAGAGGAACTCTTGGGTAAGACGGGGGAAGGGATGAAATGGAGGATGAGTTTCGAGGGTGAGAGAGTTGATGGAGGAGCTGAGGCAAAAGTGGAGGGTGAGGGGTGAGAGGGAATGCAGAGTGAAAAAAAGAGTGGGATGAAGGGGAGGGTCGAGAGAGAGGAAGGGTACGGTGAGAGGGAGGCTGGGGTGAGAGGTATGGTGAGATGTAAAGGAGGCTGGGGTGACTGGGAAGCTGACGCGAGAAGGGGGTTTGGGTAAGAGGCAGGATAGGGTGAGAGTGAGTAAGGGGAGGCAGCGTGTAAAAGGGAGGCTTGAGTGAAAATGAATAAGGTGAGAGAGAACCAACGAGAAAAAAGGGGACTGAGGCAAACCGATACTGTTTAATTTTTTCCGTTTTGAAAGGTTTGAGATCTCAAGGTTAACTCTCTGTGAACAAAGGGCCATGTAATCTGAAATATGGCTGCATTAATACGGTACACATATCCCACTGTGTGTGTAATGTAATATGAACATTTTTCCTCTCTGTATTTGATAATACATATACGGTATCTTTCAATTCGTTTTTCTGGATTTTTTTTGGGGGGAATGTTGTTTATTGTAACAGCAGCTTTTACAGGTAAGTCAGACTAGACGATGAAAAAATTATATGACATTTTGAAACTGTGTCCATTGTGAAGGTAGAACAGCTTTGATACAACCTGGTTCCTCTTCAAGTCAGACGAAAACTGTTACACAAATACCTTCAAAGCAAGCAGTCTTAAGGCCTGTGTATACTATAATTCTTCAACTTTAACACTTTTCGGCATTTCAAAATCGAGACGCTAGTGGACGAAATTCAATACTGTAGTCTTGACCTTCAATAGGATGTCATTTGCAGTTGCCTCTCCAGATGATTTTACTCAGCTTGGGAAATGCATCTCGTACGGTAAGGATTTGATGAAGCTCACGATAACCCATTCATTAAGAAAATACCGCTCATGGCCTGGACGGAAACCTCAGGCAGTAGCAAAAACAAAATCATTGGGGTTATGAACACTTATCTGCAGTACTTAATGTGTATTAATTGGTGATTTCAGTATAATCAGTCAATTAATCATGAAGGGACAAGATTGCATGGAGTCGCGTCACACGTTCTGGCTCCAATGACGCATTCTCAGCTAACTTAACTTTTCTTATGATAATCACTCTCAGCTAATTAAACTTTCTGACGATACCTAGAATCTTCCTGACCATGAGAGGGTAATGGTAAGAGTACCAACACCTTCAGGGTCGTATAACTCACTCGTAGCTGAATACAGTCGTCCGGCATTAACAGCCAAAGAATCCTAGAGATGCCCCGACCAAGAGAGAGTTAATGGTACTCTGGCATTAATACTCTCAGGCTCCTACGACTTATCCTCACCTATAACTTACCCTCAACTCACGTACTAGCGGTAAATAGAATAATGATATTGATGTTGGTGGTCGTGGTGGTGCGTCCCATTTGGTAAGTTGCACTGCTATCCTACAAATAATTTTCTTGTTTTCAGTATTAAACTCTCTATGAAGGCCATTACAATGATGACGGGATTGTTTTCTGACTGAAGCAGAGCCAGAATTTTAGGAACTTGAATGATGTGTGAAGGACTACTGTGTGCCGTCCATTTGACTTTATGATTTATTTCATACGCCGTGCCGTTGATAGTTCTACTTCCCTATTTTATCTCTCGATTCTACATCACCCAACTTTTAAGTTTATAAAACAGTTATGACGAACATGATGATATAATTATTATTATTATTATTATTATTATTATTATTATTATTATTATTATTATTATCATTATTATTATTGTTGTTGTTGTTGTTGTTGTTGTTGGTGGTGGTGGTGGTGGTGGTGGTGGTGTTGCTTTTGTTGTTGTTATATTATTATTATTGCCAACCCAAAGCATTCAACCTACTGTACGTGCTACTTCCTTGCAGTGACGGAGTTATAAAAAGTCGGGGAGAAATACCTCTCTCTCTCTCTCTCTCTCAGGTTCAGTGTGGGGCTGGATTGCATTTCCTGCTGGAGAGTTTTACTGGCAATATTTTCCTTCAGGCTTCCCTATCACGTGCAGTCCATAAAGTGCGGGAATTCTCAAGATAGACTCCGCTGAATTTCACGTTTAGGACATGAAAAGAAATCGGAGGAAGATAAGATTTTTCGCCCGGCGGAAGTGCATGAAGAAAAAAAAAAAAATGGATGATGCGAAGGGATCAGGATGCAATGGGTGACCCGCGAGTTTACTTCTCCATCTCCCTCATGGCCCGATCAACTATAGTTTTGTGCTCCAGCTGATACCAGACGAATTTATTCTGCTATGAATGTGTCACAGAATCCAGATAAAGTTCGTGTAATATTCTCACCATTAACCCTTTCAGACAGGAAAACCTCTTAAATTCTCGTCCAGCTAACGCCAAACGATTTTCTTCTGAGTGGGTCATGGAAACCCGTGAGAGTTAAACCCTTTCGATGCTACGAACACAATTACACTTTTCATTCAGGGTAACATCAGACAATTTTATTCACACAAGCCACAGTCTAGCTTTTGCGGTGTTACTGCCAATGACTGCATCTTACACAATCATGGAAGTGCAACTGGGGTCAAATGGCCGGAAACTCTCCTACTGCATCTACTTTACTCTGAGGGAATGTTAGTAATGTTCGTCCAAGATACATCATTTTCAAACAGAATAATGTCTAGGTTAAGAAACACACCAAGCCTTTCTCAGCTAAGTGTTTTTAGCCTGCAAACAGAAAGGAGACGTACAGCTGATTAAAAAAAGGCTTCACATTTGGTGCGAAACACTTTGAATATACCGACGATGGTTATGGAAAATGCTCGAAGATTTTTTTTTTTTCCTCACGTTTGCAACCCACTTATATAGAGATGCTCTTTATTGCCTGCTTGTGACACAGCCTAATCAGTATTACAGTTGTATACATATTTAGATGATATTAGGTAATCTTCCTGGGACTCCCAATTATTTAAGCTGATAATTTCTGTTTTAACTGCACTCCTGCGCAATAATTTTCTGAACTGCAGAGGATGTGAAATTTTTGGTAAGCGTTTTCCACTGACTGTATATTATATTATTGCCTTATTGAGTGTTGACTGTATTGTTACATATGGATAACATATAAACAAAGAGACCTGTGCGCCACTATTGACGCAATGCGATGAATTTACGTCAGTATGTATATATATATATATATATATATATATATATATATATATATATATATATATATATATATATATATATATATATATCGCTGAAGAAACTGTGTATATAAAATAATTTAAGATGAACGGGGATCAGTATCACTGCTAGAGCTAAAGAAAATATTCATGGACATATAAAACCCTAAATGCGCGGGAACACATGCACATATAACCCCCCCCCACCCAAACACACACATTCAAAAAACAGGTGCTTTGCATTTTTGGATTTAGGATTTGTCGTTTCTTGTTTCTTTCAGGAGTGTATAGTATTTCAGAGAAGGCATGCCCTTATAGCCTTGAGAAAAAGAATTAAAAAAAAAAAACGAGCTTACCAAGAATACCAGTCTGTATCTAAACCACGGTGTGCAGTCAGTTTTTAGACATACCGTAAAGTATATATATATATATATATATATATATATATATATATATATATATATATATATATATATATACTGAATTGCTGCAATATGGCTGTTTATTTATATATATATATATATATATATATATATATATATATATATATATATATATATATATATATATATATATATATACTGAATTGCTGCAATATGGCTGTTTATTTATTCCGTTATGAGGCCATGCTTAATTATAAAAGTGTATAATTTTTTTGTTTGTTCGTATACACGTAGAAAGAGAGTTTAACTGTAAATCTTTCGAACCAAAACAATAAGCGATGAACGACAACAACGGCAATAGCATAACAGATAAACCACAGCATAAAACCTGACTCGAGTAAGCGCCGGCCACTCCAACGTCTCATATAACAAAAGTGGAGCTGCCGAGTATGTTTGTCCGGAATATAAATCAAGAGTTTTTAGTTCGGTGATTTTCATAGCAACCATCAAGAACGTTTAAGTATACAACGACTCAGCGCGCTCCTGTAAAAGGAACTGACAATGCTTAAGTATTCCTGTCTCTAGATGTGCACATAGCGAGGCACCATAACATTTATCACACGCACAATGTTGGTGTCTCTGATTCCGACTTGCAGTGTAAGAGAACTGCGTCGGCAAACGCTTGGCTATTGATCGAATGATAAAACCCAGAAATGGGACGATTACCCTCGCTGATTTCACCCCATAAACATTGAAAAAACTTTCATGTAAAATTATGAGCGTAATATGCGATAATTCATTGTTAGAATTCATGCAAGAAAATACAATGTTACAATACGGAATCTTTTTTAATTTGATTTCGTAGTGGAGCATGTCAATTGGAGCCCTCGATACAGTCCCTTGGAAAGCTGGGATTCCAAATAGTTTCATTGGTCTCATGAGTAAATATATAGCTAAAAACAAAATTTATTGAATATATCTACTATCTGCTGAAAGAATCTCTACTCTACCTCACATAATAGAAAAGTTATTAGCCTCTGAAAACCGTCGAGATCTGGCCATGTCGTGTCGGGCCGGGCCGGGTTGTGTCGTGTCGGGCCGCTCATTTTTCAGCTGAACATAAACATAGCTACGTTATGTTTCCTCTCTTCGCTCGCTCGCTCGTAACTACCTAATTTAGTGGAGGCAACTTGGAGCCCTCATACTTATTACAGAGGAAAAGAATATCAAGCAACTAGTTTTGTTTACTGGCCTAGTTAATTATTGTCTTCATTAGTCAGATAAAAATGTCGCTCGGCCATGGCAGTGAATCTTCCAGGAGTGGCCTCATGTAAGCTGGAAAAAGGACCGGAAATATTTTACTTAATAACCTGAAAAAGTACATATGATGAAATTATTTACTGTTGTTCATCACAGTACAGTATCATGGAGCGTCCTTGTCTTCATACTCTTGGAATAATCCAATATTTTACTTTTTATTTATTTTTATTAAGAAGGCGAATGAGTTATATTCATTATATTTAGTGTTTTGTTCTAAACAGCCATGAAGGTTTCTTTTAGTCTTACCTATCATTCTATTTGCACTAGAAGTCTTTATGCAAATGGAATAAAAATCTGTGATATATTAGAGGTGTGTGTGTGTGTGTGTGTGTGTGTGTGTGTGTGTGTGTGTGTGTGTGTGTGTGTGTGTGTGCTAGGGACTGATTTCTGACCTCATCTTTTACAATTAATTTTATGTTGGATTACAACAATATCGGAATGTACAGTACACACATGGACACTTTTTGCAGCACACACACACACACACACACACACACACACACACACACACACACACACACACACACACACACACACACACACACACACACACACACATTCACGTAAGTCCTAGTACACATTTTCCAAAGTTTCTCATCCAAGTTTGCTTACGTACCTTAGTATCTTGCTGTGTGTGTGTGTGTGTGTGTGTGTGTGTGTGTGTGTGTGTGTGTGTGTGTGTGTGTGTGTGTGTGTGTGTGTGTGTGTGTGTGTGTGTGTGTGTGTGTGTGTGTGTGTGTCCGTGCGCTCGCAAATTATGGGCAAACGGGAGATTTTTTAATGGAAAAACTAATGATAAATAGACTCAGCTCTGACGTACCAACATAATTTAGAAATAAGAAAGTTCGTCGTGATACAACATCGGTCACCGCATCCATTGCAACAGCAGCAACAACAACAACAACAACAATAACAACAACAACAACAACAACAACAACAACAACAACAACAACAACAACAACAACAACAACAACAACAGTAAAGGAGTTGATATGACGTTCCAGTGAACATAATAATTTCATTATTACGACGTCTTTCTTTTTTTTTCTATTCCGGCTACAACCGGATGCTTTTAGTTAATTTAGGTGAAATTTTCTTCAATGAGTCAGTGCAGACACTCACTCTCTTGACATGAACTGAACACTCCATTTTTAGTTGAACATTCATTAACCCACACACATTAAAATGTCCTTATACCTGCCCTAATACCTACCATCCAAACTGACTGCGTACTAGGGTTGTATTATTCAGGAGTATTGTGATGACCTTGGCAGGGATATTTTTATGACATCTCAGCAGTATTTTTTTTTTTTTAAGATCTATTAAGATCGTTTCAGGGGAATTACATGACCCAAAGCTTCCCTTACCCCAGCCAGAATCGAATTTGTGTCCGTTCGATTAGCAGTCCACAATTTTCAACTCGACCCTCATCTTTCCCAGGGTGTGCATGGAGTCAAGCCAACAGACTGTCATTCTGTTTAACTCTGACAGATCTCTGACAAACCTCCTCTCTGGGTGTAATACTCTCGACGAAGTGATCCCCTCCACTACGATGACACTCTTTTTAATGCTACTCTGGCTGCCATGATACTTTTATCAGTTCATCTTTCATTAGACACTTCAAAATAGTTCCTTCCGCAGTCGTCCTTACAGATCAGGTTCTTGACTCTCTAGCTTTTATGTTTCACTCTCCACTGGAATAAACCGTCTGACCTTATCTGAAATTCAGTGCCAGAGATGCCTAGACAGCGAAGCAAACGATAACAGTATAAACTCCCAAGCTCCTGTGATTCACTCTCAGCTACATCAAATTGGAATTAGCTGGAATAGAAATGAGCATGAGAGGATTACTGAAAAAAAGATAAAAAATAAAATAACGAAATGTAGAAATTGATCTCGCCCACTTAAAGCCATTTCTCTTTTATCGAGGCCAAGGGTAATGAACTTCATACGACCCCCAAAAAAAAAAGTTATAGCTCATTATTGCCTGAATATGCTGAAAGTCGGATGATGCAGGAATGGTGTTTCACTTATCCCATTTCGCCTGTGATACTCTTTTCAAATCAATTTGGCTTAAAATTGCCATCTCTCATTCCTGTAACAGTGGGTTAACACTAGACTACGGCAGTCGCGAAAGAAGTGCGATGAAAAGGATGTTGAACTGTAGTATTGTCTTCTCCTGACAATGAGGAACGAGAAATAGACTGCAAGAGGGGAAAGAAGTGGGCAAAGTTGAGGTGAAAAAGAGTGCAGTCGTGAAGCTCACTGTGTCCAAGCATTATGGTTCCCTTCCCTTTAACTTTGAACTAATACTGGGCACGAGACATATACAAGAGCAAAATAGCAGTATACTGGTATATTATATCAAATTATTTTCCCATTTACGCTACTCTAGACAAGTGTAGTTCGCTCTTCTTAGCATGGTTGAGATTTTCGACATAGTAAAATTTCTAGCACGATAACTCAGTGGCAAAATAAGACAATACCACAGCTCTACATCCTTTCCATGGCATTCCTTCCTGACTAGCACTGCATTCTAATGACGATTACTTGTTAGAGACTGCAATTCAAGTTGGAAATATGGCAATTTTACGCTAAGTTATAATGGAAGGAATTTAGAGGAAGAAACTAATCTCTGCACAAAACCAAAGGACGAAACGAGAATCTTATTTTTGTCTTCTATTGTGATTATATTTTTATTTATGTGCTTTTTCATTTATTGATTTATTCACTTAGTTTTTGCACTTAATGAAACCTGATGTCGGTTAACAAGATGGGGAGTGGGCAATTTTAGGCCAAGTTGAAGTCGACAATGTACAGAGCTGAAAACTAATCTGTCTGCACAAAAGCAAGAGACAAAACGAGTGCCATGTTTTCAGCACTGAATGAAGCATGTTGTCGATTAACAGGGATGAAGGCAGAAAGCTGTGGATATTTTCGCTGGCTCTGGATTCGTCAGAGATTATGAGAGTTGGCTGGGGGAAAAAGACGCGCAATGTGGCTGGGGTTAAAGCGTCGGATCCTATGATTATGTCCGCTGGTACGTCCACCATTCTAGTTCGTCCCACCTTTATTCGTCGCATTATGGCCGCAGTTTACATGTAATTAACGTGTCATTAGGGCTGCGACAGTTCTCGTCGGGTTTTATTGGGCCAGACAACACTGTCAACCTAATTAAGGCCTGGTGTCATATTAGTTCCAGTGCCCCAATAGATTTCGATTCTGGTGGAGTTTCAGTTTAATGTCAATAGATTGTGTGCCCCCACAGTGGTAATGTATAGCCATCTACCTATTTATCTCTCTGTGCATCCACCTATCTATCTAGCTATCTCTCTGTCTATCTATTGCCTGACGCTGCATCGTATGAGAGGTGGCTTTGACAAAGACTCCAAGGCGAATATGTCTACTTAGTAACGACTCCTCATTTCGCGACACACCTCATACAGAGACTGGAAAGAAGAATGGGAACGATGAAAATTAGTACTCTTTTATCTATCACCACAATGAAGGCTCATTCTTATTCTATTCTTGCTGCCCTGAACGAACATTTTTTACTTAGGAGAGATTACTTGTAACGCAGGAGTTGGAAACACTCCCCCTTACCTTAATAATGGCGATGATGTTTCTGTTAGTTTGTATTATTATCATTACATGTTTCCTGTCAGCATAGGAAAACCACTCTTACTTCTTCAATATGAACATCTCCCCTCTATTAGTCTTGGTATTCGAAAATCACCACCATTTAGAAATAGTCACCATTGTTCATAAACAGTCACCACCATTCAGAAACAGTCACCGCCATTCAGAAACAGTCACCACCATTCAGAAACAGTCACCGCCATTCAGAAACAGTCACCACCATTCAGAAACAGTCACCGCCATTCAGAAACAGTCACCACCATTCAGAAACAGTCACCGCCATTCAGAAACAGTCACCACCATTCAGAAACAGTCACCGCCATTCAGAAAATCACCACTATTCAGAAGCAATCACCACTATTCAGAAACAGTCACCACCATTCAGAAACTCACCACCATTCAGAAACGGGTACCACCATTCAGAAACAGTCACCTTCACACAAAAACAGTAATACGGAAACACCCAGTCACATATAAACAGTCACCACACTCCGAAACAGTTACCGCCACACAGAAACTGTCACCACCTCTGAGAAAGTCATAGTTATGTATAAACAGTCACCACCACATAGAAAGTCACAGTCATACATAAAGTCACCACCACAAAGAACGTCACAGTCATGCATAAACACCCACCTCCCCACAGAAACAGTCTTGCATAAACCGTCACCACAAGACAAAAACAGTCATGCATAAAGAACACTACACAGAAAGTCACAGTCATGCATAAAGAGTCACCACCGCAGAGTCACAGTCACATTCATGCATAAACAGCCACTGCGACACAAAAGCACTCACAAACACTCACACGTCGACCCACACACAGCCTGACAGAGATGCCGTGAAAAGTAGGGAAGAGAACCAATCCCGATTTACTCCATTGCTTAAAGAGACATCACTACAGTTAAATTAAGATATTCTAAGGCGGTAGTAAGACTGAAATGCAAAACACATCATCATGGTGAAGGGATTAAATCAAGTGAACAGTCCTCCCCGATAATATAAATACTGTTCCTTTAGGTCCAACAGTCCTCCTATGATACTAACCTTCCCCTGTCATTGCATGGGCATTAATATTCAGCATCTATATGAAATACAATTGATAGAGCCGTCGAATTCGGAATTGGTATGGTGGTTTCACCGGGGATGTTTTTATGGCATGTTGGTAGGTCTAGTGGAGCTCTGTTGATTGGTTTAAAGAAATTCAGTCACCCGGAATTTACCCTGTCCTGCACGAAGTTGATCTCTAGTCCTTCCGGTCAGCTATACACTCTCCAATTCAGCCATCACTCAAGTTTGATCTTTTTCCTATTTTCAAAGTGTTTTGCTATTCATTCTGACTATATCACTTTTGCTCTATAATCCGATATAAGCAGCATAAGTACCTTTCCTGTATATTTCTTTATTTTTCTCCTTTTGCTGCAAACGTTAACTGCTCGCTATTCCGTTACGGAATATCATCATCTCGGGACACTGGCTCTGAAGCTGATGGGGTTTTACTCTGGTTCAACACTCCTGTGCTGTTCTTTGTATGCTCTCTTTATTCTAGTTAAATCTGCTTTTTCATGACTCGAAGCAATATTATATGCGTATTCCTGCTACTACTACTACAACTACTGTTATTACTACTACATTTACTACTATTATTACTACAACTAATGACGATGATGATGGTGATATTAACAATAATAATGATGATATTTATTAATAATATCAATAATAATGCTCATGATAATAATCATAATACAAACATTTTATTATTAATATTATTATTATTATTATTATTATTATTATTATTATTATTATTTCAGTAGTAGTAGTAGTATGTAGCAGTTGAAGTAGTAGCAGTATTGTTATTGTTGTTGTTATTAATCATCATCATTATCACCACCATCACTATCATCATCAGTATTTATGAAGCACTGAAGTTACTTTTGGAATTTGGCATATTTGAACCCCAAGGCATTTAGAAACTTTAGTTGAAATGTAAAGTACTTTTGCAATGTTCCCCCCAGAATCCACTCATAACCAGTTCAGCGCAATGACTTCTTAATTTTTAAAAATCTTATTCTCACTGCCTTCTCATGATTTTATTCAGCTTGAAGAGACTCTTAGAACCAGACGTGTCCTCCAAGCTGGCGACAGATCGTCTCATGGTGAATTAAATAAAATAAAAGACGTGACAAATGTTGAAGGAATTAACGTTATTCCAAGTATGATAGTCCTCTCTTCGTCTCACCCTCCTTCCTCATGCTCCATCTTCCCCATCTCTCTCTCTCTCTCTCTCTCTCTCTCTCTCTGAAATGCCAGAAAATGTACCGAGAGCATATTATGACGTGTGGACGAATTTTTATCATATATTCATAACATTTTCCTCCGAGAATCAAGACTCCGGCATAACAAACAAGGAGGAATATCATTATCAACGCCATATCCAAGCCTGAGTCTCCTTCATCCACCTGCCACGGCTTTGACTGTAATGACTAGAGTTTCTTCTTTGTTACTCCACAACGTAATAGGGCGGGGGTGTATTGTTTTAGGTCTTTTGTATGAGTGTTTTCGTTTGCATGTTTGTAGGGGGTGTTGTGTATGTGGGGGAGGGAGGGTGTTGTGTGTGTGGGAGGTGGTGTTGTGTGTGTATATGCGGGGAGGGTGTTGTGTTGAGGGGAAGGTGCTGCGTGGGAGGGAGGGCGTTGTGTGTGTGTGTGTGTGTGTGTGTGTGTGTGTGTGTGTGTGTGTGTGTGTGTGTGTGTGTGTGTGTGTGTGTGTGTGTGTGTGTGTGTGTGTGTGTGTGTGTGTGTGTGTGTGTGTGTGTGTGTGTGTGTGTGTGTGTGTGTGTGTGTGTGTGTGTGTGTGTGTGTGTGTGTGTGTGTGTGTGTGTGTGTGTGTGTGTGTGTGTGTGTGTGTGTGTGTGTGTGTGTGTGTGTGTGTGTGTGTGTGTGTGTGTGTGTGTGTGTGTGTGTGTGTGTGTGTGTGTGTGTGTGTGTGTGTGTGTGTGTGTGTGTGTGTGTGTGTGTGTGTGTGTGTGTGTGTGTGTGTGTGTGTGTGTGTGTGTGTGTGTGTGTGTGTGTGTGTGTGTGTGTGTGTGTGTGTGTGTGTGTGTGTGTGTGTGTGTGTGTGTGTGTGTGTGTGTGTGTGTGTGTGTGTGTGTGTGTGTGTGTGTGTGTGTGTGTGTGTGTGTGTGTGTGTGTGTGTGTGTGTGTGTGTGTGTGTGTGTGTGTGTGTGTGTGTGTGTGTGTGTGTGTGTGTGTGTGTGTGTGTGTGTGTGTGTGTGTGTGTGTGTGTGTGTGTGTGTGTGTGTGTGTGTGTGTGTGTGTGTGTGTGTGTGTGTGTGTGTGTGTGTGTGTGTGTGTGTGTGTGTGTGTGTGTGTGTGTGTGTGTGTGTGTGTGTGTGTGTGTGTGTGTGTGTGTGTGTGTGTGTGTGTGTGTGTGTGTGTGTGTGTGTGTTCTCGTTCTTGCATATTCATTCGCTTTGTGGACCTAGCTTCTAACGTTTGTTTTAGTTTATTCGAAATATGTTAGGACAATTGTAATGAAAAAGATTTTCTAACTTTAGCTACAGCCTTTACTAGCTCCTTGTTATTAAGGTGCCCGCTTGTGACCAATAAAGCCGTACATCAATATTAAAAGAATGAGACGTTGTCATACTAATGCGGCCAATAATGTTCTGTAACTGCTCCCTTATATTTCAGCTCCTACCAGTGGGAACGACATTGTTATTGTGATACCACCAAATGACTAAATTCAGATCAGGAGAAAATTTTTGAATTGAAGGGTTACATAATCTTCATTAAACTCATCATTAAATCCCTCAGCAGGAAGGCAATCCCCTAACCTGAATGTAACCCTGTAATAACGAAAAGACTGGGATGAGAATGAGAAGAATGAGAACTTACTGTTTCCTGTGATGCATACTGTCTTGACCCATGCTACCGGAAGGCCTCTGTTGATGCCTTGTGCGTGATTACACTGTCCAGGAAGAATAAGCTGAGCCAAATTTTGGAAAAGAATTTGCAAAAGCCATGAAAGTATAACGACATTTGCCCTCAAGGAAATTGAGGTTCCCGCATCCTCTCAGCGCAAGTCCTTTTTTTTTTTTTTTTTTTTTAATTCTCTTACATTCCGTTCTTCATCATATCCTCTTCACCTTCACCGTCACCCCCTCCCCCTTCATTCCTCTTCACCTCCATTCCCTTCCCGAACATTATCCCTTCACTTCCACCTTCATTCCCTTATCAACCTCCCTTCACCTCCACCCCCATTTCCTCTCTCATTGCTCCCACATCACCTACTCCTTCATTCCCTTCGCCATCATTCCCTTCGCCATCATTCCCCCTTCACTCCCAACCCCTTTCCGTACCCCACCTCCCCAGCATATTTTTTGTGACCTACAGGCATCTAGCAAGAGATCTCATAAGATTTTTTTCCCTAACTCGCCTTTTTTCCTTATACGTGTTGTGATTACCTTCATTTGAGTGATGTGTGAATGATTGCATGGCCAATTTCGCTGGGATATCGACCGTTTCTCTAATTCCGTACTTGTTTTTAGTTTTTCCCTCAGTTCTTCATAATGTGGAAAAATAGGTTGGGATTATGATGATGATGATGATGATGATGATGATTTATCCAAGACAGATAACCAGATAGTTCAGGAAGAATTACCAATGAATTATAACAGTGGATATCTTAGGTTCTAATCTATCAATGTGTTACAAAGAAAGAGACATTGTGCTAATATAATCACGAAAATCATAATACGTTTTTAGGAAATGAGACCAATCACCTGAAAGCAGTTTGACATGGAACTTTACTACCGTACTTGCGTCCCATATTTTCAGCATTACATGTGACTCTCTCTTATACAGTAACAACAGGGCTCAGGTCATCTTCAGTTTGCTCCCTGTTCACAGTTCTGCGTAGGGGAAACATTTTGTAGTAAGTGGAATTGAACTCATAGTACTAGGGTGTAAGCAAGCCCACATTCTTTGACAGTCAATAAAGGAAAATTAATGAGGACTAGATGCTGAGAATAGATTAACCCGATTGTCATCTTAGGTTGCGTACTGAGCAGTGAAACAAACAACCCAAACATGCAATATTTTCAGCAAAGCCTTCAATATTGACTGCCATTATCTAATTGCGTGTTTTCATTGATCTGTCAGTTATACCCTCTTGAACCAGATTACATATTTAATTGATTTTTTCATGTTACTTCTAAATGATTTTAGCCAAATTAGAAATATATATATATCATTGTAGGGATGAATGTAGGTTTTCATCTTGTCTACACATTCCGAAAAGTCCCTCTAAACCAAAATAAAATTGTGTATCTGCAGCTGGAAGGAAAAGAAAAATACGGTACTCAAAACAGAAGACTTTGATATAATCCTATATACCGTCGCTATATTACTACACCCAAACCAGAACAGATACTTACTTCATGCATCTCACTATCACAATACAGATAATAAACATAACATCAATGAAAGATCTCTGGAAGCCCCAGTATAAAGTGGCCGATTTTTTGCTTTTCAATGAATTTACGTACAGATGAACCTACCGACACAAAATGAAAACTAGAAAGGAATCACAGAGAGCATACCTCCGCCAATGCCGGATCCTCATCCTGATCCTCCTCCAAATTTAATCATTTTTTATTTTCATTGGACTTCATTGAGAACTTTTGGAGATATCGTGTAGAGAAACATACAAACAGACAAACATAGGTGAATACATACGGTATCCTTCTCCAGCTTCGTTGGCGGAGGTAACATTACTGCCGACATTTAGCCCAGGTAATACAGCCTCACGTCACTTCAACCCGTGGACTCCAGTGACACAGCTTTATTTATTTAGTTTTATATTTAATTATTAAGTTATTTAATTATCTTTATTTATTTATTTATCATGGTTAATGGAGAAAAACTATATAAGGACTATAGAAAAGCCTGAGTTAGTTTATCAGGGCAATCATCCAGATCCAAAACTGTAAATCAAAGGTCAGCAAAGGCATCCGTAATCAGCAAGTTTGTAATACAGATCCGTTATCGTGTTGTATGGGTAGGGCTGAAATGATGAAGTAACTAAAATAATTATTACATCGCCTATAAAAAAAAAGACAAATATAATCGACATCGAACTAAAGAAACTGATAAAACGAATAACGCACTGCACTCTAGGCTACAAATGGGAAATTTTCCTTCGTTTTAACTAGGAAATAGACGTCCACATTGAAGATGCGGTACGTGTCCTAGCTCGCCCGGTGCGAATTTTGGCACTGACTAGTAATTCACACCTTGATGCTGCTGGAGGTCTCCCCAAATGGCTGTAGTAGCCCACAGAATCTCCCCATTTGGTGAGGGATACTTTTTTGCACCCTAACCTGTACTATAATAGCCTACAGTGATCTCCTCAAATGGTGAAGGATACTTTTTTACAGCCCAAGCTGAACATTTCTTAACACTCTTCAGTGAATTTCGGCTGAAGTAAGTTGTCCGAGCGGCTTAGAGGAAGAATAAAAAAAGTAGACAGATCAGTAAAGGAATATATACAGCTTAACCCACGCAGCATTATAATTTAGGCAATGTCTCTCAAGTGGATTTTTTTATTTTTTTATTCATGAAACAAGGAGCCAAAAGCCAGAAGACTGTTCCCTTCAAGAAAAAACAAACACAAGGGAACAGAGAGCCAAATTCAAGATCTGTTCATTTCGAGATGCCTGGACACACTACTTTTGAAAGACTGGAGGTCATAGATAGTAGGAAATACAGATGGAGGAAGACAGTTCAAGAACTGATCTGTTGCATGTATGAAGGACTGGGAGTAACGGTTAACTCTTGCGGTAGAGAACTGGAATGGTAAGGGATGAGAGTTTGTTGCTAGACGGGTTAAACAGCATCATGTAGAGACAGCAAGGATATCAAATAAAAGTCCATATATCGCGGGCATTATCAACACGAGATCCTCAATACACTCCAACACCGGGCAGTTCCCCGAGTAGCTTAATGGAATCGTTTGGATGGAGGGGAAAATAAACTAAAGAAAAGGCCGTCACTGGACTGAATCCGTGCTTTAAAATTTACCTCGCAGAAAAAAAAAAAAAAAAACGAGATACCAAAGAGAGAGAGAGAGAGAGAGAGAGAGAGAGAGAGAGAGAAATGCTCCTAAACCCACATGGCAATCTGATACTCTGCAATTTCCTTCGCAATTTGCACTGTCCCGCAGATCGTACTTTATTCTGAGGCGAGTAAAAAAGATGCAATATATATCCTTAATGGAAAACTTAAATCATGAGCTGGGCGAATCTGCTTGAGCCATTAATAAAAACTTCATTCATTAAGCCTGTACCGAGAGAGAGAGAGAGAGAGAGAGAGAGAGAGAGAGAGAGAGAGAGAGAGAGAGAGAGAGAGAATGAAAGTGAGAATGAGAGTGCGGGCAAGAGTGAGGGCGAGAGTGAAAGTGAGCATGAGGGTGAGAGTGAGGTGTATGCTTGTCAAGGTTAAGGGGCGGTTTTGGGTGAAGTTGGGTCGTTACGAGAGAAAGTCGAAAGTGGAGGGATTCATGACGTGAATAGTGATGTAGTAATGAGGCAGACAGATAGACAGACAGACAGACACACAGATAGAGAGAAAGAAAGAAATTTATATGGACAGAATATAGATAGATAGATAGATAGATAGAGATATAAAACAAAGCACTGCGAGTACTCAAAAACAGGTGTACTCTTCAGTTTTGAATTTATCCTCCTGGCAAGGTCCTGTTCTCTTCGATAATTGATTCCAGCAAGTTTTTCTGACAAAGTTAAGGAATAGCCAAAAGCCACACGGTGCCAGGTCAGGACGGCACCCTGTGACTTTTGGCTATTCTCTAAGTTATCAGAAAAACTTGCTGGAATCAATTTTCGAAGGGAACAGGACCTTGCCAGGAGGATAAATTCAGAACTGAAGAGTATACCTGCTTCTGAGTACTCGGAGTGCTTTGTTAAGTGGATGACACGGCTCCAGAAGTGTGTAAACCTTAGAGGAGAGTATGTTGAGGGAGTGTGAACTTCAATAAATGTGTATTTTGCTTTTATTACCCTGTTGCCAAAACTTTTTGAACGCCCCTCGTGTGTGTGTGTATATATATATATATATATATATATATATATATATATATATATATACAGAGAGAGAGAGAGAGAGAGCGCGAGCGTTCTAGCAATACTGACCAGGAGAGAAAATGGATGAACTAATATACTGAATGTAAGTCGAAACTGCAGCCAAATCTAATTGGCCTCAGAACGACGCTAAACCAGAGACCATAATATTGTTGACGTAAGAGGTTTTGTAACTTTCTTTGTTGATAGTTTGCCGGCTGTAACAAAGACAGAAAAGCAAAATATATCACATTACTAGGACAAAGAAAAACAAACGAAAGCAAACAGCAACTGACTTTATGGTCCTCTCGTGACTGTTTGGTGCGGAGAATACTGTGATATTCATTTCTTTAAGCTGAAGACAAGGAGAGCACAGCAAGATGGCTCCCGTCTCCCACTAAACCCCCCAGCCGAAGTCGGCAGGAAAAAGTGAGAAAGACCACCGAGCAGCAAAAAAAAAAAAATGGAAATTTCATAGAGTTGATACGATGGAGAGAGAGAGAGAGAGAGAGAGAGAGAGAGAGAGAGAGAGAGACAGAGACAGAGAGAGAGACAGACAGACAGAGACAGAGACAGACAGACAGACAGACAGAGACAGAGAGAGACAGAGAGAGACTGAGAGAAAGAGAGAGACAGAGAGAGAGTTATGAACGGGCTAAACCATTCAGTACGGGGAAGCCCTGTGTTTTCAATTCATGTTACATCCGAACGAATTATTCCAGGTCAGGTAAGACCTATTTGCCTTTCGGGATAATCTACACTGAGTGATATAGTCTATGGCTTCCTATACCCTGAGAGGCTAGTTGCTAATCTGGGTGGTAATTATATAATCACAAACTGGATGTCTGGGTATTTAGTAAGTTAAGTCGCTCCGGTTTTACGTCGTCAATGAGGATGAGAATTCAAAGGAAATTTTGAGTTAATGGCACATGCAAGACCACTCAGGGATCATTAGATATGTACTCTAGCCTTAACTGCCTGGCCTATATGGCGGCGATTGGGACTCTACTCTCATTATTTCAAGCGCAATACAGCATCCCATAATGGACGGGCGGTTCGATTCTTACTTCTTGCTGAATCGTGTATTAATGTTAGGAGAGAAAGCTTGAAACAAAGATGAGATTTGGGGGCAAAGACCATGGGGCTCCTAGTCGCAGTGCTCATCTCCGTAATTTAGGCCTTTGAACGTGTGGTGCGTTGTTTCACCCACTATCTGGGATACAAGGCCACTTCATCATCCAGGTTACCAAAGTTACCTTTCCCAGGTATTACCCTAGGTACTCATTTTAGGTACCAACCCACAAAGGGTGGATAGACAACAGAGTCCAGTGGCACTAACGGGCCGGCAGCTTCGCAGTCAGCGATGCTAACCACAACCACCACGGTTAAGAATTTTGTATTTGTATTCTCGGCTACAGGAACGGGGGGTGGGGGGAGTAGCGGGGGTCGCACGCCCCATCCCCCTATATTCGGTGGACAAATAATTAACAGAAATCAAGTGTTAGTTAACAAAGTAAATACAAAAAATATCTTACATGTTACATGGAATCGTTTCACTGATATCTTTAACTAAAGCTGTAAGGAATCTGGTAATCAGTACCAATGGACTCAGGCTTATGATAATTCTTTTTTTTTTTTTTCCAAAAAGCTGGAACATGTCCTGCAATGATTATGTTACTACAGGACGCCTCCCCAAAGAAAGTTAAATCCTCTTAATGTCACAATAATAAACATTTCTATGAAGTTTTAGCAATTGAAAATAGCTCTTTCAATTCCATGACGTATATTCCATTACATTTTAGATACCAACAAACTATCCTACTCAGCACTGGAGAGATTTTTCGAACTGTATGAGTTATGTGTTCTCTCATGTACCCTAAATTATGGTCTGGACATTACAGTGATCATGCTACAATTTACTAGTTCAGTTTTTTCCGTATTCCTTCTTTCTTTATATCATCCAAATACTATTTGGTTTCTTGTCATTCCTTCATAGGGTAAGCAATTCACGTCAGACTGGGTATAACATTTCGTTCTGGATATACCCCCAAACACCTTTCTATTTTTTTGGACATAGTCCTTTAAAAAGGCTTCAAAGAATTTTAAAAAAAATCAAACCATACAAGCAGACATATTGATGAAATTTGACAGCAAGAATCCTTAGATAATACCAACTTTTGCGAAGAGGAATGGAGAAAATTATCACTCATTGTTAAAGATCTTTTGTGAAGACTATCTTTCATTGCCTTGGGAATGTTGACAGTCTTTGATTACTAGACGGTTTCACTTCCTTGCATAAATTTTTTCTCTGGGAGAATAATAATTTAAAAGAAAAATACGAGCACATAATCCTTCTTACTACGAAAGACCTCCTCTGAGCTGAGCAATAGCGTCTGGGGATAGATAAAAAAAACGAAATACAAATTACATAATCGCAGTAAAAGACAGGAAGCTCTTCAACGCCATAGTATCTTGCATTATTTCTTTCTACGATCAAACCACTTTTCACAGAGTAGGAGAAATTTTTCGAATTGTATGATTTATAAATAGCCTTCCCCTTCACTAGGCAGGAGACAATAAAGCAAAGTCTGACTTGAGGTAGCACGTAACGAGTAACGCATCCTTGGGTTGAAGGGGATTAAGTCTCTCAATATGATGACTTTCCTTACAGGTACTCCTGCTGTCACTAGGTAATGTATTCATATCTGGAATGATATACAACATCATTAGTAGATGGCATGAGTATAATAAGCAAATAACTTTATCCCTGTTAGAAAAAAAAAAAAAGTTAAATATACATCCATTTAGTTTTTCCCTGCACGGCAATGGAGTAGCTCATGTTTTATTCCTGCTGGTTTAGGAAAGACTTCACAAACTGAAGTGGTAAGACACAGCCCATTTATGCCCTTTCACTACAAGGGATCCTTGCCTAGTTCAAACCTGCTGTCTTTTGATTGAAAGAAAAAAAATAAAACTGAGATAAAAATACGATCGTTCAGCTTTACCCCCTAAAGCCTGACCTCACTCCCACCCACAAACTTTTTCGGTTCAGAAGAAAGCTCAGCCAGTCGAACACGAGATCAAATATTGAGGATCACGGCCAAGTAACCTTTTAGACAAACCTGAAAGCATATTTCGATAGCAAGAGTGGGTTTTCTCCCCTTCCAAATCAGAGTTTGAGAGAAATATATTGTGGGGTCTCCAGAAAGTGTTGCAGGGACGATGTATTTTATCGATTTTTCCTCGTACTTCCAGATGAACTCAATCAACTTAGAAAATGTCTTTCTTACTGAATGGATTAATGATGTCTATTTATTGCCCTCCAGTTCGAAGTCTCCCCATATCCCAATGAAATCTCATGAGAATTAAAGATAATGCCAATACAGGCATTTCCTTCAATAAAGTGATTTTTTTTTAATTCTTATTTCCTGACGGCTATATTGAGATACAAAAATAATTATCGAGCTGGTGTGAATTACTTTAACCGTCATTAACACTTTTAGTTTTACGGTGCTCCCATGAAGTAGGTAAAATCGCCTGGTAGCAGCGATAAAAAGGCAGAAAACTACATCTTGGGGTCGATGGGGCTAACATTTTGGGTGAATTTTAATTATTTTGTATTTTGTTTTACGTGCCGGCAAAACCACTTTATCACTCTGAAGCGAAATTTATTACACAAAAAAATGATTGAAAATAAAAAACTAAAAAAAAAAGTTCTGGTAAAAAGTTGAGAACATTTTATTTTTTTTCCATGACTTTTTATTTTCTTTACACAGTAGCTCACCGTAGAGAGAGGGTTTAGAAACTTACTGGGGATGATTATCGATACCCTGGGATGAAAGAAAAGAGGTAAAGGAACAATTCATAAATATCATCATCATCATCATCATCATCATTTCAGTCTTAATTCCCACCTAAGAGACAGGGTGAGGCAGAATCCAGAAACAGTTTAAGAGAGGCCACGAAATAAAACAAACATCATGCTCGGTGAAATGGGCCGCACAGTCTTGCACGCATATTCCAATTTTTGAGAACCTGGGTTTTACAAATAACTCTCCAACAGAAAGACTCCACATACTACCAAGCTGAGAAAGTGTTGTCCAGTCCTTTCCACAAGTTTCTTCGTACATAAATCATTCATATATTTTAGTCCCTTAACACTATATTCTCAGCTTACGGCATTTTCTCACACACTGACTTACCATATTCACTTACCTTCTTTTGACTTATCGTGCCTACCCCCAACAGCATAAGCAAATTTACATAATGAATACCAGCAACTTTTTCTTCAATCATTATGATAACTTTTCTCTCATAAAACTAACTTTTCTCCACAAGCTGCCATAGAAAAACGAAATTACAGACAAGTTTTAAAAAATGGCGAGATAAAGGGCCGAGGTTATGAAAGCGAAGTTGTACTCGCGGTAAAAGTAGGATGTCCGGGAAAGTTGTGGGGACGTACATACAAACCATCCGAAACACAAGTTACGTATAAGAGTGCCTTTATATGTTTTTCTTTACCGCTACATTAGCCATACACTGTTCAACTTAACGTTGGTAAATAAGTGACAAAATGCGACAAACAAAATGATCTGCGATGAGTGTTTGCTGTTGTGGAGACTTATCAAAAGATTGATTGGGAGCCTTTATAAATACGGCCCCTGATATCGCCAGCTGCTGCCTCTGTAGGTCATCTTATTTGGAGGAATATATTCACGATAATGTGTGCAGCGATATACTCGTAGAATATACTGAATTTAATTATCAGCTGATCAGATGCTTAAACCTTCATCGACGACAGAAACTTACCATTTATCTCTTACTACCAACAGACGATTTCATTTAGCTTAGAGGTGCCCTCTCGTCGATTAAAGGTTAAAAATAGTCATCAAAAACTCTAATGACAACAGGTATCCAAACTATTCTCTCTTGCTCTCGTGGGACGATTTTCTTCAGCTTTGTTATGATAGGGAATTGACCTCCAATATGTGTGTGAGTCCTGTCAATTTACAGTTAATAAGATTTTTATTACAAGTATTCATGGCTCTGGGAGGGAGGGGGAAATGGCTGTTTCAGACTGACTAGAAAAAATAACTGTGCCCATACACACGAATGGTACTGTACAGTTAAGAAATTTATGGCCCAGTGACTGTTGCACTTTATGTTATTCGAACAAAATCGTATGGTGTGAAATCAACAAATCTCAACTGCATCCACTGCATAAGAACAGGTGAGTCCTCATTACACTAGGATGGAAATCGAACAAATTTTGACAAAACTGCCCTACCATATGGGAGGGATTAACAGAAGAGCACTCCACATCACTTAAAACCGTCCTATGTATTCCGCTTCCCTGTCATCAGCATCATCCGTGGTACTGACGAGCGGAAGGTTCAGACTGTGACCAAAGGAGGAGAGGTGTTCTTCCAGCTTTTACCCTGTCCATCATTAAACAATATGTATCCAAGTACATCCGACTCCAACTTCAGTATGATGAACCCTTAATAGTTCGGTGCCGTTACTGAGGTTTAATTCGCTCGTTGCTTACTTAAATATATATATATATATATATATATATATATATATATATATATATATATATATATATATATATATATATATATATATATATATATATATATATATATATATATATATATATATATATATATATATAACTGTGTCATTCTACTGTTACATGAAGGATGGTGTGAGTACTGCAACTGGGATAAAATATGGAACCGTTTCGGGGAGGGTGGAAGACGCAGTATGACGCCAGGCCACACAAATTTATAGCCTGGGGCGATGAAACAGCTGGAAATAATGGCTTCTCACCTTGTTTTTTCCCCATCTTCACGAAAGGTCTTCCCTGTGCTGAATGCTGTCGTGAAGCGGTAATAAGAAGAAACAAAGAGCCGTTGTCACAAAAATTCAAGATACCGTATGACCTAGGGCAAATACATTTTTAGACCGGTTCTACAAGGAAGTTGGAAGGAATGCTGGACACCCCTCTTTGCTCGTAACATTTTTCATCACGAGAGATCTTGCTACAACGTTACAGAAGTGGAAATGGGTGGGAGAGAGACACAGGTTTGGGCATGAATTCTTTATTTTCTCTAACGTTTCGAGCTACACAGAACCCATTTTCAGAAAGCTCTGTCTAGTACAAAAAGTTGCAGAGAATAAAGAATTCAAGCTAGTACCTGTGTTTGTCTCCCATCCAACATTTCGACTTTTTTTTTTTTTTAAGCAAAGAAGAAGGAACCATTGGCCAGGAGCCAGGAAACTGTTCCCTAAAAAAAATAAAATAAAATAAAATAAAGGTAACCGAGAGCCAAATTCATTACTTGTCGAAATGGATCATCTGCTTAATAGAAACGTGTGGCAGGATCAAGAATGAAACGTTTTATCAGGATCAAAGGAAAAAAAACATTTTGGGATGATCAAGAATAAAACGTTTTGGCAGGATTAAGAATGTCACGTTTTCTCAGGATCAGGTATAAAACGATTTGGCAGGATCGGAAATAAAAACGTTTTGGCAGGATCAAGAATAAAACGTTTTGACAGGATAAAGAATAAAACGTTTTGACAGGATCAGAAATAAAACGTTCTGGCAGGCTCAACAAAAAACATTTTTTTTTGTTTTTCAGGATATAGAATAAAACTTTTGGCAGGACCAAGAGTAAATCGTTTCGGCAGGACCAACAATAAAACGTTTACCAGTACATCGGGATGCAAGACGCTTATGAAACCAGGGGACAACAAATTTATGGCCTTGAGCCATAACACAGGTGGAAGTAATCCACGGTCTCCCTGTTTTAGCGTTTAATCCATTGAACCCAGGGACGTCTTTTTCGATTTTTTTTTCGTATATCTGGGCGACTTTATTGAACTTACGATAAACTTTCAATACTGGACGGGATAAATATCGCCAAATAAACACCGTAAGAACTCACTGCCTTTTCTAATCGTGTGGTAGGAATAGGAATACATTAAGACCTAGTTCGCTAGAGGTTTACCCTTTCGCGCAGAAAATTCATGTGGTTGTAACATAGAAAAAAACATGAAAATAATATCGTCAGTATCCTTTTTTATAAATCAAGTATGAATCCAAGACAGAGAGCTTGCAACACCTATCCAGTCTGTAGAAAATGATGAAATAAGGTAGTTAGACACAGTACAAATATCCATTCATTTTGAGGGGCGTGGACACATCGCACTTAACAGACCGGTAGTCCTAGAGGATGGGGAAGACAGACTAAGGAAGCTAGTTCCATAGATGACCATTTGCATCAAAGACTGACAAAACCAGATAACTACTGCAGTAGAGAGGTGGTAAGAAATACAGTGTCAGCGTGTAGCGAGGGAACTTAAATTCCTTGTCAGATGCGGAGAGACAGGTGGAAGTAATGTTGGACAGCTAGTTGCAGCTTCTTCAGTCCGGTTTAGTCATTTTTCAATTTATTTATTTTTATTATAAACAGTTTTATTCAGCTGAAGATATACCTTTTTAACTGAAGAGGTTGGATGTACCCTTCATGAATCCCAATATTACTTTGTAACTTCTGAGTTCAGATTGTTTGATAGTGACAAGAACAAACTAGAAAATACATCATCAAATCGAAAGGCTTTATTTCTTGGAACAAGAGTTCTCTCCTAGGCTGAATACAGTCCTGTGGCGGTAAAAAGAATATTAAAACACTGTGTGAAGGCAGCAATAGAAAATTAAGACGTTACCTTCCAAGAGAGGCTTTTAGAGACAGCTTGTACCTCCATCATTTCGAGAGCTAGGCTATCCCTTTAGGGGGAAAAAAATCACAAAATACACACCCAACAAAATGTGTGCCCAGAATAAGAGAAAATATTTTAGAGGCAGTAGGAATAATTAAGACGTTACCTCCCTAAAGGCGTTAATGGAGAATGCATCTAATCCCTTTACCAAAAGAGGTAGGCCTAACCTCCTAGACTATGTAAAACTTTGGCCTGAATTAGAGAGAGAGAGAGAGAGAGAGAGAGAGTTATCAGAGTAGGAAATATCAAATAAAAAATCATTATCCTTAAAGCGTTAAGCCTTTTAGGCCGGGTTTTCTTCCTACTTCTATTCCTGCCATGTCCAGACAATTGAATTCATAGTGGAAGAGACCCTTCAGACTGGAAAGGTTTGATATAGCCTTAATAAACTCCTTTAATGTGGGAGCTTTCTTAAACTGAACTAGGATGTCTGGTAACAGCAAATATAAACTCAAAACACTTTATCCGATTCAAAGCGCCTGGGATTATTGCCTCTTCATTAAAGGTGATCATCCCTAAAATGAAAAACAGCCAGAAGATTGGTCAAGCATTTCACCCCATAACCTTTTACTCTGATAGCGTATTTTTCGTCTTATTCTTTTTCTTTTTAATTCCAGTCGCTGGTCAGGTGAAACATTTCGAACTAGAGGATTAACTAGAAAGGCACTCTTTTACGATAAATAATAAAAATAACGCCCTCGGGATGAGCAGGTTATCTGCTATACTACTATTTTTCCGAGAAGGAAATAAATTCTTGTGGCGGCGACAAAAATAAAGTAGAAACTTCTAATAGAAGGAAGAACAACGACGGAACATCTCTGGGTAACAAGAAAAATTTACAGAAAGTCAAGAAGCAGCACGAATCTAGCAGAAATAGGCATCATGCTCAAGATAATAGAGGAGAGATGGAAAAAAAGAAACACAGTGTTGTGAGATGTATACCCCTAAACATAAACTTTTTTCTGGCAATACGTGCACAACCTCTGCAGCACAATACACTTCTCACCCGGCACTCCAAAAGTCTCCCATACCTATACCCGTTTATGAGGCAAAGGCTGAGGTAGGGTCAATTCTTCAGTGACAGGATATGGTGTTCCTTAATCCTACGTATAAGTTACCCTTCAAGGCCCGTCAAACATAGCTTGAACGAGTAGAACAAAAAAACAAAACAAAAGACTGATCACCTGTCTTAACTCTTAGCTGGAGTCATAGATGCTTGAATGACATTTAGTGGAAAGAGGTGCATATCACCACTCACAGATTGATCATATGTACCTCAGTCCATTACGATACCTTCAAGTTTTTACGAATCCAACTGATGACAGAGAGGCAGGAAAGGTGAACGGACTTTTGCATTCAGTTTTACACATACTGGGGATGCCCTCCCACGCCAGGTGTACTGTATGCAGGCCCGGATCAATGGTACATACAAGTATAATAATAATAATAATAATAATAATAATAATAATAATAATAATAATGATAATAATAATAATAGTAGTAATAATAATAAAACAGATCTCATCATCGCTAATGCATAAATTGAAATTGATTCTTAATCAATCTTCACATGGGTCTTCCTGGGAAAAACTATAATAAACTGAAAATGTCCGGCCGAAGCAAAAAATAAAAATGAAATAAAATAAAGGTAAAAAAAAAAAAGAAAAAAGAGAAAAGAAAGAAAAAGGATAAAGAAAAAAGCAATGAAAATCAAAAGAAAACAGAAAAAAAAATTATAGTTCTGACTCTGATGATGGTGAATGTAACACCTTTAAATCCGTTCGGAGAAGTTACTCCACTTCAGTAATGTGGCTAATCAGACTAATACCAAAAGATTTCTTCAGCTGAGAGAAATATTTATAGTCATCCTTTTTTTTTTTAGGCAAGAAATAGCTGCAGTCAATTGATTAATACGTGATATCTGCCCTAGGTTTATCGGATTCATGTAAAGGTAATGAGGATGAAAAAATACCACGGATGCCATCGTGTTTAAAGGGTTAAGGCGCTTACTTTAAACTCATTCAGTTAGTCTTCACCTAAACTGTAAAAGATTGCATGGTGGCAATGAGAATAAGCTGCAGTATTTATTTTACGTCATCTTACTGAGGGGATGAATTCTCTCAGGCTCCTTTGAATTACTCCCATCAACAAATTAGTCTAGCGTTAGTTGAGAGAAATACAGAAGTTGATCCGATAATCTAAGGGCCGATGAAGGCTACATACACTCTCAAACTCAGGTGATAAAAATGATTTGGCTTTAGATGGAATAAAATACAAGAGTTCTTCCAACCAGTACACAGCTAAAGACTAGGACACTGCACCGGCTTAGGGCCATAGTGTTAACCTATGGGCAGGCGAACACCTTGCCCTATTAGTATATTTTGGTAATCTTAACGCCCGGTGTGAGCTTCCACTTCGAGCGGGGCGAGGGAAAGGTAACCCCTGCACTCAGTTTAAAGACCGAGGGCATTAGTGTTGCCTCCGCTTCAGCGTTTGGCGTGTTCTGTGATATATTGAGGTGATTACTGGCACTGTCCTCCATCCCGATGAAACATGAGGAACAGCAGAGAGAGAGAGAGAGAGAGAGAGAGAGAGAGAACGACAAAGACAGAGAAGCACATTCAGATAGACAGGCTTCTAAAGACTGTCGTACGAACAGGGAGCGAAAGAAAACTACATACTGTGGGCACACATCAGAGGGTCCATTCTCTGAGATCCATGAGTAGTCTTACTTGTAACGCACCTTCACATATCATTGTTCTGACACTAATTGGAGCAACTAACATCCACAATTAATGCCTGGGTTATATCACTTAAGATTGGTGTGATGAGATGAGCACTTTATTTTATTTTATTTTCTACGAGGCTGTTGGTCTTGTGGAAACCCATTAAAGACTAATATAACGATATTTTAGTTCAGCCTTGGTTATTTCACACCTCTTTTTAGACCACAGGTAGTCACTTTATCCTTGTGCGTGTGTGTGTATGTGTGTGTGCAGCAGACACAGAACAGAGGGGCTAAAACTGTACGTCAGAGAGAGAGAGAGAGAAAGAGAGAGAGAGAGAGAGAGAGAGATCAGATAGAGCATTGGAGTGTAGTTCAAATGAAAAAAAGGAGAACACTTAAATAACTGTACATGAGAATAACGAGTTAGAGATTCAACCTAAACACGTTCAAAATGAGTAAGTTAAGAGAAAGAGAACAAGCCAGTGAATTCAAGAGGACAAGGACAGATGAACGAGGCAGTGAACTCAATAAGACAAGACCATGGGAGCTGGTTCAAGAGGAGGTAAAAGGTTAGTGCCCCTTGACCCCTGCATCGACCCCTGACCTCTCCTTCACCCCAGAATGGATGCCTTTTCAATATACAAAATCAGTGTTCGAACTCCTCCCCTCCTTCCCCTACCCGGGACCTAGTTCGCATGCCGCCTCCTTGTAAACATACCCGCGACCTGTTGTTTAATGGTGAGGGGGGGAGGAGTAGGCGGGCGAAGGGGAGGAAGAATAGAAGTGAGAGGAGGAATTGGGATGTAAGAAGAGGGAAGATGGAGGGGGAGTCATGTGAAGAGGGATAGAGAGAAGTAAGAGAATGGGGAGAGGGAGGGGGGAAAGATTATGGGGAATGGGGGGGGGAGAAAAACAAAGTGAGAGGAGGAATGAAGAGGGGAGAGGATGGAACAGAGAGGATGGATGGGGAGGAGATTGGAGGGAAGAGAAAGGGGGACTGAAGAACCGAGAGAAGGGGAGAAAAGAGGAGGGAAGAAGGAGAGGGAAGTAGAAGAAGGAAGGAGTGGAGAGACGAAGGTAGAGATGAGGGATTGAGAGGAGCGAGGAGGGAAAAGGGAGAAGGGGTGGGAAGGAGAAAAGAGAGATGTGGGAGAAGGGATGAGGAGGAGGGAGGAAAGCATGGAGAGGGAAGCAGTAGAGGAAGGGTAGGGAGGAGAAAGGAGAGAAGAACTAGCATGGGGAAGACATAAAGGAGAGAACATTCAAGTAAAGGAGACAGGGTTGGTAGAGGAGGGGAAGAAATGCTTGAGAGAAGACGGGTAAAGGAGAGAAAGGAAATGGAACTGATGAGATAGGACAGGGAATGACGATGAAGGACAGAAGGTGGCAGAGGAGAAAGAGGGAAGCATGAGCGGGAAGAGGAGGAGGTGGGAGTAAAACAAGGAGTGAGAAGTATGTGTTAAGAATGAATAAGAAAGGACAAAGAAGGGAAAGGGAAATAAGAATTAGAATTAGAGAGAGGGTAGATGATGGAAGAGGAAGTGGAAGTGAGAGGGAGAGGGAGAGGGAGAGAGGATGACAAGGCGAGGGAAGAAGTTAAGTAGACGAGAGGGGAGGTGGTTGGGGGATGTGGAGTGATGGGGAAATAAGGTGAAGAAAGGAGTGAAGGGTTAAAGAAAATGAAAACGGGTGGAGTGAGAACAGGGATTTAATAAAGGAGGGAATGAAAGGTACGAGGAATGGAAAAGACGGGCAAAAAGATAATGGAAAGGAAAAGAAAACACGAAGCAAGTATGTGTGTGTGTGTGTGTGTGTGTGTGTGTGTGAGAGAGAGAGAGAGAGAGAGAGAGAGAGAGAGAGAGAGAGAGAATGCAAAAGAAATTGTCGGAACCTAATTGAAACAGATAAAGAGTGACGGGTATGAATGAGGTAAATTGATAAACCATTAAGTTAATAATAGGCTACTAATAAGTTAACTGCCCTTTATAGCAGAAACGATAATGAAGTAGGCTATATGGAGTTGATGGAAAAGTCATAGTGGCGTTAACGGGTACTTACCAGAGTACAGTAGGGCGGCTCAGCTTGGCAAATGGAAGGGATGGTCTGCTAGCGCCCCGCCCACTGGAACCTTTCACCTAAAAACGATAGATAAACATTTTCAGTCGCAGTCCTGGCATTTTTTTTGATACATGAATCACATTTTCTACAGAATACTATGGGTGAAACATAAGTCAAGTACACATTTATACTAGAATATGTCCATTGGACATGAATACCCCCCCGTGGTATCCTTTATAGTGTTCGTTTTCAAGAAAATGAGCTAAAAGTAATATCAAGAATGTGAGGTCAAAGTCATACGGAAGGTCAAGATCATTAGAATTTTGCTTGGTTGAAATGTTCTCACCAATATGTATCTGTGTATGAAGTTTATTGAAGGTATCTTTAGCAGATTCTTTGGAAATGAGCTAAACGGAAAAAGGGTTAGACAGATGGAAGGAAGGAAAGACGGAAGGACGAAAGTACGGACATGGCCATCACTATACTGTATACTCCGGCTATATACATGGCGGGGCATAAATAGATCAACTGTTTGCCAACATACAGTAGTATTCGGTGCTGGCACAGGAGCAGAAACTGGAATTTTGAGCCTTTTAATGGTGATTTAATTTTCATTTCTATAATATGCTGTAGTAAACTTTTAAAAATACTCATATACTAAACTGGTATTACTAACTAAAAATCAGGGAAATACCGTGAATGAGAAGTTCATGTTGACAGTCGAGCTCTGAATCCAACTTCCGAAAGGTAATATATTGTTAGAAGGGTTCAAGTAGCCAGTTAAGATAGAGTAAACAGTGTCAAATAAAAAAAGGTATGTAATGTGTAAAATGCATCATCATATAGTGCATAAAGAAAAACTATATCATACATGTAGGTTTTCATAAATGTTGTGGGTATGTTTTATCTATACTCCATTTCACCAGCTTAGCACCATCAGGGATGTCGTCAACGCTTGAAGTATTGATGTAAATCCCCTGCACTAGGTGAACCTCTATTTATTACCTTGAGCACCAAAATAAAGGCAATACAAAAAGGTATATCCAGTACTGAGGACCTTTATCAATGCTACAGGTGTTGACGACGTCACTGATATGGTGCCAGACTTGGTGAAATGGAGTATAGTGAACCATACTCTTATTTGACATGGTAGGTGGGGACACTCACTATCCATTTATTCGATGAAGTGCTATCTTCAGGTGTTCTACACTGAGTGACAATCCAAATGGTTTCTTGTAACCCAGGTGACCATTTACTATGTTGGGTAGAAACACAATAACCAAATGACTCCTGGTAATCTAGTGGCTTAAGGTAGCCTACTCCAACCAGATGGGGTCCTTAGAGGCTTACAAGTAGATCCGAGGGATAGTTGGAATTTATTTCTCACACGATGTCACTCAGGGGAAGAGCGAGACTAATCACCCTTGCCTGAAATATCGAAACTAAGTAGCTTTGATCCGGGCCGTACTCCCCTGATGAGGCAAAAAAATAAATACAGTGGCATACAGATAAATAATTAACACATTTTCAGGCATATCGGTTGCGTCCGAACTTGTATGTTAGCATGTGTGTGCTATATACTGTTACCAGACCCACAAGACCATGCATGAGATGAAGTGGCTAGGGTTATGAATTTTTTGTAAGTGATTGTACATAGCACTGACACCAACACAGAGAATCCATGTATGAAAGAAATTAGCTGCACACATCTCACACTCTTTGGACCAGAAGACTCATTCTCACTTGAGGCAAACTGTCTTTCATTAACTGGAGTAGGATTCTATAGTTTTTCCGACCATAATGGGCTTACTGCAACCAGTTGTAACACCCAAGTTCCTAAAACCCACTCAAAGCTGAACAAAATCCTCCAGCGATGCTGGAACAAAGTAAGATAGAAAACAGGACCATTAGAGGGTCAGGAAAGTAACTGACATAATCTACTGTAGAATTACTGTTAATACACTAACAATACAACATTTATCTGTTTCGTTTCATAAATCATACCATTTCCACATACAAAAAAAGCTTCCTATCTCTGTCTATTGCCAGACGCCTTAATCCCGTAAGGGGTAGCCACAAACAAATCTCCTCCATGTCGCCTTGTCCCCCGCCATTTCACTGCCGTCCTCCTAGCTCACTCCCCCTCTCTCATATACCTCTCCAATCCATCCCTCCATCACATCCTTGGCCTCCCCCTTCCTCTCCCCCCCTCCACTTCACATACACTCTCCTCGTCAGTCTCATGCTCTCCATCCTCTCCACATGGCCAAACCACCTCAATGTACTTCTAACACTTTCTATCACTTTCACATCCACACCACTGCAAAAATTATCCATTGTCATCTGTAATTGCTAGACACTGGTATCAGAATAGTAGCACTAGTGCCCACTGTCACCTACTGGCGACAGGCTATATAATTTATAAAATAGCACTGAGACCAGTTTTCAAAAGGTTATATGGATGTTTTGCTATTATTTTGCAACTATTTAGAATGTTCAACAAAGACACTTAATCCAATCATGTACTTCCTTACACTTTTGGCAGCCATTATAAGTATGGTACTTGAGAATTTGGTGAAAATTCTTCGTCACACCCTCCTCATCCTCTTGCCATAGATGGACGCAGCTGCCTATATCAAAGAATTGACTGAGCTACGTTGAAACCTGAATTGTAATAGCTAAGTAATGAAACTAAAAAAAAACCTGTGTGCAAACAAACTTCTGTCACCTACAGGTGACACTGAGCTGTGACGGGTAAGGAGGCTTCCCTGCAGATAAAATGAAATATTCTTACGTATGATACTCGTGAAGTCTCTTTCGATACTAAAAAGGCGTAAATTACACACAAACTGTGTAATATGTAATGGATAATATACAAAATGATCCTCTAAGGAAAAGACGTTAGACAACTCCCACAGTCCAAGAGAAAGCAATTTTAAATAACAAAAAACTGCAAAATATTTGGGTTTATCCAAGCTACAAATATTATGACCTCCAGCGAGTGATTTTTGTTCCAATATCCTTTAACCTTTTTAAACAGGAATCTGGGTGAGTGAAAGCTGCAATCAGGGTTGCCTAGAAAACAACCTGACACGTGATTGATATTTCGACACAGGCAAGGTCATGAGCAAGGGAAAAAGGGAGAGAGGGGGGGAGGAAGGGAGGAGAAGGAGAGAGGGGAGATGGGGAGAGAGGGGAGAAAGGGAAAGAGGGGGAGAAGGGGGGAAAGCAGAAGAAAAGAAGGAAAAAGGGGAAGGGGTGAAGGGGGGATGGTTACTGTGGAGGGTTGAGAGAGTAGGGAGAAGGGAGTGGCAGTAGGAAGGGAAGAGAGGGGACAAACTGAAGAAGAGGGAGAAGTTGAGTAGACGATATGAAGAAGGAGAGAGGAAAAGGAAGGAGGGGGGAGAGTGGAGAAAGGGAGGGTGTAGCTGAGGAAGGGAGAGAAAGTAAGGAGACAGGAGGAGGAAGGATGAGTAAAGAAGGAGAGAGAGAGAGAGAGAGAGGGGAGGGGGACGGAAGAAAGGAAAGAAAGAGTGGAGAGATGGCCAGAAGATGGGGAGGGGAGGAGAGCTAGCGACTGTGGAAAGGAGAGAGACTGAAAAGGCAGTGGAGGAAAAGGAGACGTAGTGGGAAGAGAGGGAAGGAAAAAGAAGGAGGGATGTGCGTGAAAAGGAAAACAGTAAGAGGTGGAAGAGATGAGGAGTAGAGAGGAGAGAGAAGAGGAAGAAGTGAGGGGATGAGAAAGAAGTCAGGCGGAGAAAGAAAAAAAAAAAGGGAGGTGAAAGAGGGAGGCAGAAAAAGGTGGAAAGAGAGAAAGAAGAGAGAAGCAGCGAGAGGATAGAGAGAAGGGTGGAATGGGGGGGTGAGGAAGAAAAGACAAGAGAGAGAGAGAGAGAGAGAGAGAGAGAGAGAGAATGCGGCGAAAAGTGGTAGAGAGAGGCGAAAGGTGGCAGGATGAAGGGAAGATAGGGGGGAAAGATGAGAAGGGTAGGCGAAATAAAGGAGTGAGGTGGTAGGATTGAGGACAGAATGGCGGAAGGAGAGAGAAGGGAGCAGAGTGGTAGGTATGAGGTGTAATTATCTGGTGTGTATCTAGGCCACACACTGACACGGATACGCAATTATTGATATACTAACATCGATGTAAAAAAATATCAGATGAAAGTTTTCTTTACATGACCTCACACACACACACACACACACACACACACACACACACACACACACACACACACACACACACACACATCGACACACAGAGCACACACACACACACAAGCACAAACAGACACATTCACCTCAATCTCACATGCATCTATATACAGACGTCTGCATACAGGCATATGAGCTTTATCCCCACGTTCATCTTTGCATAGAGAGACAATGCTACACACACACACACACACACACACACACACACACACACACACACACGCATAAACATACACACTAGCAGGCATCATCACCACCAGTATCTCTGACGCCTTGCATTCTGTTGGGTGCATCCCCGACAGAAGGGAGCCATGAGCTGAATAGACACCATCCTTTGTTTCCACATAACCCATCCTCTCTCAGACACTCCCCTTCAAATTCTCTGTCTGTCTGTCTGTCTGTCTGTCTGTCTCTGTCTCTGTCTCTGTCTGTCTGTCTCTCTCTCTCTCTCTCTCTCTCTCTCTCTCTCTCTCTCTCTCTCTCTCTCCAGTGTACTACTTCGCTGTTTCATTTCCAGGAAGCTTATTTTTCACCCCTTATATGTATTTTTTTGTCTCTGTCCATACAATCTCCTTATAATTATTATTATCAGTTCATTCCATATGTTACATCTTTCTTCCTTTCTAAATTACACGTAAATTTCGCTATCACTTAATGACTGCTACCTGGCATTCTGTGACACGTACTGTTTATTCAGGAACACCAGTTCATTCTCACGATATTTCACACGAGCAAAATAACTCTTAAGTAAATCTTAGACTGACGATGGAGACCCTACGAATGGACCTTAATATCCCGATGACATGATGATTGATACTCCCATGCCGGATATAGGCTTACTTCCTGTACACATATTGTCCATCTTTTGGTAGCTCGAACATTTTAGCATCAGTCTTCCTAGTTAAACTGAATAACATATCTCGCAGCCATTCGCTTTTTCTTCCACACCTGGATAACATTAAGCCTATTTGTACATATCGACCTCAATAAATTACTATCTAGTTCATTAACAGTCTTATATGAATGATTATCATAATGCTACAGTAGTATATGCCTAATATAGGAATAAGGTTATAGAACAAATTTGTCTAAACTTTCCAAACGCTACTCACATCAAAATATTACCTTTAAAAATATATTTTGTGGGTTTGTTCACATTGTATGAGTACTCGTACTTTTAAAATTCATATTGTGGGTTTATTCACATTATTAATATTACCTTTAAAAAATTATATTCTGGGTATACCAACTTCTCGTTCCTGGATAGAGTCTTATAAGAAAACAGCCACCAAATGTTCCAACAGTTTGTGAGGGCTATTGAAAAGCTATCAGCACAACCGCGACCGCCGTAAACTTGCAAAGACCAGATGGCCGAATCACCAATTTTCCAGAGATCTGAAAAAGTTGGCCACATTCTTCGCGAACCCGAAGAGAGAGATAATGAGCAAACTTCCTTGCGACATCCGACGCTGGCTCGAGAATGGAATGAAGGAGGAAAGGAGGGGAAATGTGGTCCTTCTGTGTCTCGTGAAAACACACACACACACACACACACACACACATTAATCAAGATAAAATATGAGAAAGCAGTGCAAACTAAACAACAGCAACACTATGGAAAAGCTTGTATTTCATGGAAAGAAACTGAGCAAACACACACACACACACACACACACACACACACACACACACACACACACACACACACACACACACACACACACACACACACGCAAATTACCACCACCAACATTAACAAGAACAAGAACAATGGCAACAGTATCAATGACGAAGAGAAGAAAAAGAAGAACAATAACAACAACAACAACAACAACAACTACTACTACTACCAGTAGTAGTAGTAGCAGTAGTAGTAGTAGTACTGCTACTGCTGCTGCTGCAATAATAAGTACCTATAGGCCACATGAAAGCCGTAGTAGTACAGTCGCGTATATGTACTGTAACTGAATTAGAGAGTAAACATTGTAGTTAGGTCTTTCTTTTCTTATTGTTATGCCACAGCGTCAACATTTGTTAATCTGTCTGTCTATCTATCTATCTATCTGTCTATGTGGATAGGTAAATAGAATGAAAGATAGATAGACAGAATATGAACAGGGAATATATATAGTTTCAAAATTAATGAGATAAGTAAATGGTCGAATAACTTAAAGACAAACAGGCAGATAGAAAACTAGATACAGTAGGTATACAAATAAACTGCCAGAGAGATATGTCGGTAGGAATGCAATCAGGGAGACTGAACGACATATCATGATGAAAGTTATATATGTATTTATAATGCAGTTTCCATTGTCAGCAATATTTTCAAACCCTAACTATTCAACCCCATTTATCCCTGGCCCTCAAAATAGTACCATCCATCAACCAGGCGGGCCACCCAGATACTGCACTGTGCCTGCAAAATTAATTGGGTTACAATATTAGTAAATTGCCTCACATATTTTGCTGAATCCATTTATATCGCAGGAAATAGACGGGGGAAATTAGTCACCGTTTTGAAGCTCGGTGCAGTCCAGATGTGAATGAAAATATACTGTGCCATAGGAATTAGTCACACTGATAAAAATTACGGAACCGACAAATGTGTAAATTGATCGAAAATACCAGGAAATAAATCGTTAGCAATAGAAGCATTCAAAGGGAAACAAATTTGGCAACTAACTGAATAAATGGCTGTTGTATTTCCATACATGTTATTAACCAAACAGGTAAACATGAAGGCAGTGACAATAAATATACATTTTTGTAAAATAAATCAATGACGGAGGAACCTTTGAATCGGAAGCAAATTACTAGCGAAAGATATTGATACATTACAAATAGCCAGTGGTGAGTAAACCATCATCATCATCTTTCTCATCAACTTAACACTCACCATCACCATTAGTGGCAGCCTAATCTTTCTCCTCCTCCTCCTCATCATCATCATCATCATCATCATCATCAGCAGCAGCAGCAGTATCCCAACGCTATTTCCCATAAATGCACTGGGTGGAAGGGATCCCCCAATCACGAACAGGATATCATTAAAGCAACTGCAATCCAGAAAATACTTTACTGAACCAGTGTCCGCAAGATAAGAGAACGGGCTTTACCGTAATGAAGGGGATAAAGAGACTGAAAACAATTAAAGGAAAAGGAATCACAGATCAGGCTAATTTAATCTATGAGGGCAGAGTTACTGAGCGTAAGAGACTGATAATACCACAGACTTCAAAAGAAAATGAAGAAAGGAGACCTATGAAGCTGGGAGTGTAAGCTGCAAAACGGTAAAGAACAACAACTAAAATTCTAATTAAACTTAAGAGGGCAGGGAGAGAGAGTGACAGTGCTGCAAGATAAAGAAAGAAATATGCAATGGCACCAATATGACTGGGGGTTTCAAAAGACAAGGTAATGTATTTGATGTAGCTCAAAGGGAGATGTTGACAGTATTAAGAGGCTGATGCAACATAATTACTTGGTGAAGAGACTGGTAATGTCAAAGAGTAATGGAGCACAAACCAAAGTTGACAGAATCAATAAAGTTAGCTTTAATAATATCAAAGTATAAAAAATACAAGGTCAGGAAAGGCGAGTTATCTTCTTGAAAAGACTGGTAATACCATACATTAAAGAAGTAAAAATCAAAGGCAGCAGAATTACTGGGATAAGAAAAGGGATGTTAACACCACAGAATAAAGGAGTAGAAATCAAATGCAAAAGAATGATTGCGGTTAACAAAGGAATATTATGGCCACAGGATAAGGGAGCATTAACTGAAGGCAATAGAATTAATGTGGTTAAAAGGGGGATGCTACCAAAAAATAAAGACACACAAGGCAAGGGGCAGGTTACTTATTGGGATGAAACGACCAATAATACCAAAGAAAAAAAGAAGCAGTATAATAGACAACAAAATTATTGGGGTCAAGAAAGGAATGTTACAAAAAATAAACTAGATATAGACACACAAGGCAATGACCGGATGAAGTGCCAGGATGAAATGACTTAAAATACCTAAAAAATATAGAAATCAGGGGCAAAATTATTATTGGTGTTGAGAGTGGAATATTATCAAAATTTAAAGACGCACAAGACAAGGAACAGGGGAAACAAAGAAAGAAATCAAAGACAAAAGAATTATCGGTGTTAAGAAAGGAATATTACCGAAAAGGAAAGCCATAAAAATAGTACTCAAAGACAAAAAAAAATTATAGGCATTAAGAGAGGAATATTACCCAAAACTAAAGACGCACAAGGCAAGGGTTAGGGAAGTTGCTGGGGGGGGGGGGGCAGCACGGAAGTGGAAGCCGGCGACACCGAAAGCATTTTAGGGCGGATCGTTAGCCGTATCCCACCCCGCTGCTAAGTGACCCTGACCTAGGACGGGGTCAGTACACCAGGAGACTTGTGGACTCGTGATCATCATCATTACCATCATCATTATATTTCATCATTATTGTCATTTCATTTGCATCAGCATCATCGACATTATCATAATTATTTTCATCCTCCTCCTCCTCATCATCATCATTTCATTATCCTTACTTTTCATCCTCCTCACGTCATCACATTACCATCATCATCATCATCATCATCATCATCAATAATAATATAATCAACAACATTCTCATCTTCACCATCATTATTATCATCGTCATCATCAAAATTATCCTAAACATATTCTTCACTAATACATGAGGAAGGAACTCTGGCGAAAACCCCAGAAACTACATATCCCATTTTCTTTATTTACGCCTTTTTCATATCGTGTTATATATTCTTCTTCACTGAAAGGATGGATCGTCAACAATATGCCACCCTGATATTGACCTTGAGCGACCCTGGACCAAGGACGAGGGCAATGAACCAGGGGAGGCAGTACTTCGTCACTATCATCCGTTTTTGTCTTTTTCATCACCATAATCATCGTCATCGTCGTCGACATCATCATCATCATAATCATTCTCATCATTATCTATATTATTATTATTGTTATGATGATGATGATGATTATTATTATTATAGTTATCATTATTATTATTAGTCATTGTCATCAATATTCGCTCCATTCCCAATCATCATAATCATCTTCGTCATCATCGGTAATGGATCTTGAATTTGGCTCTCTTTTGTCTTGTTTGTATATTTTTCTTGGAAGGAACAGTTCGCAGGCCTCTGGCCTTTGGCTTCATCTATGCATTAAAAAAAAAAAAAAATCACAACAAGAAGGATAATTTCTAACAAAGGGATATCATCACCAAACCCACATACCTTAGAAGCAACATTAAGCTTCTGATGATAACTCGATCTCTTCTCAGTACGGTAACGCATTTTGTTAGCGTGTTCTTGCTACTCTTAAGCGATTACATCAGCTTACCAGACACCTTATGAACAGGTGGGGCTATAGCTCTAATTTTCCCCTTCACTTCTAAGTACCTACTTTAGTTTATGTTCTTCCAATTCCCAGATGATCTATTCAGCGTAGTAGAGCAATATAGCAGTAGTAGTGGTAGTAGTAGTAGTAGTAGTAGTACTAGTAGTAGTTGTAGTAGTAGTAGTAGCAGTGGCAGTAATAATGGTCGTCGTCATTTTCGTCGTCGTCGTCGTAGTAGTAGTAGTAGTGGTAGTAGTAGTAGTATTGGTAGTAGTAGTAGTAGTAGTAGCAGTAGAGGTTGTAGTAGTAGCATTAGTAGCAGTAGTAGTGGCAGTAGTTGTAATAGTAGTAGTGGCAGCAGCAGCAGCAGCAGTAGTAGTCCTAGTAATAGTAGTAATTATTGTTGTGGTTACTGTTGTTCCAAGGGGTGGTTGGGGTTTATTGCTCACGTAATGCCACTCAAGGATGAGTGAGGCTGTTCACTCTCATCTTAAATGTCAGGACCAACTTGCCTAACCCCGGGCTCCTACGCTCCTCATGGGGCAATGTATGATTGGATGATGAATGAATGAATGAATGTTACTGCTGGTGGAGGCTCATCTGAAACGAGAATCTAGTGGACTGCAGGCTTAAGTTGCTCTTCTCTAACAGACCACCATCCTCCTAATGGGGAACTGAGAGGGAGGTGAGGGACGTTTTAATAACCAGGCAGCTCCATCGCCCAGTATTATCGGTACCACCACGTGAAGGCGCCCCTCTCCAGGACCAATAAAGTAGTAATGAGGCTAATGAAAGGTATCCAATTCCTCTAGTACACAAAGCCTCTCTCAGACTGAATAAACTCGCTTGACGGTAGCAGGTATAAAGGGAAAATTGCTCCTCTGGTTTGTTGAATTATCCTGTTAAAAGAGATCCTTCAAAAGCCGAGATATAGTTCAGACAGTAGCAACAATTGAGAGAAATAATAAATAAAGCACACACACACACACACACACAGGAGAGAGAGAGAGAGAGAGAGAGAGAGAGAGAGAGAGGGATACACGGATCATATTGCTAAATCTACATATTTATTCCAAACCTTCACTGCTCAACCAGGGGCGTAGGGACTCGGGGCTAAGCTACTCTAATAAGTCTTGACATTAAAGTTAGAAGTGACCAGCCGCTCATCCCTGACTAGCATTATTTAAAAATTAAATCGCAACCATTCCTCCTATGTAAACCCACATGGATCACATCAGGCTGGAGCGCCTTAATCTGCTTGACCACCAAGCGTCTATCTGGTATGTGGTTACAGTCCACCGGAGTAAACTGTTTCCTGGACTACAAGAGGCCATTTAGTTTATCACCTAGTTTGGGGCCACTTAAAGGTTGTCTTCTATTGAGTGAGTAGATGGTGGATGTTCTATCTATCAGGACAAAGACACATAGCAAGGGGGAAAAAATCACCTACTCCTCCAGTCAGAAAGGACAGAAGTAATCAGTGCACAGGGTAATGTATAATTATCTATATCTGTATCTATTTGTATGTATTTATTAATTCATCTATATTTACATTTATATTGCGCAGGAGGACATGATGACTTTCGTAATATTTCAGGCAACCGTCACTATAGTACACGGCCAACACGCAAACGTCGTCCGTGTGTGATATTGCTTCATACATAATTCGTACCAAGTACGCAGGTCCAGCCGGAGTTCCTAGAACCCCGCTGCGAAATTTAATGCAACTTTCCATCTCTTCCGCTCTCACGCCTCACCTTCCCTGACATTCGGAACTACACCTGTCACAGTCTAACTCGTCACAGTTGCGCTCTTTATACGCTCACCTATTACGGAACCACCCGCCACATTCTAACTTGTCACATTCTAACACGTCGCATTCTCAGCCGGTACATCCTCACTCGTCACCCTCTGAGTCTTCATTTTCCCACTTACTATATCCTCGTCTGTTACATCTACAGTCGTTTCATCATCACTTGTCACACCCACCACACTAATTCTTCACATTTTCACCAGTTACATCCACCACCGTCAACCATCATGCAGAACACTCTCACTCGTCACACACTCACGTCTCACACCATCATCTCTAATACAGGTATCCGTCACATGATCAACCGTCACCCCCTGACCTGTCATATCCTTATCTTCACATCCACGCTCTCCACATCCTCACCCGCCACATGTTCACCCATCACACCTTCACCCGTCACACCCTCACCCTTCACGCCTGGACCTTACTCTTGTTAGCGCATAAGGCTTCGTAGCGCCTTTTCTTCAGCACTTTGATATAAGTCATACACTCTAACCCTCGCATGGTTGAGAAAGTTTTAGTTTTCCATTCCATCTAGCTTTAGACTATTTTAAGCTGAGAGTGAGTCATGGGAGCCTGAGTGTTAATATTATGTGCATGATATCTCCGAACGATTTTAATTAGCTTAACAGACTTTCAGGCAGTAAGTGCTGGATAGTATCATTATTTCCTTTATTACAACAGCGCCATCCTAATCTGAATAAAACCGTTTGTCAGTGGCAAATATATAACAGACGTCCTCGGGCTACAGGAGTTACAACATTTAACTCAAACAAGCAATTTTTTTTATCCCTACTACTTCCAAACGATTTTTATGCTCCTTTAAAGTAACATTTTGGATTTCATAGGAAGTGGAACAGAAAAAGAATTCATTAATCCCTTCATAATCCAATTTGTTTCCTTCAGCTGAATAAATTCGTCTGGAGAAAGGAGGAATAGAATATAAAATAAGGAGCCAATTACTAGGGAATAGTAAAGAAGACTTCAACATGTGTAACAATGAAATGCTGCTCACGTTATCGCCCATTTTGTGTGGAGACTCAACTTCACATCAAACACATCAGCAGTTTGTAACTTTTCCCACGCGGAAAAAATGCAAACCAGCGATGTGGCGCGTCACGTACTCTTTTTAAATGGCACCTGTCTGTCTGTCTGTCTGTCTGTCTGTCTCTCTCTCTCTCTCTCTCTCTCTCTTAAGAGGACACTTAGATCATTTTAACCTAGTATCAATAATTGTGGCTGATATTTTGAAAACATATATTCTCAAATCCCTACAAACAGTATTGTAAAAGTTTTTGTGAAGAGAGAGAGAGAGAGAGAGAGAGAGAGAGAGAGAGAAGCTTCAGTTTACTACCCATCGTCATCACACTGGTCATATAGGCAAATACTAAGTTGCCACGTCTCAGTCTTCCATTTTACAACCAACAACACCCGAATTAACAACTAGGATCCCAACTGTACTGTTGGGTTAACAGGGAGAAAGAGATGCTGTAGTTTTTAACCACTTCAGTACCCCTTCATTATAAGTAGAATCGTTTGTTGAGAGCAAGAATAATGTGAAAGAAGAAGTCATCACTCTGAATTCACTGGAAAGGTGATACGCTAGACAGTGATCCCTTACATCTCTGCAGTCCCCTCGTGTACAGGACACCCCGTAAACTTAACATAGCGTCATGTCACGTCATTATACATTTTTCGATTTACTCAATGCAAATGAGGTAATATACAGTAAGCACAGCTTAGGATCTGCACAGATAGCCCTGAGTTAACGGTCACTACTCTTACTTTCGACCTGTGATGGGCTGTGGATCACTGAGGGTCCTTGTTAGTCAACTGACCACCATCGGGATTCTTTTAATGTACCAGGGATCACTGCTTTAGGAGGAAACTTGTGTACTTGTCCCACATAGGAGAGTTCCTTGTCTCAGTGGAGTGAACGAAGCTAGGGCCTGATTGACTGCTGCCTCCCTAAAAAGCGTCAGGCAAGGCTGCTGCACCACCCCTAAACATCCACTCTGTGCATTTTACATCCACATTGTGCACTGTGCAGTCCTCTTTTGTCTAAGACACCCATCTTATATATTTTTCAATCCCCCCAATGCAAAGAAAGCAATATAAGCACAGATAACCCTGAGTTAATGGTCACTACTCTTACTTTCGACCTGTGATGGGCTGTGGATCACTGAGGGTCCCTGTTAGTCAAGTGACCACCATCGGGATATTTTTAATGTACCAGGGGTCACTGCTTCAGGAGGAAACGTGTGTACTTGTCCCACATGGGAAAGTTCCTTGTCTCAGTGGAGTGAACGGAGCTAAGGCCTGATTGACTGCTGCCTACCTTAAAAGCGCCAGGCAAGGCTGCCGCACCACCCCTAAACATCCACACTGTGCAGTGTGTAATTTCCACGTTATGTCCACAGACTTCCCATTAAATCAATGTACCGGTTTATAATGTCATGCCATAACTATTAGTTTATTTGATTACTTTCTCTTTCAGGTTACGCAATCGGGTAGCTTATAGGCATAGTATTATAGAAAGTGACTTTTCCTTTCCAATATTTCCTATGAAATTTCCACGTCAGTTTTTCCATGCTACATGGTGGTTTTTCTCACTTTTTCCTGGAGGGTTTGGTGGTGAGGGGATCCTTCTTGCTTTACTATCCTTATCCTTCAGCATGTAGAGTTAGATCGTGTAGTCATAGTTTTCTTTGTAACAAGCAGCCTCGAAAGGACCATAAGGTCTGTTGCTGTTTGCTTTCCTATGTAATCCTATGTAATCTTACTTTCTTCCCCGGTCTCGCATTCACCCACTCACTATTGTCTCTCATATCTCTTACCTTACCTCTTACCCATATCACCTCTCTTACCTCACCTCTTACCCTCATCACCTCTCTTACCTCACCTCTTACCCTCATCACCTCTCTTACCTCACCTCTTACCCTCATCACCTCTCTTACCTCACGTCCTATCCTCATCATCTCTCTTACCTCACCTCTTACCCTCATCACCTCTCTTACCTCACGTCCTATCCTCATCATCTCTCTTACCTCACCTCTTACCCTCATCACCTCTCTTACCTCACCTCTTACCCTCATCACCTCTCTTACCTCGCCTCTTACCCCTCTTACCTCACCGTTTACCTCCCATACCTCCTCTCCTACCGCTCTTGATTCACCTATCACCATTTACCATACTTCTTACCTTTCTTACCTCATTTCTAACCTCTTACTTCATCTATTACCTCTCTTAGCTCACTTTTCTTACCTCATCGCTTACAGTACGTCTCCTTTTTCTTCCCTCATCTAGCCTCCTTATCTTCGTTTTACGTCTCTTACCTTCCGCATTTCTTTACTTCATTCCTTTACCTCATCTCTTACCTCACTTACCTCACCTCTTTGAATCCTCTGTCACTCACACCCATTCCCCCCACACTTCCACTACCTTCCTTGTCTCTTATCTCATTTTCCCCCCCTTTGCCTCACTTCCTATCTATTTTTCACCTTCTTTGCCTAAATTCTTACCTATTTTGGGCCCCCTTCTCTTGCGTCTTACCTCCCTTGCCCCAGCTCTTTTTTTTACCTTCCTTACCTGTCTTTTACATCTTGTTACCTCCTTTGTCCCATCTCTCTTTTTTTTTTTTTTTTTTACCTCTCTCCCCACCTCTTTCCTCTCGTACAGCCTCGTTTCGCATCCCACGCTGCCTGACCTCGACGCATTTTATATATAATTTTTCATATTGTCCCGTGAAGTAGTTAATGATTAAAGGTCTTTTCTTTTTCACGTGAAATGAGTTACCAGATTTATTATGACCGTGGGACATACTGAACAGCAGAAACACTCTTATTGTCAGTAATGACCATGACACATACTGACTTTTATGCATATTGAGGCTGAAGCATTTTGCCTAACACTTATTCAGCGTGACACATTAGTAACGGTGATGAATATTTACAGACTCGTCTTGAATGACACATAGTGATCGAGAAACATACTGACCGAGACACATACTGATCGTGACACATAGGGAGTGATACACGGTGATTGCAACACAAAAAATCGTTTCATATATAAACCGTCATACATCTTGATCTGTTACATATTTATCATGCCCCATACTGTGACTCTTTCTGACTGACACTTACACTGACTGCTACGCTCATTGATCAGGATACATACTGTGACGCATTTTCACTGGCTGACAATAGGTGGTCCCAAATACGGACAGTAAAACAGACTTTGACACATATTGACCGTGGCGCCTATTGACCGTGATATATACGAGTATTGCCTGTGACACATTGACCGCGGTAGATAATGACCACCGCATGATATAAACTGACTGCGACACATACTGACCAACACTTACTGACACACAGTCTGAACGACACATATTTTCCGACACAAACTGATCGACAGGTACTGACTATGACACATACAGACTGAAAAATATTAACCATAACATATAGTGACCATGATTCATACTGACCATAACACATACTGATCGGGATGTATACTGTATTTGACTCTTACACACTGATCCACACATACTGTATGCTGACCGTGACACATGATGACCGTGGACGACAAAAAACGCTGACACAATGACTGCGACCTATTTTAACCTTGACACACTGACTGCGACATACTGACAATGACCCATCTTGACTGCGGCACATGCTAAGCTTCATATTTCACACTGTACAAAGTATTGAGGATAGAGAGTAGACGCTTCAGCTCGGAGACATCTTCCTATTCGTCTTCTGGGTAATGCCAGGCAGTTTTATGCATCTTACGAAGGATCTGTCTGGGATGTATAGCAGTTAATGTATCTCAAACACACACACACACACACACACACACACACACACACACACACACACACACAGATAAGTGCCTATCAGCTACACGAGGGTCATTAAGACAGACGATCAATTTTTCCGAGTCGTCGCTCAGAACACGACCTGCAAGACAATGATATATCCAGGTCCCTAACTGTATTACTGCCTGAACAAGGAACAGAGGGTACTAATCTTGGCCCAGAGCCTAACCAGCCTGATAATATAACTGAGATAGTCCAGGTGCAAGCTTCATTATATTTAGTAGTAGCAGTATTAGTAAGAGGAGGAGTTGTTGTTGTTGTTGTTGAAGCTCCGGGTTCATCTGAAGCGTGTACCCGGTCCCTTCCCCTGCAGCTCACCCTCCTCCTTTAGGGAAATAGGGTGTAGTCGAGGGACGTTTGTATATCCAGACAGGTGACCACAGTCATGTCAGTGTCACCACATGAAGGTGTCCCGCTCCAGCACCACAATCACATACTGAACATCAACAAAGAGGTAATTTTTTGGAAAAGGAATTTAAACATGATACGGTTTCTTCAATATCTAAAGAGAAAGGCCCATGAAAAGACTAAAAGGAATATAAAGGCAACAGGTATGGATGAAGCGTAAACAAAAAATAAATTGCAACGGGATCAGAGTGATTAAAGCTTTTAGAGAATGTACTAGCCGTGGAAGTGGAATAATACAAGTGAACCGGAAGGGGCTGTGATTGAATTCCTGTAGCCATCGACGTTTACAATATGATTGAACTGAATGATAAATCCAGCGGGAATAGTTTATAAAGAGAGAGAGAGAGAGAGAGAGAGAGAGAGAGAGAGAGAGAGAGAGAGAGAGAGAGAGAGAGAGAGAGAATATTAAATGGGAGGAAAGGAATGGGGAAGTGAGACAGGGGACAGAGATTAAATTTTGAGGAGGAAGACAGAATGGAGAGAAATGAAGCGCTTGGTGCGAAAGAGAGGAAGAAAGATGAGATGGGATGCAGAAATGTGAAAAGCTGAAATCCAAAAAAAAAAAAAAAAGTGATCAGCAATTCGTGACAGATATTCGAATTAATTGTGAGTGATTATCATGGTGATTTTCAAAATGGAGGTGGTTCTGTAAGCAAAAAAATGGGGGGGGGGGGTGTTTTAAGGAGGGAAGCAAATGATGGAGTAGGTATAAGAAAACGACTGCGAGAATGTGATGCACCAATAATTTCTTCAGTCAAATTCTTTCTGTAGTGAGTGGAATGTAATTTAAACGCGAATTGTTGTTATGAATATACCTTTGTGTATCAGAGTCTGCATTCAAAAGTCGAACTGTTGTGATGGCCATGCTTGCGTATGTCAGTCTGTAGATGTCATCTGTATGAATCAACAAGAGTGTGCATAGATGCTTACCTATGGACCGGCAGAGCAGGAGTACCCGCTTATATGTCGATCACCACTTATGTTTCGAGCCCAGACTCGGGAAACATGCAGTCTGGGAGGAAACTGACTTCATGGAATTTCAGTAACTAGCCTACATGAAATGATGAGGTTAGAAGAATATATCAAAATGGAAGTGATGGAAAAACCAAAGCCGGTGACACGTGATGATACATGGACTATTTGAAGTATGTGTGTGCAAGAGAATGCTAACGCTGTCTCCATGTGAAATGAAATATTTTAGAATGCTCCAGAATTTTGCAGATGCTAGTGACTGCGCCATAGGAAACAGATTAAAGATGTATAGTGGACGTGCGCTGAAAACCACTTAAAATGAAACACATTTTAAGTGCAATGAGTGAATGACTGACAAGAGATGGGTATTAGTGCACGAAACGGAAGACACTGGTTCAAAGAAGACAAACACATTACTTTGCAATTTTTTATAGTTTTTTTTTTTTTTTTACGTCACTACCCTGTCGAAGGTCACTCATATGGAAGACAAAATCGGTTGGATGAAGCAAAAAGAAATTTTACATCCTCGGGCTGAAAAAGTTACACACACACACACACACACACACACACACACAAACACACACACACACACACACACACAAACACACACACACACACACACACCGGCAATAATCACTACCATGGAAAAGTTAATAAGCAAAGTATTTTCCCCTTGTGCAGTCATGTGTGTGAATCATACCCTTGACGTGACCCCAAAAGAATGTGTCAACAGCTTAAAAGAAAAAAAAAAAGTCTGTGAAATTAATTGAACTAGATATTTACGAAGAGTTGTATTGAATTTTTCTGAGGCCTTATTTACACGTATGAATCAGAGAAGTAAATTTCTTGTACTTATTAAAGAATGAGCACAGTAAAGGAAAAGAAAAACGCAACCAGACAATACCACTCTAACACAATAATACAATAACACAGAGACACAAATTCAATGGGATGGAGACGGTGATGAAAATGTTCTGGATCAAAAATGCGGTATGTCCAAACTAGATACACAGTGAATAGAAAAGGCTTTTATTATTCAGGGGTGCACTTGTAGAGACAGTACTGGTTAAAAAGAAAACGGAAAAAAGAAAATATACTGAATAAATGGATTAGCTTGGAAGCAAGCTGCAATACAGAAGAAAATGACAATATTAACCTCCTCAGTCCGATGGGTGCACGAACAAATTTACGACTCTCTGTTATAACCGTAATTTTATTTTCGTTGGAAGAATTACAAGAGTGCAGAATTTTCCCTTGTTTCCTCTATAAACAGATCTTCATTGCGAGAGAGATCATCATGTCATTTTGATTTTGCAAGAAGGAGGCAGTAAGGAAGGTGCAGATTCTTTTCATGCCTCTCGTCCATCCAGCATAAACAAACCAAAGAAAAGACAGGGAATCAGTCATAAGTTTGATTGCGTATCTCGGTCCAACTATTTATGGAACATAGATCTTACTGTATTAGTTAATGAAAGATACCACTAAACCCTAAGTCTCGAGAAGCCTCTCCAAACTTTCATCATCGATTTAATGTATTAAGGGTAAAATATATATCATGTCATCAGGGTGAGGATACCAGTTAGAGAAGTATAAATGAGATAAAAATGTAAATACCCGCCATCTAATCAACATTTTATACTTACGGTACGATATTCTTGGTTCAAACAGGCAGCTTTATCATATTAAGGAGAACCCCATAATTCCATAGGAGATAATACAAGCTATACCTAACACTTTCAATTTAAGGTTAGTCTTTATTCAGTTGGAAAAATAATAAGTTGGTGGTAGTAATACTGAATATAAATGTACATACGCCTACCCACTTTTATCACTTGTTTTCTATTTGTAGAATATGCTAGTGAATAAACGTTTTATGCGATGATAGAGCATTTCACTTGTCGTTCAGAGAGAGAGAGAGAGAGGTGGGGAGAAATAGATATACTCTCCACCATACTAAACACCACTTGCATCCAAAAGAACATCATATATCAACAGACCAACAGTATTTATCACTTCCTCATGTGTGTGTGTGTGTGTGTGTGTGTGTGTGTGTGTGTGTGTGTGTGTGTGTGTGTGTGTGAGAGAGAGAGAGAGAGAGAGAGAGAGAGAGTTATGGGTCTTTTCTCTGTGGGGTTTGGCATTGTGGGGGTGGGTGGGGGAATTCCGGGTATTTTCTCTGGCCACTATAAAACCCCAAGTGTCGATATATCTTGTGAGAAATATCCCAGGCAGAGAGGAACGGTGAGCGAGGGAGAAGAAGGCAAGCTAAGCACTCGAGGGACTTGGGCGAGCGAGGGGCTGATAGTGGTGGGAGACAAGGTGGAGAGAACGAAGGGAAAAAAATTGGAGAGATGGGGAAGGAGGGGAGGAGGGGAGGAGGAAGATGCTGTGGGAATGATGAAGAATAAATAAGATGTTAATGGGATGGAAAAGATAATGGAGATAAGGGGAGGGAGGGAAGGCGAGGAGGAAATGCTGTGAGAATTTGAGGAAGGAAGATGCTAAGGAAAAAATAAAGATGGGAGAAGGCGGAGGCAGGAGGGAGGGAATGGAGGAAAAAACTGACACAGGGAAGAGCGGTGGGAATGGGAGAGATGCAACGAGAATTGTAAAGAAAGAAAGAAGTTGTTGAGATATTGGAAGGTGGAGCGAATGTAACAAGAAAATGGAGAGAGATGCAGGAGTCGAGGGAGAAGGGCAAGTCTGACGGAAGAATGAAAAAGGTTAAGAAAACAGAATGTGAATAGAAATGAGAGAAACGTGAAGAGGTTAGCGAGAGGCAAGATGAAGGATGTTGTTAGAATGATAAAGAAAGGAAGAGGAAGATACAGGGAAATGAAAATGAAGAAAGGCGGAGCAAATCCGATGCTGTGAGAATAAGGGAGAGGAAGAAAATTTTGATAGGAGATGAATAACAAAAAAAGTAAAAAGAAGAGGGAAAGTGAATAATGATGTGGTAATGAGAAAAACAATTGGGTTAAGGGGGATACGAAGGATGGTGGCAGATAGTACAAAAATGAAGAATAAGCATTTTAAAGAGAGAGAGAGAGAGAGAGAGAGAGAGAGAGAGAGAGAGAGAGAAGACGAGGACAATAAATGTGAGAATATAAATGAAAAATATAATAAAATACTAGGATGAAAATACGAAGAATATTTACATTTGAATTAAAAATAAGGAAGTGCTGAGAAGATGGAAACGAATAACGAAAAAATATATATACATAAAAAAAAAAACGGAAGAGGAAAGTACTGAGAGATTTGAGTTCACTTTAATCCAAGAAATCTTTGCAACAGCCCATCTAACTCCAAAAGCATTAACTGAACAGAATTCTCCCCAGGCAAAGGGTTGAGTGGCATACATAAACGGCAAGTCAATGTATACAGCATATAAAAAGCAAATCAAGGAGGATGGGAAAGTTATGGTAATCCGATGCACAGAAGCGAGAGAGATTAAAGCCAGAGGACTATGGGAGAGAGCCTGGGGTAAAAAGGTGAATACAGATGGCAGGAAATGAAGAGACGTGAAGCGACATTTCTCCATTATTACTTCCCCCTCTCCCATTCCTTCCATCACCCACTTCCTCCATCATCACCTTCCCCTTCCCCTCCCTTCCTCACTTCCTTTTGCCGTGAAAGCATTCCTCCATCACCACCAGCTCCCACTACAACTTTCCTCCATAACTCCCTCCCTCCATTAACCTCTTCCTCCATCAAAGGAATCCTCCACCATTAGCTTCCTCCACCTCCACTTTCTTTTATCCCATCCTTCCCTCCTCTTTCTCATATAGCAAATATTAATGAAGGTTCCATTTCCATATATATATATATATATATATATATATATATATATATATATATATATATATATATATATATATAAAATCATGGTGAATGTTATACTTATAGTAGTTCGTAAAGCCCATTCCTTAAACATAAAAAAAAAAAATAATAACTTCCTTAGCACTCTACAAGAGCCTTCCTATCTTACCGGGCCGCTCTGCACTAGTCGAAATGAAAGCCGTTTTTTAACCGTGCTTCTCTCTGGAGCATTTACTTGCACTTTTACATATGCTTAACACCACATGAATGCTCTGCCGCACTTTCCCCGTACCCATAATATAACACCAGTAAGAAAAAAATTATAAGGGCCAAAACACGCTTTCAGAACATTTTAGTCGACATGAAACTGAAACTAGTCCATCTGGGACCCAGTTCCAACCATCCTCCCAAGTTTCATCAAATTGTGTTTCCAGTCTTGGCTGGCTACACACACACACACACACACACACACACACACACACACACACACACACACACACACACACACACACACACACACACACACACATACACAGACACACACACACACACACACACACACACACACACACACACACACACACACACACACACACACACACACACACACACACACACACACAACCAGGATCATAGTCTACTGGATTCGTCATATTACAATCAATATCTTCTTACTTGTCTCTTGAGCAAATTATATGAATATTAAAACGATTTGAACAACATCCAAGGGTAATGTGAAGCAATAGGATGCCCCCTTGTTCCAAAATCGCTAAAGAAGAGGTGCTACGAAGTCTTCTGTGCCATCTGTAATATGGGCTCTTGACCAGTCCTCACTCGGCTTTCGAAAACCTGAAAAATCATGAACTGGGTATTATTAGGAACGGGAAAAGTTGGCATTGGCTCAGATCCCTCTTCATCATTGTGTGTCTCTTGGGCGTGATGTGGTAGAGAGAGAGAGAGAGAGAGAGAGAGAGAGAGAGAGAGAGAGAGACTGTGTGTGTGTGTGTGTGTGTGTGTGTGTGTGTGTGTGTGTGTGTGTGTGTGTGTGTGTGTGTGTGTGTGTGTGTGTGTGTGTGTGTGTGTGTGTGTGTGTGTGTGTGTGTGTGTGTGTGTGTGTGTGTGTGTGTGTGTGTGTGTGTGTGTGTGTGTGTGTGTGTGTGTGTGTGTGTGTGTGCATAAGTGCACTTGGGTAAATGTTACACGGATACATTCCGGTCGTTGGTCTAGCCTTCGTGCTAAAAATTATTCATTTTCATAAATTCTAAAATATTGGATAATCGGAGCGAAGAGTTTTTCCCAAACGTCTTGTCCCTAGTCACGTAAGAAAAGTAGAAGAAACAACACCTTCCATGATGGTGCATCCTGTGAGGGGTGCCCTGAAGATGAGCATTTCTAGGCCTTGCTCAGAAAACATGTTTTTATTCTGATCGACATCTAATGTGTCCGAATATGCTTTTACACTTAACACTAACCACCTTGTTACCATAATAATAAACAAGACTGAAAATCTCAGGGAATGCAACACCCGTTTCCCCTTGTTCGTCCAGTGAACGAATATTTGACTCTGTCCTGTGACCTTGACCTTCAACAGAACACTGAAATACTCTCAGCATCGAATAACTTCATTCTCTCCTAACCCTCCAATAAGCTTGGCATAGATGAGATCAGGAGTTTTTTAGATGGCTGCGGCCAGTCGCCTTGAACTTCCCTTGTGAGGCTGACCTTTGATTGATTGTTCCCAAAACGTAATCTCTCATTTCATTGTTTGACTTGACTTCCTCCACAAAGTTTAGTTTGCATCGGACGAAAACTGCTTAAGATAGCCTTGCCATGAGATCTTTACTTTTAATGTGCCAATCTCTTCCGTGATCAACGATTCATCCGTGAAATGTATTCTGAATCAAATCAAAACTGTTCTAGTGATATTGTCCACACACGGACACACGGGTCGGACTTTGATCTTGCCCTGTAACTTTGGCTTTTGGTTGATTGTTCTCAGAACTGAATTCCCTCTTTTTTGTCTGGCATTTGATATTTCCATTAAGTTTGGTTAAAAAGGGATAAAAACAGTTTGAGTTATTACGTTAAAACACACACACACACACACACACACACACACACACACACACACACACACACACACACACACACACACACACACACACGCACGCACGCACGCACGCACACACGCGCTCGCTCTCAGAGAATAACACCTGTTCCCCTTTCGGGAGCTCAGGTGTAAAAATGCGAAGTATAATTTGATCTTCCAGTTTCCACCCCGCTCAAACCTCCTCAACGGTGTTTCAAGCAATGGGCAACATGGTTTTGTCTGAAGTGCACACCTGGCATCCACACCTGCCAGACGCTGTGGCAAGAACACTGCTGCCAGGAGGGATTGGAACTGACCTAGAGAGAGAGAGAGAGAGAGAGAGAGAGAGAATAGGTAAAAGCAGACAGTCTTATTTATAATAGCTTAAGCAGGACCTCTTGCACGGAAGAGATTAATCATTAAGACTTTGTTAAAAGCTTCATGACTTTCAAAATTTTACTTAAATGCCCTGTTTGTTCTTGTTACCGAAGGCCGATCATGTTCAGATTAAGACAGAAGATAGATATCCTTAGGTAATGGAAATGATAATGAACTTCATGAAATTAAAAATATTAACTATACCGTATATTATACAGTATATGCGGTAAATATTAACAAAATTAAGTTCTGCTACTTGCATTATGAGGTTTTGCGCACTTTTCCCTCACATGTCGGTATGCAAAAAGTCAAGAAACAAAATTCTTACTCTTATGAATAGTAATGATTAGCCTCGCAATTGTTCACATATTGTGGTGCAGAGCTATCTACATCAGCTAAAAGTACTGTATGTGTTGTATTTATACCAAAACGCATCTACTTTACACTGAATAGGATTTCGGTGAAAATTTAATATGAAATCATGAACATCATTAGATTCCAAATAGAACGACATGCTCCTTTGATCACTCTCGCCTCTCAGTACTACAAACATTCTCGTCTTCCAGCACTTCTTACACGCCTACTGACACTGTCAACACTCTGGTACTTTTGACGCTCTTACACGCTTTCTGACACTTCTGATACTCATTCCTTCTGACACAACTGAAACTTCATTTCTGACTCACTCCTAACATTTCCGACATTCATGCCTCCGAATATTTCTGACACACGCCTTTTGACATTCACGCTTTGTGACTTCTGACTCTTAATGCTACCGAAAATTTCATACACTCATTACTGCCGAAATCGTCACCGGACACTTGACACTCACCCCTTCAAAAATTTCTAACAGTATCACCTGCTGATCCATCTGACATTCACAAGTGACATTTGAACACATACCAGACACTACTGACAAACCCCTTTTGATACTTGACACTCACACCTACTGACACCTTTGACGCTCAACTCTGCTTACAGTTTTGAAAGATGTCTTCGGACACTTCTAACACTAATGCCTTCTGACACTTCAACCACTCACACCTTGTGACACTTCTGACACACTCCGACTAACACTTTCCGTATGGGCGCCAACTTTTTACATCAAACTCGAGTTTAGTCCCAAACCGGTGGGCGAGAAGAACGATCTCACCTATTGCATATCCGGGCTATATACGTTCCCGATGGCTATATAGGTATAGCTAACAAGGTAGGTGGAGGAGGGAGAAAATTTATATATTGATACTCTCATGTTCCTGTGACTCCCTCTCAGCTAAATAAAATCGTATGGCTTTAATAGTAGTAGATTATAAGAATTTTTCAAACAGAGGGTTAATGGTGATAGTATTAAAACTCTCAGTCTCCTGGTACTCCGTCTTAGAATAACTGAGTAGTCTGGTATCAGAAGGTAGAGAAAACCAGTCATCTCGACCATGATAGGGTTAACCTCATTAGTGCGATGACGTGTTTTTATCTGCAGCGTAAGACCAAATATATAAGAGGAGCGCGTGCTAAATTTCTATTTCATATCGTTGCTCTTTTTGTCGTTCTTCCTGTAGAAAACAGAATCAAACCACCGCCACGCCGATGTGGAGTGACCTACAACACCCGTTATCACTGGCTGTATTTTTCTTGTTCTGGCTACCACCCACGGTCATCCTATCCCGATCCACTCAATTCTCATCAACCAGACCATCCAGGCCTATTTATTTAGGTCAGGTGACACCTCTCACAGTGAACAGCCTAACCACTTCAGTCCGACTGCTCATCAAATATTTTATTCATGTCACCTAAAAGCCATTTTCTTCATTGTATGGGGTAGTATTTAACTGAAGGGGTTCGATATAGCCTTCATACACATCTTCACTACAATCGGTCTCTACAGTATTAATATTAATAAAACAGTCTGATAATGCCAAGAATAAAATGTAGAGTTACGTCATGGGAATCAATGAAATGAAAATAATCTCTGTTAACTGTTTAGTACGATAACACCTTTACTTAATATTTACTCTTGGGACCATCAAACGACACCTAGTAGTGAGAGATTATAACCATGAGCGTTGAGTACAATTACAGTGGCCTGTGTATGTTATAAAAAAAAAAGTCAGGAAAATGAAAGAAAGAAAGAAAGAAGAAAAGAACGAAAAATAGTTACTCATTAACACAAACCTTATTCAGTGCCGCTTGAGAAATAGGCAGAAAGAAAACAGAATTACGTGCTTAAATACACACACACACACACACACACACACACACACACACACACACACACAGAACCCTCACAGACGCACATCACGTCCACAGCATCTAAAACTTGTAATGCCTCTTTCCGTTACCTTGCAGAGCCTCACCTCACCTCTGCACGCGTTAGCTTCCTTCAGTATGGGGATATTTTATTTCATTTCTAATTCCATCTGACATTACCCCCCGTTTTATCCTTTCAGTGCAATGACGTATTTTCTCAGCTATCTCCAGACGTTTTCATTCACCTTAAGATAGAATTTTCGAAATGCATGGGTTAGGTTTATATTGTTCTTGCTATCTGCAGGTGCTTTTATTGTCCCTGAAATAATATTTTCAATTTGGATCGATTAGATGTAGCCTTCATAAAATACTTTCCCAAAAGACATTCCCCTAAGCTGAATAAAATGGTCTTATGGTAGGAAAGGCATTCTTACAAATGATTCTCCGAATGAGGGGATTAAGGAGTCTCCATGTAAAGTTAGATTTATATTATTGTCCGTTAATACATTGCATTAGGATGAATTTTAACTTTTTCATTGCAAGAAGAAGAAAATGTTTATAAACCCTAGGAGAGCCCTCTTCTAATTGATAGGTTAATGAAGGCTATATCTAAATCTCATAATTCGAAAACCCTGTCCAAGCTCAATAAAATAAACCGGAGTAAAACGAATGTTAAAAGGACAATATCATTCAAATGGGGAGCTCTTCCAATCCTGCATGATTGAAGTTGTACAACAAACGCATATTTCCATGGTTTGGATACCTCTCTGCCTTCTAAGGTATTTCCTAAACCATTCTTTATTTTTTTTCATTTTTTCATAAAAAGTGGTAAGCGCCGGTAATGTCTTCAGTCCGACGACACAGTCTTTGTCTTCTTCATGCTACCGAAAGACGATTCGATTCATTGAGACTCGTGAGATTTCTCGAGCTGAAGGGATAGAATTCAGCCTTCTTTAGCCTTTTCACTACTTGAATGCTCTCTTCAACTGAATAAAATACTTTGGTAGTATCAAGAATAAAATATACTGTACGTGGTCTTCTTGGTCTTAGGCCGAGTCCACATCAAGTGCTTGCTGGCGCCAGCCGGAGTTCTGAATCAGTGTAACACACTGAAATTTCATCCCCATCCGTCTACGTCCAATGGGGCCGGTTGCATGGGTTATAGTGATACAAAACACCAGTCCGCACCAGCAAGCCTTTGGTGTGAATGTAGCCTTGCCTCCTCTACATTCCATCCGCATTTTTATTGTTCTCACTTGTAATGCAGTGCTGAAATTTACCGTGAGCACCATTTTTCATTAATATTCTGCTATTTTCATCTCATGTTAGCAGTTATTTTTTTTGTTAAACTTTCTTAAAATAAATGTTCGGTTTCTAACTGTACCTACTTTCCGTCTAGCTGTTTTCAGGTTTGCTGGTTCATTTAGAGTTATATCAGTTCTGCTGGAAGTAAACTATTTGATTTCTTCATCCTTCTCGTCGACGATTTCTTTAGCTCACTGCTTTCATCTGATTATTTCCACGTATTAATGATTACGTACTTTCTATCTTTTTTAAGTTTATGTTTCCCCAAAGTTCCCAATTTTTGAGTTTCCCAGTGACTTCTACAAGTGCTCCTGTATACAACCAAGTGGGGTACATCATCATTACCACCCATCTGTCCATTACCACAGCACCAGAAAATAGGTGAACGCTCTTTTTTTTTTCTCTAAGAACCACGTTTTCAAGACAGAAAAAAACATATAATCGTCCTCGTATTCATCACACCATGATAATATATGAAGCCACAGAAATTTCTTCGGTTTTTTGCTCTGGCATCCACAACCCGGGTACGGACAAACACTCCACTATTACTCTTCATGGAAAAATCATCCTTAGCGTAAACAAGACTGCGAGTGGGTGACGTGTTGTCGTATAAAGCCATTTGGGTCGCCACATTTTTGAAAGATGAAACGCAGATACATGGAAGTGTTTCTATTTGTGCGGAAATTTTTACCCAGCCTTGAAAAGCATGAAAGTTGAAAAAAGAAAAGTATTGATTCCTTCCTACTAACACTTAAAATAATTCATATATCTTGAAAACGTTCCTGCTTGTGCGAGGAATTTTACTGATCCTTGAAAGGAGCAACTTCTGATATAAGTATTGCATTGCTTTCTATATTCTCCAAAAAGAGTCACTTCATGGAAGTAATGCTGGACAAAATTGTCTGGTTGTGAGAGGATTTTTACCTATCCCTGAATGGAATAACAGATGGCCTATAAATTGCATTGCTGTCCACATATCCTCTCCTAAAAATCATTCAGTTTTTGGCAGGAGTATTGCGGAACAAGTTGTAAGACAAGGTCTCGTCGAAGACACTTTTTAATTCATTCTTGCTCCCTCCCGATTATTTCTACCGCACCCACGAGGGTGATCAGATACAGTGATTGTTCTCTCTGACAAGGAGAGTATGTTTTCACCCTTGTTTGTTTGTTTGTTTTTCATTTGTTTGTTTTTCTGTTAGCAGGATTACTCAAAAACTAAGAGAGGTTTGGATCAATTTTGGTGGGTAGATAGCCCATGTCCCAGGGAACAATCGATTGACTTTTGGGACCGATCCGGATCGTATTACAGATTCTGGATCCGGAAAACACTTTGCGATACCCTAATCAGTGATTAGAAACCCTAACCCATTATGAAGTGTGTTCAGAAATTACGTTGCCTTTGTCTGAGAGATGCCCTTCACTGAGTGTCACTCTAGTTTTTAATTGTGGTACTCAGTTACTCATCCACTGAGTTACTATACGTTCTTAAAGAATGGGGTCCAGGTCTTACTGGAGTGCTAGGAAAACGGATTTTTTGCACAGTGATAAGCCTACTCCCCGCCCATGTTTCCTGCAGGATTGGACTATCGAGACCCACCCCTACGGGGACGGTGGCCTGGGGTGTCCCACCCAAGACTGTTAGGCACAGCCCGTTTTCTTATTTTGGAACACAAATTATTCTACAATGGTAAAGCTTCACTCCACCAGGTCATAAGCATGGCGCCACCCCCGATGGCTGCCCTAACTGGGGGTCTCGGACAAAGTCGTTAGGCATGGCTAAAATTTTCAACTGAAAAACATGAAATTTTGCATATTGGTACATGTTCAACCCGGCCACATATTGAGAGGAGTGGAACCACAGAGGTATGAGGGGGAAAGGGGCAGTCCCCGTGGGTCCCGGCAAAGGCATAATTTTTAGCTAGTTTTTAGCCAAGGACCACTTAAGTTTGCTTATTGGTAGACGTTTACACCGGCTACGTTTTAGTCATGATGGTAACCCTGATGACCAAGCCCTAAGGGTGGAGGAGAGGTGGAGAGAGGGGAGCACTGAGGGGACAATGCCAAGATTTTTTTTTTTTTTAAGGACATAAAAATTTTGCATAATAATAGATCTTCACAGGGGACTTGTTTTAGCCAGGCCGAAACCCTTAAGGACCACCCTAGTGGTCGTAATGGCCAAAACTTTTATGCAGGGTCATGATTTTTAAATCAGAAAGGTTGAAATTTGCATACCGGTAGACGCTACGCATGTCCAAGTAGTAGGGTGTGACTCCCGTTGGGCACACCACAAAGGGAGCACAGGAAAATTTGCACAGTAATTGACCTTCATTCGGACCAGAGTTTAGAGAAGGTAAGACCCCCCCTGGTTCTACCCTCTGCCTTCCCAGTAAATAAATGTTTCTTTCCCCTTTCAATAATGCAGGGATAGATGCCACTATCACCGATGTCCTTTGTCTTGCTTTCAACCAAGGATAGACTTACAGGAGTAGAGGACCGCGATATACAGTACCATTTATTACAAGCAGGAGTACCCGACGTTGCCGGGCCAAATATGCGAACGCTCTAATCCTACTTGTTCTAGTTCAGTCTTTCTTTCTACTCCAGAAAGACCATGTACCTCTTATGTCTCTGAAGAGGGATTGTACGAGATTCAGGAACTTTCTGCTTCAGCTTTCGCAGACTAACGCACAGTATTTGTGCGCACTTGTTTATTATTACCAATAACCTGAAATGACCTCCAATCGGTTACCTCAAATGACCTTGGAGGTCAACCTCACATAACCTATGTCCGAACTGGAGGTCATGTGAGTCTCCATGCTAAAAATTGGGCTGCAAGGGTTCCTGGCGTAGCCCAGGCCAAAAAGGCTGACACTCTACCGATGACCTTAAGTGACCCACATCTGAATTTTAACCCCCTTAAAATCGTCCTTAGGTCACCATGATTCAGAATATACATGGGTCTGGGGGTTTCTGGCCCTTGGTTTGGGCGTGACTGAAGGACAAACAAACAAACAAACAAACAACACGGCTCTTTTATATATATACTGTAGATTCCATTCCTTCTTCGAGATATTTCAAGAACTTAGAAAAAGGAAACCGTCTGGAGGTAGCATGAAAAAGGTACGAGAAGAAAATGAAGGGAATAAATCCGGTCACCCTGAGAACATTTTTGTAGTATTTTATTGATGCTTCTAGGGCCTAGAGAGTTGCTCGAATATTCAATTTCTGGAAAGGTCAGTGATTATTACATCGAATCCCTCCAGTTCGGGAAGTTTCTCCTGATCTGAGTAAATCGCCACAGAGAAAATATTTAGTTTAACGAAAAAAAGTTGGCTTCATGCAGAAGGGTTAACCATTTCACTACTAAAATCAAACATTCTCACTTTTATAGCCATACTCAGTTAACTTTATCACTTCTGTATGAAACAAAATCTACACAATCAAAGGGTTAAGCTGCAGTTCAAGACAGACAGGCGGAATTATCACTGTTGCGTTGCCTCTTAGTTGCTCGACTAAAGACAGATCTTTCCTAAACTATGTAAATTTGACTGGCATTAACAAGGAAAAAAAAAAAGTCCTCCGATTGAAGGGGTTATACATCGTTAACCCTTTGGCTACAGTAGTTTTCAGAGATGCCTAAAATCGTCCATCGATAGCTGAAATAAAATACAAAGATTTTCCCATTTATTTCCTTATTCCTTTATATTTTTCACTTTTTTGTTTATATTACTCATGGCCTTGAAATTCATGATGGTTTACTTTTCTGTTATATCTTGGAATTATCTAGTGGCAGCCGAAACGGAATTCAGAAGAGATATTTCCCAGCAAAACAGTTAAAAAGTATTGCCATTAAGAGGAACTCCGAAGTAACTTGACATCATTTGATAGTAGTGTGACGGAAAGAAATACGAGTTTGGGGAAAAATTACAGAAGAGACACTCACTTGATTCTGTAAACTCATACACCAGTAAAGGTTACCTTAGAAGTACAGTACTTACTCACATGCAGAACTTAATTAGCTACATCATTTAATATTGTTACTATTATTATCATTATTATTATTATTATTATTATTATTATTATTATTATTATTATTATTATTAAGAACTACACATCCTTTGGAGTTGTTGTATACATATAGATAGATAGATAGATAGATAGACAGATACCAGTATTTTTTTTCGGGGGGGGGGGGGGGGAGACATTTAGAAGGTTGGCACTCCAAGACCGTTCGAGATAGAGACTTGATTTTTTCCGGAGCGATTGATGTATCTTGGCAGGCTTCTTTTGGCACATTTTTTACCCCCTAGTTCTACCGCCGCACTAGCGCCCTGTATTATATATTCTATTTTCATTCTTTGCTCTCCTGCGCAGCAAAATTTACTGAATCAATTGCTCTACAAATGGTCCAGTAAGTAGTCGTCAGCAAATTCTAGTGCACCTGGGTACTGATGCCGAGTTCCAACAAATTCTTTTTGAGATACTGAGGAAAATCAAAAAGGCCGCCTCATGCCTGAATGTGCAAAATCGAAAAGTATTTGGTCGATTTTGACCAAACTCAGAGGAAATGTAGTGGGTCATGAGTGAACATGATCTGCATCTGGAATGTGGAGTTCTTTGAATACTGCTTCAGCAATTTGAAAATTGTAGTAATTACTACTACTACTACAACAACTACTACTACTACTACTACTACTATTGTTATTATCATTATTATTATTATTATCATTAGTATTAGTATTAGTATTACTATTATTGTTGTTATTATTATTATTATTATTATTATTATTATTATTATCGTTTTTAATATTATTATCGTTATGATAATAATAATAATAATAATTATTATTATTATTATTATTATTATTTATTATTATTATTTTTTAATTATTATTATTATTAGCAATGGAAGCAGCAGTAGTGGTAGTAATAGTAGTAATATTCATGTTTCTTTATATCACCTTTGTATGACAGCTCATGTGTCCCGGCAACCTTCATCTAACTGCAACAGCTCTCCAAGACAAGATCACTTGACTGTAAATACCGGGAACCTGGAAGGTAAGTTGGTATATATATATATATGGAGGCGGTGGCTGAATCGGTAGAGAGGCGGCTTGCAGTCCTAATGGACCCAGGATCGAATCCCGGCTGGAGCAGGGAACAGTTTAAGGATTTGAATTTCCTAAAAGCAGACTTTCCTGATCTACCAGATGACCCGCCGACATGTCGTAAAAGTACCCCCGCTAATACCAATACACCAGTCCTGTATGAGACAGCCCTAGCATGTATTCAATATGGACGGTGGGTGTTTGCGCCGAAGCGGTGACATGTGAAGGTGTAGGAGGACTACTGGGCCTTGGGATAGGCAACTGCCCCCAAGAAATAGGCCCTGAGCCTTTGCCCAGAGTCGGACACACACAAAAAAATAATAATAATAATTATACAAGCAGTTAATCACTCAACTCTTTGTCTCTGCCTGTCTCTCTGTCTGTCTTTCTGTCTCGTATCATGCTCCCTGAATGACAACAGTTGCACCTCGCATGCCACATTACAGACCTCAACACCTTCCCCTGATCACGTTCATCTTCATTAGTGTTCTTTGTCTCGCTCTTCTCCCCTTCCCCTTTACGCTTATTTGCTTTAATCTGTTCTTTTCTCGGGGTCTTCTTCCCCATCGCACATTATTTTTTTTTTTAATATCTACTTCCTCGTTTTTCACTATTCAGGTATATATTTTCCTTTTCTTCCTTCTCTCTCTCTTTCTCTCTCTCTCTCTCTCTCTCTCTCTCTCTCTCTCTCTCTCTCTCTCTCTCTCTCTCTCTTTGCTTTCTTGTTCCCTGTCTGTGCATTACGTATGTTTAACAAAATTTTCGTCCTTTTTAAGACCTGATAATTAACGGAGCCAAAACGCGCCATGACAAATAACATGAGCCTTATACTTTCACTGATTTGGTCAATGGTGATTGATTAGCTGAGAATGACAACAAACATGGGAATTCGGGAGATAAGTAATTAAAAATATAAACGCTTTTTACAGCCATAACGGAGAATATATGTATAACTATAAATGTGGTTGACCCTCACTTCTGGAACGACTTTAATACGCTGCGTCTGATAACAACAGATGGTTTTATGCAGCTGGGATTGAGCAAAGTAAACTCAGAATCGTCATCACTATCCCTCTTATAATTAGAACAGCTTTTGCTTTCCAGTCCAGATAAAGCCAGATGATTACATTCAGCTGAGTGAATCATGAGACCCTGACAGTAATATAAAGACTTAAAGGAAAAGCTTTGGTTTCGATATTCCCCGGCACGAAGCCAATCCAGCAAAGTTCCTCAGAAGTGTTACAAAAAATTCTAGTACTTTCAGGAAAAAAGAAAGGGAACACATAAGATCTAGTGGGAGAAAAATGTACAATTACTGACCATACAATTACGGACAAAAAATAATAAACAAGTGATTAACACAGAAGCAACGCCTTTAGTAGGTAACGTGCGAGTATTTTTATTATATTTTTATCGCCAGGATATTTTCTACAACATCGCATAGTTGTCTTTAACAATAAGTATCTTTCATTCATCCATCGTTGATCCTTCCACTGATTGTGCATTTTCCAGACTCGAATAATAAACAAACAGACAGAGAGATAAATGAGAGATTGAATGATTGATTGAATGATTGATTGAATGACTGACAATACGACAGACAGACAAACAGACAAGCAGGCAAACAAACAAATAGATGTATAAATAGATTGACAGACAGATAGATAAACAGAAAAATAGATTAATAGAAATCAGTTAGACAGACAAAATCCAAACAGTTATACAGACAAACATAAAACAAACAGAAAGACAAATCGAAAAAAAAAAAAAAACTTATACAGACAGACAAATGGACAGACAGTGTGTGCACAATTTTTCGGCGGAAGTGCTTTGCTGGCTCACACGAACCTGCTTTCCCATTAGCGAGAAAATCCTCCGAAATTCCTCGGACTGTATCGATGTCAGAGAAAACCAGTGGTATCAGGCACAACAAACCTCGCCTGACAGCAGTTATTTTATTGCTGTTAAATACTGACTCGTTTCTGCCATTTAGTGTCAGTGCACAATTAAAGTCTTAGGTAATGGAACAAATGTTTTCAAGTTTCGCTCTCTGAAAATCTGTGATTTTTTGTTTGACCTTTCAAGGTCACTCAAGGTCAAAGGCCATGCTGCCAATTGAAAGCCCATATGAGGCTTGCTATTTCTCGGTAATAGTAAATATCTCTATCTTCAATGAAATATCGAGTTATAGCCCCCTAAATAACCGTGACCTTGAGTTTGACCTTTCAAAGTCATACTGTCAAAGGTCAAGCTGCCAATTAAAAACCCATATAGGATTTCCTAAATGTTGATAATAGTAAATATCTCCCTATCTTCGACAAGTTTCAAGTTATAACCCCCTGAAAATCCGTGACCTTGACTTTGACCCTTCAAGGTCATTCAGGGTCAAAGATCTTGGTGCCAAATGAAAGTCCATAATACGAGTTCCTGTATCTTCATATTAGTAAATATCTCTTATCTTCAACTGTTTTCAAGTTATAGCCCTATGAAAATCCTTGACCTTGTTTTTGACCTTTCAGAGTCACTTGCTTACCTCAAAAATTTAATCACTTTCTTTGGGGACCAGTGCCCACGTATCCTGAAAGTTTCATGCAATTTCATTAAATCGTTTTTCCGTAAAGTTGCTAACAAACAAGCATACAAGAAAACAAACAAACATACATATATACATAAGTACTGTACAAACAAAGAAACTCGACCAAAAACAATACCTCGTCGGATTTCCCCCGGGCGAGGAAAAAAAAAATCACATGGATTCACCCAGTAAATACCGTAATTAAGTACAATACTGAGAAACAAGAAACAAGTTTGTTTATGCAGCTTAAGAGATACTTTTTTTGTGTGGTGTTTACCTAACACGATGCCCCATCAGTACAAGAAGAATTTATTTTAAACATAAATGCCAGTTCATTTATTTCTGTACATTTCTTTGTCTGTCTGTCTGTCTGTCTGTCTGTCTCTCTCTCTCTCTCTCTCTCTCTCTCTCTCTCTCACACACACACACACACACACACACACACACACACACACACACACACACATACACACATCAGACCAAAGGTATAAAAAATACACCGTGAAGGCAAATGAGTTCGAGGGATCAAATGTTATCAAATGTTTTCCTTTACCATCAAGGCAAAATTAATAGTTTTCACAAGAGTGACGAGTAGAAATAAAAATATCCGCTGAAAATGTATCATACAAAAAACTAGTAAGCGCTCAGAGAGCGCATAGGCTACCTCCGCCAGTGCCGTTGCCATTAAATAGGATCCTGATCCGGATCCGTGGATATAGAATCCGGATCCAGATCCTGTTCCTCCCCCAGATTTAATCACCGGGCAATTCTTTCATGGTCCATGACCCACCTTTCCTCTAAACTTCATTGAAAATCAATGAAATCTTTTGAAAATATTATGCGGGATACTTCGGATCCGGATCCGCCCCAGAATTTATTCATTTCTTCCATGGCTCATGGCCCACCCTTCCACAAAGTTTAATCGAAATCCGTTCAAAGCTTTTTGAGTAATCCTGCTATCAGACAAACAATCAGACAAGCAGACAAACCAACGCTTGGTAAAATATAACCTCCTTGACGGAGGTAAAAATGCCATTGTCAGTTACGGTAGTGATGAATAAAGCTGTGTGACGGGTGAAGGACTCCTGGACTTCAATGACCCTGCAATCACGTCCAAGCCCGAAGTTGGATATATAAAAATAAATAAATATACCCTTCACCGCCAAAAACTATGACCTAAAAACGAAAAAAACAAGTCCCAACACCAATAAATAAAAGAAACACCTACGCCGAGAAAACTACACCGCTTGACCCCAATACTCCCTGCCTAATTCCCCGTCCTTCCTAACCCCCTCTCCTACTCCACTCCCAAGCCTCCTCTCCCTCTCCCGCAACACCCCCTTCTTCCCATTCTCACCTCCCTTCACTGTCACTCTGGTTAATAAAAATCTTCTGTGATTGTTACCTCCCTTCCTCCTCCTTTTCACTCCTCTTCCTCTCCTTTTCCTACTTCTTCTCTCCTCCCCCTCCTTATCCTCATCATCCTGCTCCTCCTTTTCCTCTCCTTTTTGACCCATTTCTACCTCAACTATCCCTTTTTCTTTTTTTTTCCTCATCTTCCTTCTTCTTCACTGGCTTCTCCCCTTTCGTTGTTCATCACCCCTCTTCCTCTCCCCCCTTTCCTCCCCTCTTCCTAATTCTCTTCCCTCACTTCCTCTGCCATTCCTCCCTCCCTCACCCTCACCCTCTTCCTCTCCCTCTCCCTCTTTCCTTCTCCTCTCCTCCTTCACCTTCACCCTTGCCCTCACCCTCTCCCTCTTCGTCTTTCTCTCCCTTTCCCTCTTTCCCTCTCCCGCTCTTCAAGCCAGTGGTATTTTCTCTCCACTATAACTACGCCTGGAATTATTTATGGTTCCTCCGTCACGCCTTTCAATGCCACTTCCCTCACTTTTCTATCTTGGACAAAATATACGTGAATTTAACAGGCTGAGGAAACAGTGCTCGTCTTTACTCTAACTTTGATAAGTGTTTCATTGTCTTGGCCCAAATTGCTAAGCCACCATCTTAAATGTTGAGTTGTAAACACAGACTTACAGTAGAACATTGTTTCATTGTCTTGGCCCAAATTGCTAAGCCACCATCTTAAATGTTGAGTTGTAAACACAGACTTACAGTAGAACATGACTCTAGTCAGGAAGAAATACTGTGAAAAAGTTGCAAAGACCTTAGTAATTTATTTATTTATTTATATATATATTTTTTTGCAAATGAGCTCAATGATATGAGCTACATACAACGGAACTATACTCTGACCTAAATATATATTTTTAAGAGACAACGAAAGGAGGAAAGAAAAATAAAGGAAATAAAAGAAAATAAGTCCATGTGCCTATAGGCATCCTCCATTCATAAAATATTTATAACAACCGGATTTAAATAGAAGTGGATTGAATGTTTGTGGGAAGCAACTCCCAGGGAGTGAATTCCAAAGAGTAGTAATTCTGGGGATAAATGAATTTTGATAAGAAGAGGTTCTGTATTGCGGGGCAGAGAGTGTGAGTTCATGGGCGTTCCCAGCTGCCCGAGTATTTCGGGAGAAAATGTGAAGAGGAGGCACAAGTGTAGATGAAAAAGGCATAGCTATGAAAAGTGTGTCGTGTAGGCTAACTCTCTTACGGTCAGGCCAACTCAAGTATTCAACTCCACTTAATACCACATGAATTGATTTAGCTGAGAGTCAGCATGGGAACCTAAGATTCTTAATTCGTTTATATTAACCATTTAGTCGTTGGTACAACTCTGGTATTCTTTCCCAGTTAACGGTAGACAATTTTATTCAGCTGAGTGTGACTCATAGGAACCGGAGTGTTGGTACTTGTTCTGCTACCTCTTCATGGTCAAAACAACACTAGCATTTAATTCCATCTAGGGTCAGAGAACTTTATTCTGTTTAAAGTGAGCCAAAGGACCATATGAGTGCAAATACAGTATTGGTAACACTGGCCCTCTCACTGTCGGGGTAACTCTCGTCTTGAATTCCTCCTAAAGCCTTGATGGTTTTATCCAGCTAAGAGTGAGTCATGGGAGCTTTAGAACTTTAAAGGAATGCATATTTACGTGGAGGTACAAAAAAAAATAAGTGATTAATTTAAGGAGGAATTGAATTTCCGCAGACAAGGGAATATATGTTGTGTAGGTCAGGGAGGGATGGGTACGGTGTGTGTGTGTGTGTGTGTGTGTGTGAGAGAGAGAGAGAGAGAGAGAGAGAGAGAGAGAGAGAGAGAGAGACAGACAGACAGACAGACAGACAGACATACAGATAGGAACAGAGACAGACAGACAGACAGACAGACAGACAGATAGGAACAGAGACAGACAGACAGACAGACAGACAGACAGACAGATACAGAGACAGAGAGGGCATCCGGAAAAACTAAAAATCATCTAAACCAATGGCTGAATCTAACCAGTGGAGTCATTGTTTGTACAGGTGTAAACAGTTAACAGATGCTCACCTAGTCCTTTCATTAGTCAATCAGTAAAATCAGATCCAGAATTTCCACGAAAGCCAAAATTCTATAACAAATCACGTAGTCAGTCGATGAAGTAAGGGGAAGAGTCGTACCTCAAAGTTCCATGAGAATTGTAGTACACAGTCCACCAGTCAAGCAGAAGTCGTACCCAGAGTCTCCATCAAGGTTATTAGGGAACGACTGGAGTGCTGAATTCTGCCTAATGAGATCAAGGGACTGATGGGCTATCACACTTTTTTTTTTTTCATAATTGGAGGGGAGGCAAGTAGGAAGGTATTTTCTGGCACCATTGATTGCATCTGTTTTCTCCTTTAGGTCGTTCAGTCAGATAACATTTTTCTTGTTGTTGTTGTTGTTGCTTTCTTTTTTTGCCCCCTGACAATTTAGGACAGACCTCTTGCACAAAAGGAACTACTGAATGTTGCCCCTCCAGTTCGAAAAGGGCAGCCTACCCCATGGTGAATCGTCAGAAGATGGCAAGAACAGAGCAAAATGAACGTCATCGAATTGGCGAGATTAAGGTCTTTGCTATCATTAGGTTTTCCCGAAGCTGAATAAAATCGTTTGTCGGCAGCATGAATTCAGCTTCTTAATTACCTCCCAAATTGAAAGACCCAGATGATACGTACAATCAACAACCAATGTCCTGCGCAGCTGACAATCGTAGTTAAACGCTGAGGCATCTGAGGTTTCAGGAATAAAACAGGATAGTGGTAGTAGTGCTCGAACCTCAGATGTTTCAGGATGTAACTACGGTTGTGAGCTGAGGAGGACTTTTGTTGATGAAAGTATCTCCATTATCCTTCACACTACTTCGACGGCGTTTCTGCTTCACTTATACTTGCACTGGGCGATTTTCTTCCTCTTAACATGAAAATATTTCCTGAGAGGTAGGTAAGCTCTATCAATTATCCCTTCTACTGTTATTACTGTCCTTAAATATGTTCTGCCAGATAGAAGATTTTACTTATCTATTTATTTTTATATATTCATTATTATATCTAGGCTTCGAAGAACCAAAAAATTATACGGTGGTCACCGGCTCAGCATCTGCTCAGTAATTTTAAGACATTCCATCCTCGTCATCATCATCACCATCATCATCATTATCATCATTATCATCAACCAAACTCTACTTCCCAGATACAAGACGAAATGTGTAATAACCCAAAAATAGTTGGAAATCCATCAAACAGTATGTCCAGTGAAACAAACCCCACGATCAAACACACATTATTCAAACCTCCAAGATTATTCAAGATATTTCAAGATTACTTTTGAGTTTCAGTCTGATAGCTTCCTCACTTCTTGAAATTCTTTAGGATGGTATTCTTAGTGGCAAAGGATACTTTATAGAAAATGTTAAAGATGTACTCGGGCTGAAGAGGTTTGTTCCAGGTTCACAGAAAGGGTGGTCATAATAAAGGCTTCAGTAGAAACTCTCTGGTCTGTATTTTATGTGTTCCAGGAATAGCTCAATCTGCGGGTATGGGAGTGGGTATTGCAACTGGAATAGAAAGTGACTAGGTGATGAAGGACAGACATTAATAACGCTGATTGAGCCGTCCTTTCATCACACAGGAATCACCCAGCTGAGTGGAAGAGGAGCGTTATGGATGAACCACAGTGTTATATAGCTGGTCATCATCATACATGATCATTATGACACTTGGTTGACGGAACTAGCAAAGCATTTCATTCTCTGCAAAGTGAACCTACGATTAATTATATCCTATATGTTGTATCTTCACTCGACAGTACCGTGAGGTTTCAAATGAAAGAAAAATGCCAACATAAGAGAACTGTGCTTATTAAGATGATGTACCCTGTTTACTCGTGTATATATATATATATATATATATATATATATATATATATATATATATATATATATATATATATATATATATATATATATATATATATATATATATATGAATAGAGTCTAAATTGGAGCGAAAATTTGTGTCCTCTCTTTAAACACAAGTTTTTGCCTGTGAATATCTTTTTTCCATCTACTGTATGTATTACAAGGGCATGAACAAATGCGAATTCCCAATAGCCGTATATACTTTACTCTCTTTAGCATGCAATGTGTGATAATGACAGTGGGACAGTGGGTGGGATGATTATAATATGGTAATGCAGGAATTATTCCAGTTTCGTATGACACGTGTGCACTATACTGGCTTAAAGCTGATATCGACCTGTTATCGTGGAACAATTGGTATCACGCATAAAACACTTCATCATGTACGGTAATAACGCCAAAGGACTGTGTTACGGAACAGAGAGAGATAATGAACACTTCAAATGAGAATACTAAAATCACTACTGTCCCGCAAAGTTCCAGGTTCAAAACAAAAGACTTAGGTAAAATTACAAGTTAAAGTTTAATGCACAAACTAACAACTAAACGTTCAGGACTCATAAGGATAATGTAATGGCAAAACAGGTTAAATATATGGTTAACTGCAATAGCCTCTATTAACACGAATTTAGCAAGAGCAAATTTATCTAAGTCAGCCCTGATAAAATGAGAAAACCGGATAATGCTCAGTTAAAGCAAGATTTAATATTATTATAGATACAAAATATTACTAATACTGGCTGACAGCAAAATCTTTACCAGGCTTACGAATTAACGCCTTATGCTATACAGTACAAGAAAAATGGTAATAACACTTATACTCAAATTATACAGCAGCTAGATAGCTGGAGACTTCCTGAGCACTCACAAAAATAATAATATACCGTACAGGGGAGGACAGAGATGTGAACAGAATGAGGAGTAGATCTAAGTGGCAACTAATGGAGAGACTGAGCTCATTACATAAGGGCCGGCAGAGCCTGATTCAACTTGCAAGAAGGACGCGCAAACGAAGGCACAGAGGACGAAGAGTTGACACTCCTGCTCTGAACAACAGAAAGAACGACTTACTCTACTATCAGGGGGAGAAGGGGGGAGTGAGGTAGAACACGCAAGCCTTGTCACTATGGAAGCCACGTGGCGAATCGTGATCAAACATACAGCATACTGTACATCAGAATTATACAAAGGATGATGAAATCATAGGCTATGTAACACCTCCCCACAACGAAAAAGAAATTTATAAAGGAAATTTCTTATTACTCTAAAACAATCTGTCTAAAGTCTAGATAAGCAATCTGCAATAACATTTTCTTTCCCCTTGACATGTTGTATGTCTAATGAATACTCCTAAAGAAGTAGACTCCATCTTGTTAATCTCTGATTTTTATCTTTAAACTTACTAAGGAATTTCAGTGGGTTATGATCGGTATAAATGACTATGGGGTCATGCCAGACTCTCTCTCTCTCTCTCTCTCTGGACTTCAATGTACTGTACTTGAATGTGTCAATAGAATCAACTGTCGGTAGCTGAAGCAAAACGCACACATCTTACGTGGCCATCAGAGGGTTAGGCCATAAGGAGTGGGTGCGTCACCACTCTTGTGAAATGATGACAGAAGCAGACCCCTAACTCATTTCATAAAAGCCCAATTACCCATGAAATGATCCATATTTTTGTGAAGTTGAATTAGAATGGCGAGATGCTTACTTAACCATCTCAGTACTGTGATTAAGAAGATTTTATTCAGTTACAGGGGCGGCCATGGTTGTGACTGAATTAAAATAGCCTAAATAATCTCTTCACTTTTAATTGCCTCCACAGAGCTGAACAGGCAAGAATGATGCAAGAAAACAATACCGTGCTGAAAGGATTAACATTTCAAAGGATTTAAAAATATACACTCGTGTTGTGTACAGCACTTTAGTTCACTCTCTAAATCCCTTCAATCCCAGGACGCCTTTTTAATTATATTATAGTTAGCATCAGACTGTCTGATTAAGTTTAGGAGATCCCCCTCGTAGTGAAAGAGTTAGTGAAAGCTATATCTAAGACCCGAAAAATCTTCCATACGCTAAAGTAAAGCATCTGGAGTTTGCAAAAATAAAGTGCACAAATGACATCATCGTAGTAAAGGAATGAACCTGTATCTGTCAGGTAATTAAAGAACACGCACATAAAAAGAGAGCTATTTTCCACTTCAGTACCACAAGGGATTTGCAACTGAATTTTTGCTACTCCCAGACATTTTTCTTTAACAAAGGAAAGGCCTGTAGTAGTGAAGGCGTTAATGAAGCACACATCTAATTCCACCAGTTGAGAATTTCTACCTTAATCTAGATAGAATCCTCTGGAGTTAGTAGGAATAAAGCATGAAAATCAAAGTAGAGGAGTACAATGTGCTTAGGTGCAGTATTTATAAATTCCTCCCTCCCCCCCAAAAAAAAAGAAAAACTCTTGTATTTGTCAGGTAATTAAAGACCACAAAAAAGTTTTTACTGCGCTTGAAAAAAAAAATGTTGGATTTGTCAGGCAATTAAAGAATACAAAGAGAGTAATTATGACGCTAAAATAGGCTACGACGGTGAATATTCTATTATTGTCGTGGAACCAACCAACAAATCTTATCAAACTATGAAAAGATCTCTTATAGTAAAGAGATAAATGAAAGTTGTTTTTAAGTCCTTCAGCTGGCAAAGTCTCCCGTGAGCTGGAAAACAAACAAGCATAAAAAAAAAAAAAGGCTCATTTAGGGTTAACAAGAGCAAACCACGCCATCGAAGTGAAGTATCTACGTGAATAACCAGGAAGTAAACTCCTGAATATGTCAGCTAATTAAAAAACACACACACACAAAAAGAGTTATTAATACGCTAGGATAGGCCACGACGACGCTCCCTTTCACTGGGAATATTAAATCAAGACGCTGACGTGTGAAATATCTCCAGGTGAAAACGGATTAATTAGCGCCCGGAAATTGGCTGTCATCCCCACACCTGCCCGTGACACCTGCTGGTTAGGGTCATGGAGAACAGTTCCATCTTCGTGGACGAATTTTATCCACATAATATTGCTGAAACTGGATTTGTAGAGAGAACCCAACAGCTTTTGTCCTGAATTAAACCCACTTGCAAAGGAATTTTCAACATTGTGGTTGTTGTTGTTATTGCTGTTGTTGCTATTACTCCTATTGTTGTTGTTATTATTGTTCACCTTTTTTTTCCTTTTTCAACCTGACAATCAGGCAATGAGACAAAGCAAGTATTAATGCTGACTTCTGTGTATGTCCCGTTTCCTTGGCTGGTGTGAGGGTCTGAAATGTGAGTGGTGCAATTTATACCGGTATATGATTTTTTGATGACTGCCTGAAAATAAATCCAAGAAGCAACAGAATAGTGAGTAGCCTATTGACTTACAAGTACAGTACGTCATCTTTTGTAGCCTGTGTCAGGGTTAATGCTCTGACGGAATGTATTCTTCTTCTTTTGTCTTTTTCTTTTCCTTTTGCTTTGTTTTCCTCTCTTTTCTTTCATTTTCTTTTTTTTCTCCTCCTCCTCCTCTTCCTCCTCCTCCTTCTTCTCCTCTTATTATTGTTATTATTATTATTATTATTATTATTATTATTATTATTATTATTATTATTATTATTATCATTATTATCATTATTATTTTTATTATTTCCCCATGATGACTACAGAGCAAGGAGACAGTACTAGAAAGAACAGTAAGATCCATGAATAACTCCTGTGTATCGTCTGTGTCATGATTATTATCGTGAAAAAAAAAATCCCTCTCTGTTTTCAAGAAAAGACCACACAGATATGCACTGAAACAGACAAAGCAAAATGTGAATGCTGACTTTCTTATATGTTACCAGTGCATTTTCACGCACTGTTTTGAAATTGTGACGAAACTATATGGCTTTTTATATTTTTTTCTGTCTTCCAGCATTATTATTACTATTATTATTATTATTATTATTATTATCATTATCATCGTTATTATAGTATTATTATTATTATTGTTATTATTATTATTATTATTATTAGTAGTAGTAGTAGTAGCAGTAGTGGCAGTAGTAGTAGTTATTATTATCATTCATCATTATTTTATTCACTTATTCATTTATTTTATTGTATTTCATTTTTTTGCCAGTATATCAACGAGACAAAACAGAACGGATATTGACTTTTGTGTCCATGGCCTTCGTTTTTCGATGTTTGTTTTGCGCCCCAGTGTTCGCTTGGTTTGCGCTGAATGTGCGGATGTTGGCATAGCGGGGATGAAGTGGCTTTTGTACAGAGGGTTAGATTGCCTGAGTGTTGGTGGTGGTGCAAGGGATGTTGGTACTGTGGGTGTTATTGTTGGTAATGGTGGGAGAAATGGTGATAGCTGTAGTTTTGTGTGGTGCTGTTGTCTCATGGTGGTGTTGTGTTGTAATGGTCATGTGTGGTGATAATAATACTTGGTGATGGTTTTGTGTTTTGGTAATGTGTGATGGTGGTGGTGGTGGTGGTGGAGTGTTTTGGTACTGTATAATGGTGGTGGTGACGGTGGTGGTGGTGCTGAGTGGCGTTAATGTAAGGAAATGATGGTTTTGGTGGAGGAAGTGGTTGTGTCGATGGTGGTGGTAGTGTGAGGAATATTAGTAGTGATGTTGGGAGGTGGTAGCTTTGGTGGTGATAGGGTCGGTGGCTGAATCGGTAGAGAGGCGGCCTGTTGTCCTAATGGACCCAGGATCGAATCCCGGCTGGGGAAGAGAACAGTTTAAGGATTTGAATTTCCTAAAAAAGTAGACTTTCCTGATCTACCAGAAGACCCGCCGACATGTCGTAAAAATACCCCAGCTAATACCAATACACCAGTCCTGTATGACACAGCCCTAGAATGTATTCAATATGGACGGTGGGTGTTAGCGCCGAAGTGGTGACATGTAGAGGTGTGCAGTATATAGGAGGACTACTGGGCCTTGAAAGCAGGCTGTGAAGCCTATGCCCAGAGTCGGACACATAAAAAAAAAAAAAAAAAAAAAAAAAGGGTACTGATGTTAATGATGATCGTGGTACTTGGACTGGTGATGTCGGTGGTGATGTTGTGTCGCAGTGTTGCTAGAAGCACTGGTGATCGTGTTATTTGTGGTGATGATGACAAAAATGGTACAGGTGGAGGAAGTGGTACTGTGTGACATGTTGGTATTGTGTGGTGGTGGTGATGGTGGTATTAGTGGTAATGATACTGGTGGTGGTGTTACTGGTGGTGATGACTTTGGTGGTGGCAATAGTAGTGGTGATGGTATTGATGGTGATAGATTAGGTGATGATGGTACTGGTGGTGATGGTTCTGATGGTGGTGATGGTTCTGATGGTGATGATACTGGTGGTTTTGGTGGTGATGATGCTGGGTGATGTATTGGTGGTGATGGTATTAATGGTGATGGTGGTGATAGCGTTAGTGTTGATGGTGTTAGCTGTAATGTTGGTGGTGGTGATGGTAATGACGGTGATAATGCTTTGCGGTGGTGGTGGTAAAGTGTTGTGTGTTTAATAATGAGTTTTAAGTTGCGTCTGTATGAAGAGTGTGGATGGCCTTCCCGTCGAGGCTACTGTTAGGACTATTTTGCCGGCATTATGAGGACCATGGCAGAGGAATGATATCGCATGACGGCGTTATGGGAGTTGCTGTTGTGTTTTATGATGGTACTGACTTCATTTTTTCAACTAGGTCTATTTTACTGTGCCGCTTTAATCCATGGTGACATTATTGAATTGTTTTAGCCGTGGTGGTTTTTATCCTCTTCACCACTGTCTTTCTCATTTTACATTCTTCCCAATTTCAGACAGATCTATTCAGCTTACGGAAAATTTATACCAGTAAAATGGTTGCTAATGGATACACCTAACCAATTCATGTTTAAAAAAAGGCTCATAATATCTTATAGTAGGGTACTAGTGAAAGCAATACTGATAATACCAGGTTTTAATATTATTTAGTATGTTATCGAAGCAAAGCGTTGGAATACAGCATGTTAAATCCTCTGTTACTCTATGACGGCAATAAAACCAATCTCAATAACAAGAGTGAAAAATCACCCTCTGTCAGCTCAAAGACATAACACCCCCTCAGTCATTGCTCTCTCCAGTCGATTACATTCACCACAGGGGACACTTCTAAAACGGAGATGATTAGATATAGCCTTCATTAACTATTCCATTACTAGGTGGAAAGAGTTCACACGGGTTCCCAAGACTTACTCTGGATGGACTGAAATCATTTGGCTTTAGCTGGATTAGAGCAGCCACTAGAGCTGTCCCGACCACGAGAAGGTTAGAGTGAAAGTATTAACACATTTAGGCTCAAATAATCACATCCATTAGAATAAAATTGTCTGGCCTATGCTTCAGTATAGTGTCAAAAGTTTCCCGACCATGAGATACAATGCAATACGCAAAATAAACTGCAGGTGATAAGTTGTGAAATTGGAATAGAATACTAGAGGCATTCCTGACCATGTGTGTGTGTGTGTGTGCGTGAGAGAGAGAGAGAGAGAGAGAGAGAGAGAGAGAGAGAGTAATATGCAAAACAAATCACTAGAGATACGGTGCTACATATTCTCCCATATAGTTGAGTGTGCAGCAGGATATAGTGTTGTCATTGTGCTGAATGGGATGCCAGGACGCTGAGGTATGCAAATAAAACGGGGTAATATGCCGTGTTCGCTGCTTTCATTTCCTCATTCTCTCACGCCCAAAACCATTCTCACTCACTCACCCATTCACTCTCTCACACACACACGCTTTCACACTTTAACACCCTTACTTTCACACGATCATCCCTTCATCCTCTAACTCCCCCTCCTTCACACTCACACGATCACCTACACTCTCCCTTGCTACTTCGCTCACATGCTGTTCCTTCACATCCTCACACTTCCTGACATTCGCCCTCATACTCTCTCATTTGCCACTTACTCCTTGTCTGTAAATAATAGTCTAGTTAATCATTACTTATTCTATAACACAGCCTCGAGTGGACCAATTGATCTGTTGCTATATGCTTTCCTTTTTACTCCTTTCAGTCTTTCTCCACTCTAACCCACTTCTTCAGAGTCAAATGCTCTCTTTCTTTCTCTCTCTCTCTCTCTCTGTCTGTCTGTCTCTCTTTCTCTTTTGTTTCCATACGCTTTCTTTCACACTCTCTCAGTTCCCCACTCACACCTTCACACTCTCTCACTCCCACGCTCTCGCCTTCCCACACTCTCTTTCTCCCTCAACTTGCTCTCCTCACACTCTCACTCTCACACGCAATCACTCCCCAACCTTCAGCTTCCTATTTCCCCACTCATTCACTTACTCATGTATACTCACCTTCACACACACTCTCTCTCTCTCTCTCTCTCTCTCTCTCTCTCTCTCTCTCTCTCTCTCTCTCTCTCTCTCTATCACACCTCGTAAACACCATTAATTTCAGTCAACATTCATTACAAAACAGCTTTACGGGATACTGAACACGGAAGCTGGATTACATAAAAATAAATCCTCATTGAACCCTTTCTCATTATGTTCGAACTATAAGCCTTTTATTTCGGGTGATTCGGGATGATTTTGTTTACCTGTGAGAAATAATAGGTGTCAGTGAGATGGAGATTATCTTTATCAACCTTTTTATCTATGGATTTATTTTCATTCAGGCTAATTAGCGATGAAATGGCATAATGCGGCTAATAATAATAATAACAATCCGTCCACCAATCCATAATCCAATCCTACATTGCCCCATGAGGAGCGTGGGAGCCCGGGGCTAGGCACTTGGTCCAGACATTCACGATGAGAGTGACCAGCCTCACTCATCCCTGAGTGGCATTACATAAGCAGTCAACCCCAACCATCCCTTGGGTATAAACCTTCACCGGCTCAATCCGATTGGAGCGCAGTAATTACCCACTAAACCACCAGGCGCCAAATTTTGGTTATATGGTTACCACCCATCATAGTAAATGGTTTCTTGGCGTACAGGAAACCATTTGGCTAGTCACTCAGTGATGTGTCACCCACAGGCAGAAGGAAGAGGAAAGAATGAAGGAAAGTAATAATAATAATAATAATAATAATAATAATAATAATGATAATAATAATGAAAATGATGTAACGAGACGAGATTACGAGACTATTTCATCATCTCTTCATCATTTCAGGATAAAAGTTAATTTTCATGTTTGGAGCAGGAGGTTTGGACTGATACAAGGAACAGTCAGTGAAGCTGAAAGATGTAATGATAGAGTGTTGTATGGTGGTGGTGTAGAGGTTCTCCACCTGCTCCCACACTCCCTGTCCTTGGTGACTCACACTGTCACAGTTTCTCTCCCCATCACCTCTTCATGAAACTCACTCCAGCTCCCACCCCCATCCTTCACATGGAGACCGGTGTCCAACTACGAGTATAAAATCCCTCCTCCCCATTTGCGCTTCCCGCATACTTCCATTCTCTTTCCTTTCGTTCTCCTTTCCTCTTGTCTCTCCCCAGGCTACCAGTCTGTCTCTTACAGTCCCCCCCATCCCAACTACCCTATCTCTATATCCTGTATCTACCTCACACCTTTTACCCCCGGCTCTCTCACGTCACCACCATACCGTACCTTTCTCTCCACATTATCGTTCTCTCCTGGCTCCCCGCTCACCTGATTTCCTAACCCCCCTCTCTCTCTCTCTCTCTCTCTCATATAATTTGAGAGAGAGAGAGAGAGAGAGAGAGAGAGAGAGAGCGATACAGTATATATATGTAGATAGATAGATATATAGAGTGATAGATAGACAGATAGATATAGATAGACAGATAAAAATATATATAGGGAGAGAGAGAGAGAGAGAGAATCCCCTTCCCCCTCTCCTCTCATTTCTTACTCCCACCCCTAGCTCCTCTCTCGACTTGTCAAACCGCTGCTCTTCCTCTCGCCACTACCCTACCCCAATCTTCTCCCTCCAACCCCGACATTCCTCTCCTCTCACTTTGCACAAGCTACCCCTCTCCTCTTACATCCTCTCCAAGCCTCTCCTCTCTTCTCCCCGTTATCCCTGTCCTTTCTCTTCCAGTTTCCCTACCCTTCCCCTCACCCCCTCACCCCTCTTCTCGGTCTCCCGTCCTCCTCTCCCCTCTTCCACAGTGACAGGCAATTACCGAATGAATTCCTGATGCTTATTTCACCCAACACACTGGCATGGTCGGCATTATTAGGCTAAAATTTTGCAACTGCTCTACGCTTTTCCGGTACCAGTCTTTATTTCCTGTCATTGTAGTCATATTTTACATGTGCAACCACATGATCGTCGTGTGTGTGTGTGTGTGTGTGTGTGTGTGTGTGTGTGTGTGTGTGTGTGTGTGTGTGTGTGTGTGTGTGTGTGTGTGTGTGTGTGTGTGTGTGTGTGTGTGTGTGTGTGTGTGTGTGTGTGTGTGTGTGTGTGTGTGTCCGCTCGCTTATGAGCTTCTTCATGGAGAAGGATGAAATGATATATATTCAAATCCTGAAAAAAAAAAATAATAATAATAAGTAAATAAATCACTCCACAACAATGCCGAGCAACACAAAGCAAGCTCCATTAGTTTACGGATTTTTCAGGGCAATGTAAATGAAAGACGGGGGATCATATGCAGAGGAAGAAACAGGCTGTAGAATCCACTCACTGACTGACCAGTGTCTGTAATGTACATACTAAATAAGGAATACCTACTAACTCTTACTTTTTGAATAATGATCGACGCTACAAGAATACATGGGAGTTGTGTGTTCTGCTTTAGGAGCATTGTTAAAGAATGGTCTGATGTACGGTGCAGTAACAACACACTGACAGTAAAGTATTCAATGAAGCCGTACATGTAAGGGGATACAGTGAAGACAGCTGGTGAGATGAATACAACCCATTATTTATCTCCATTCAGATTAAAGGAAATCAACGTGTAATATCTTCCGTCTAATTCACACACACACACACACACACACACACACACACACACACACACACAGAGTGGGAGAGAGAGAGAGAGAGAGAGAGAGAGTTGTGCGTCACACTACAACGAAGAAGGTCCAACATATACATCCTCTTTGAAGTGGATTAGCTAAAGATATAGCATCATACTACTGTCAGAAGAAACATAAAAAAATATACTAAGAGGCTACAAGACAATGAACTGTGTATGATTGACAACTGATGCAGAAAGTATCTTTGAAGATTCTTTCGAATAAACTTGACGGAAGAATGTTTTCTTGTCCCTGCACAAATTACAGGTGTTTTTCTTTGCTACCCAGAAACAAAAGGCAGTCAGAAACTGGTTATATGTTATTTCATACACATACTGTACATGACTACTGGCAAAGTCTGATGTTCTTAACATCTCAAGTTAAGTATATGAATCTCATGTTCGTATAACTGAAGTTAAAGTTCCCTCATTGTTGCAAAAAATTCCCAGCACTGTAAAATCAGCTGCTGTTGCAACAACTCTTACTTCTAATTTCCTCACAATGACCTTTAACATATGGCCATCAAACTCTGCTTTGTGCTTACAAAGTCTATCCCAAACCACAACAGGAATGAAACTATATTCAGCCTCATGAATATGTTCATTAATGCATACGAATATTCATATATCATTGCTTATACTGGTATATCTATATCTGTCTATATCAGTCCACCTATGGCTATCTATATTTATTTATTTTTTTGTACATTTTTATAATCACTTTTACCCTAAAATTACGTTGGATAATACCGAAACTTATACGCACCGTCATATATGTCATGCAGTACCAAAACTAAATCGGCTTATTCGTCCATTCCTGTTCATGCTTTGTCTTATTCGTACTTTGAATAGACGTCTAATTTAATCAGATTCATTTTCTAGTTCCATACCTTGCCCTGCTTTATTTTTTTCCTTTTGTACCATGCGTTCTGTATCGTCTCATTCACATTGCCCTTCCCCTTAATTTTTCTTCTTCTCCCCCCTCCCTTTCCACACTCTTCGTTCCTCTTTGTGATCTGTCTCGCTTCTGGCTCTTTCTTTTTTTTATTTTTTTATTGACTTTTTTCCTGCCCTCGTTTGGCACTTCTCTTCCCTCCTTTTCCCTGCATGCATTTCTATCTCTGTAGACTTTTCTTCCTCCGCTGCTTCCTTTCGTATCTCCTGTTTTCACTTTACTTCTCTCTGGCTCCCTCCTATTCCTGTTGAAAATCTTTTTACTCTCAACTGACTTTCCCTCTTTTAACCTTTATTTTTATATTTCATTCCCTTCTGTTCCCACACTCTCTTCCTTTTTCCTTTCCATTATATCTCTTACTATATTTTTTCTCTCCAGTCGTGTATTTCATTTCACATCCATTTTTTCGTTTTCTTCCTATATTTCTGTCCTCCCTACTGTCCTCTTTCTCTGATGTACAGTAATCTAGTACTTCACTCACTTCCTTTTGGGGGGCTATATCTTCTCTCTGGCCCTCTTGCGATCCTTTATTTTACTTGTCTTGTATTCTCCTCCCATTACTCCGGCCCCCCTTTCTCTCTCCCTCCTTTCCTGTCCTTCTGCATCTTTCTATCCTTTTTTTTTTTTTTTTCTTTCCTTTCCTTTTATGTCTCCAATCTTTCCCTGGCGCACCCATCCCTCCCCACCTACATGTTCTCGCCTTCTGACAACGTTGGCCCACATCGGCACCCTCACTGAATTTTGCTGCATCCAATATCCGGGAGGTCACCTTGTTAACCCCATGTCTGTCCCACCCTACCTTGCCCCGCCCTACCTAGCGTCACCTTGCTCTGCCTTACCTAGCCTTGCCTTGCCCCGACCTACTTAGAGACACCTTGCCCCAACCCTTTTTATCCGACTACATCTCTAGTATCCCTACCTCATCTTCACTTTACACCACGCCATCCCTCCTTTCCCACCTTTCCGCCATACCCGACTGCAAACCCTCCTTTCCTGACCTAGTTTTTTACTTACTCGATCCCGTGTTGTCTCGTATATATATTTCGTTTCTTCTCATTCGTCTTACTAACCGGACGGTCTCTCATCTTCTTTGATCTGTTCGAGTCCTGTCTCCCTCGTCTTGGCCATCAAATATCATATCTGTCTCTTGCGTCTCAGTTATCAAAACTTTCCTTCAGTTTATCAGTCTTATCTCTTCCGTCCCATTTACCAGATTGCATCACCCACCTCCAGTCAGTCCCATCCCATCCAGTAATATTTTTCATGACTTTTTTTGTAGTGTCTTCTGGTGGTCCCTTCCTTTTTTTTTTTTTTTTTTTTTTTTAAATCCTGTGTATCCCGTCTGGCTTCTGTTTCATCCACTACAAGATCTAAAGAATAGTCAGTTCAGTTCTTTACACCTTGATGTACTATACTTTACTCTTTTTCAAAGACAAGTAATTCGTAAGCCGAGTAAAAAAGTAGATTATAAGATGACATCGTCCTAAATGGGTTAATGGTGACTTGCCAACTCCCCCCGCAATAATGGGTCTCTTCTAATATAAACAAAAACCCTTCGTCATAAAGAGTTAACAATTATGGTCTTGATTTCCGAGTGCCTTGAGGTATGTTATCATATCCTAGTGAAGCCAAAACTGTATCATCTTTCCAACTGGCATAACTTCAGTGAGTTTAATTTCTTCCCAATAACAAGTTTCTTCCCTTTCACAACCCACTCTTACCCAGTCTTCCTCAAGCCAACCAACTCTGACGCCTCTTTCGTGCCGTTCACCAGTCAGTCTATTGCAATATATTCCAAGGGCAGCAGTAACTCCATCAAGTCACCATCTCCCCAGACATGACTACCAAACTATCAGATGCCACCCTCCTCGTTTTCCCTTCCAGCTCCAAAATTCTAACCAGTATTGCAGTCTCAGCTACCAAATATTGTCATATCATTTCTCCAGTCTATCCTAGATAATCCCCATTCTGTTTCTTCCCTCTCTGTGACGCCACCAACCTAACATTGCCCTATCAAATGTCGCGAATCAAAAATTATCCGATTAAATAATTTCCACCAACCTAACATTGCCCTATCAAATGTCGCGAATCAAAAATTATCCGATTAAATAATTTCCCATCTATTGTTACCTTAGCAAGTACAGTATTTCTAGACTAAAAATTGTCACACTAAGTATTACTCTTCCAGATCTTGCCTGTCAAATTATTACGAACCAATAACTCTCCTACCAAACAATTCTCTAAAAGTTATTGCCTTATCACATTTCCAACCAGTTTTACCCAACCAATTATTGTCTGACCAAGTATTTAACTACCAAAATGTACCCATCAGATACTGCCTAGCCCAGTGCTGACTTCTCTCCCTCCCACTCTTCGCCAACACGAATAAAGTGTTATCCTGACATGTAGCCTACTGTTTAACCCAATAATATCCTAACCTGTCCTCTCCCTTTCCTTTTTACCACCAGCAGAATATTGTCCAGATAAATATTACCTTACCAAGCCCCCCCCCCCCCTCACTGTCTGTCAACAGCAACCAAACACTGTCCAACCAAATTATATCCTACCAAGCATCATCCACCCAGGCCAGGATTATTTAAGGCGTTCATTGTATTTATTGCTTGTTATTCATGCGGAAGCCGTCACAAGCAAAAAGTCGACAAAAAAATCCTGAGTCCTTTCTCTGCGTACGAGGTATGGTATTTCTCCTTTATTGCCCATCCAACCCAAATATTGCCTTACCGAATATTGCCCACCTTGTCTCTCCTGCCACACTCGATATTAGTCTTCCAGGGTGACACACACGCATCTCACCCCAGCCAGACAGTAACCTCCAGAGACTTAACTTCCCGCTCAGACCAATATCTAGCAAGTCGATCCCTCCTCTCCTCGATCCCTTTCCTCTCCTCCTTTCCTCTCCTCGTCTTCCTCAGCTCGACCTCTCCTCCTCCTCGTCTCTCCTTTTTCCTTTACTTCCTTTTCTTCTTCCTCTTCCCCCTTGCATTCCTTCTCCCCATCTTTCCTCCCTTCTTCTCACCATCTTTCTTCCCCTCCTCCTCTCCTCATTCCGTATATTTCTCATCGTCATTTTCACCTCTTCCTCCCTTCATTCCTTTTGTTCCTCACCACCTTTCCTCTTCCTTCTCCCTTTGTTCCCTCCTGTTCATCCTTCCAACTTCCCTCTCTCCATCTCCTCCTTAGATTACTATTCCCATACTTCGCCTCCCCTTCCTCTTCTTTTCTTCCTCCTCGCCACGCTCTCTCGTCATCTACTGTTCTCCATCTCATCTAGCTTCTCTCCTCTTTTTCCTCTTCGTCCCACTCACTTTCTTCTCTTCCTCATCACCTCATCTCCTCCTTTCCTTTTCCTGCACCTCGCCTTGCCAGCTCCTCGTGCACTACCTCGTTCTCTCCTTTCTCTTCTCGTACTCATCATAATTATCCTCTCACTTCCTCTCCTTTTCCACCTACCAGCCCATTTCTTCGTCCTCCTCCTTCATCCCATCCTCTTTTCTCCTCGTCCCCACCTTCTCCCATCCTCTCTCCGTCTTTCTCATTCCCCACCTCCTCGCGCTCCTCCCCTCCCGAATATTTTTGAGGTAAGAAGATTGTTCATGATCGCTCCCGTCACTAGCAAGGGGGAAAGATTTACTCCGGGGGCCATATTTATAAACTTTCTTGACCATGAGTCGTGTCTAGGATTTCAAACACTTTCATCTTCACTCATAGAAGTTTCACACTCTTATTGCCCATTCTGACCGAACTGATATTAGAAGATTGTGCCATGAAGCAATGTAATTTCGATAATAATTCAATCTTATAGACCCTCGTTTATCATAACAATAAATAAAGATGCTTCATGAATTATTCCCAAGGCGAGAGAATTTTTGCAGAGTAAGCAGGGAATTCACAGCTGCCGACTGACATGGCTGGCTGGGGTGTATTTAATGTTTTTATGGACAGAAGGTAGTGTTTTAAGTCGCGTCCTTCGACATTTTCTTTCTTGCTCCTCTTATTTCTTCTCTCTTCTTATTCTTGCTCATCTTGTTCTTGCACTTGTTGTCCTTTTTTTTTTTCCTTTCTCCTCCTCCTCCTTCTTGTTCCTCTTTTTGTTAATGTCACCAGTAATAATACTTAGATTTTATGAATCACTGCCAGTTGAATTATATCTGGCCTTGGCTGGAAATTAGTGCTAGAGCTGCCCCAATGATAAAAGGCTTAATGTACGAACATTAATATGTAGAGGTTCCTGTGACTCATTTAGCTGAATATAATCACTTGGTTTTAGACGGAGTATTTCCGACCAAGAGAGGGTTAAGTGTTTGATCTGAGGTAGCAAGAATAATTTTTAAAAGGCGTCATCGTTTCTTCAGTCACCTTTATATAATTATGATTCATACGCTTCATAAACAAAAGTCAATCTTAGGGATGGTAAGCTCCACTGTGGAGGTGGGGATCTTACTATGGAATCTATGTATACCTCCCTTAACTCAAGAAGGTTACTCCCAAAGCCCGGTGTGGTGTAACAGGTGTATTTCTTGTCAAGGAGATTATAGGTGGGCTCCATTCCAGCCCTGTCCCTGAACTGTAGGCAAAACCGGCTCCCCTCTCCCTGCCCAGGTCCTTTGACGTTATATAAGCAATATTCAAGCTCGGTGCCACCTGATATTACAATTTCAATCACGTAGGCCGAGCTACACTTGTACTTTACACTAATATACTACTAGATATATACTAATGTATACATTGTTAGCAGTTAAAGTTTGTAAGACATTATTAAATCATAACAATTTTCCCCGGCTAATTAAAAGTTGTCTCCTGACACAATGGAGCAATATTTAGACAAGGAGTCTAGTTACTGTACATCGAGGTTGAGGAAATAACTGCGTAAGGTAATAAAAATGTGATAGAAAAATGATGTAGCTGGGCCGTTAATCATGGGCAAGTACAGTAATAGATACTACAGAGTAAAAAATATAGATTAACATATAAAAAAATAAATGGAAAAGGCAATTGTGCAAACGATTACTGGTCTCATATTTATTAGTTTAACATACTCGTCTCACCCACAAGTTCTTCTCTTACCTGTTTGATACCTCCCACTCCTGTCTCCTAGATCTTAATAGCCACGTACCATATCTGTCTCTAGCTCTCAACCACCAAAATTTCCCCACATTTATTTTTTCAACCGAATATCCTCCGTCTCATGTCCAAGATTTTAACCTCTACCTTCGGTCATTTCCATCCCACCTTGTTATCTTCTTTTCATCCTGCTTTTTTATTATTATTATTATTATTTTTTTTTAGGGGGTTGACCTATTGTTTATTCCTCCTTGTATTTCATATCCACTCCGTTTCCTCTCCTTGCCTCATCTACTGTATTTTAGCCCACTCAATACAAGGCTTCTTCCCTACACTGAATTAACACTGACTGGCGACGTGCACGAATAAAATACTGTACAAGTTGACGTCTTTCTGAAGGGTTAATGATGACTGTTTCTGATTCTATTGCGGTAAAGGGTCACTTCTAACTTGTTTAAACGAGACAACAAGTATTTTACCTCTCACCTTCCCAGTTTACTTCCGTATCCCTACCTATGTTGCATTACACATGATGCTTTCTTCTTCGTCTTTTTTTTTTTTTTTATGTCTGACTTACTAGTGATTCTTTTCTTCTTTTATTTATTTATTTATTTTTTTTTTTTTTTACGTACTGTCCGCTCCGCCTGCTTTTCATCGACTAAATACGAAACTTCTTTTCGATCCTACCTGTCCCAGACGATTCTTTAGTTTAGGGGAACCATCTGAAAGTGCTGTGGGTGAGAAATATCTCCTGTAAGACCTGTGTGTGTGTGTGTGTGTGTGTGTGTGTGTGTGTGTGTGTGTGTGTGTGTGTGTGTGTGTGTGTGTGTGTGTGTGTGTGTGTGTGTGTGTGTGTGTGTGTGTGTGTGTAAAGAAAACCTCTCACCTTTAACACGTGCTTGGCCTGGTACACACATTACCTCAGTTCAGTAAATCAGTATCGGTTCCCACCTCACCACGCAGTTGGAGAAGACGTAACTCGTTCTAAGTTAGCCAAAGTTGTGCAGAAAACGAAGTAAGGGGAGAAACTACCTGAATTGCGAGGCGATATACCCTTAAAGAGGAATAGATTAGATTTGCTCAAGGTTCCCCTTCGAGTTCGTAGTGTCAGGGGAAATATTTCTAAAATATATTAATCCTAAGAATCCTGCAATATTATTTTTAGTTTGTATCTCTTAACGAAAACCGATTTTGTTAAACTTAGAAGTGCCTAAATAGTAAAGACAGTGCTCATGGAGGCTTTAACTCCCCGCTTGAAATTTAAGTCATCTGACCTTAATAAAAGGAGTTAGGACATCGCAAGAATAAAATACAAATATTGACCATGGGTTAAATTAGTGTGTGTACTGTGTGTGTGTATATATACACTATATATATATATATATATATATATATATATATATATATATATATATATATATATATAACTTAATTCCTTGTGGTGGATGACGTATCGCTTTTATTCAAGCTTCCATCAGACGATTGAGTTCAATTTGGTGAAAACCCGCTGAAGTTAAACGAGTCAGTGAAGACTGTAAGCAACTCTCCAGCGTGAAGACCCACCCTTGATCTGAACCAAATCGTCTGGAAATGACAATAATAAAATTCATGAAATAAGAACTACGTCCACTAGCTGACGCGCTAGTGCCCAAGAAAGTCACTGGAAAAAAAGAAAGTTATATGGTCCTCCTCAGAGCCCCATCAGGTTCAGGGAGGATGGTGAGTTAACTTCGACATTTCTTTGACATTTTAGAAGCGTCTCCACTACCTCCTGTAATTTCCTCCCCTGCCAGTCCTAAATTACCTTCTCATTCAAGAGCGAGATGCGTAGTGACACCGTATGGACACATTTGGAGGCAATTTTAACGTTTTATTATTATTATTATTATTATTATTATTATTATTATTACTAATAGATATCGTAAAAACTGTTCCGTTGTGAATGATTTTGTAGATGCACTCCCTTGCTCTCTCACTCTCTCTCTCTCTCTCTCTCTCTCTCTCTCTCTCTCTCTCTCCTTCTTCTTTTTTTGTTTTCTTATTTTTTTCTTCTCATTTTCCCACTCCTCCTTCTCCTCATCTTCCTCCTCCTCCTCCTCCCCCTTCTTCTTTTTTTTCTTTTTCTTTTTTTTTTTTCTTCTTCTTCTTCTTCTTCTTCTTCTTCTTTCTTCTTCTTCTCTTCCGATCTGTTTGCTTACTGGAAGACCGCCTCCCCTACAGTCTTGTCTTGGGTACGTCCTTTTGTTCCTTCTCGGTTCGTACCTAAAGAGGACTCGTATTGAGACACAACTGTGATCATCATCATCATCTTCTTCATCATTCAGATCTCCAGTCTTTCAAACGCAGTGTGTCCAGGCATCTCGAAATGAGCAGATCTTGAATTCGGCTCTGTTATCTTTTTTTTTTTTTTCCTTGGAGGGAACAGTCATACGGGCTTCTGGCATTTGGTTCCTTCTTAAATGCATTAAAAAATGAAGGAAATGGATAAAACCGTAAATAAATAAATAAAGTATGATTGAAAAATGGAAAATTAGCCTGAACTCTGCCCAACTGGTTGTCCACCACATTCACTCGCCATCTAAACCCAAGGACCTTCACATCAGATTCACTATAATTTCTTGAATAATATGACGTATACTTTTCGTTAATTTTGTCTACTTCCAGGTGATTTCATGCAACTGAGGAAAATGCTTCTTATGGTATTTAGTGAAGGCCCTATCAAGATCTCTCCACCTTGAAAAGCCTCTCCAGTGCAGAATAAATTCTTCTTGGTTTGGAAGAAGTTAATGAAAGAATGTCACCAGAACTTTAAATATTTGAGTACATGAGTAATTATTCTTACACGTGATCTTGCCTTGCTTCTCCACGTGGTTACCAAGCTGAGACTACGTGATAGGTAAGAGCGGTCACCATCCACTCACTCGATATCACCCTTGGGTGACTCTGCACTGGGTTACATGAAAATTGGTTTCTGTTATTCCAGGAGATCATTTACTGCGTTGAGTATAGCCATATAACCAGTTGGATGCCTGGTCCTTTAGCTGGTTAAGGCGCTCTGATCGGGTGGGGCCCAAAGGGGCTCGCATTCGAAGGATGGTTGAGACATAAGGCTCACGTAATGTCACTCAGGGAAGAGCGAGGTTGGTTATCATTGCTATGTATGTCGGAAGAGATTAGCCTAGCCTCGAACCAAGGCCAACTTGCCCGAACCAGTACGCTCCTGACTGAGCAATGAAGGAGAGGATGGACGGAAAAACACTAGTAATCTTTTCCAGCTCATGGCAGGCGATTGTATTCAGCTGACAGTGAGTCACATTTCAGCTAACAGCAGATTATTTTATCCAGCGAGAGTGAGTCATATGAGCATGGGGGATTTAATGCTGTCACTGTCAACTATCGCATCGTCGGAACTTCTTTCTAGCCACATTTCAACTAACGATTACATATATATATATATATATATATATATATATATATATATATATATATATATATATATATATATATATATATATATATATATATATATATATATATATATATATATATATATATATATATATATATATATGTGTGTGTGTGTGTGTGTGTGTGTGTGTGTGTGTGTGTATTATGTATATATTTCAGCTATGAGTGAGTCACATGGACCTAAGAGATAAAATAAGATACTGTTAACTCTTTCGTGGTTGGAACAACTCAAGTACCGGTACTGCATTCTAGCTGATAGCAGGCATTTTCTTTCAGCTGAGAGTGAGTGCTAGGAGTCCGATCGGAACAACCCCATTATTGTTTTCCAGCTAACACCAGTTTCATTAAGCTGAGAGTGGGTCATATAAGCCTGAAGTAATTAACTCCACTGAATATGAATACCACTATTTCCCTGCATTTGCATCCCTGCTGCCTGTCACTGGCTCATAAAAGAGTTTTGCTATGTATAACTTTCCTTATAAAAACGGTCTACAAAGCACCTACAGGTCTGTTGCTGTTTGCTTTCTTCTTGTAATCCTATTTACTCCATTATAAGTACCTTTACCAATTACCGCAAATGTCTGAACCAAGCCACCCTCATAAACACTGAATTTATGTGGTTAATTTGAGAGTAGCCTAGTATGTGGGTGGGTGTAAGAAGCAGTAAGTGGAGGTGGGTGCAACAGGTTGTGTACTCTATATGGATGCATGTAGCAAGGGTACGTGAATGTGTAAGTGGTGCGTTGGTGTATAAGCGGAACGTGTGTATAAGTGGTACGCAGGTATATAAGTGGTGCGTGTGTGTATGAAGAGTATGTGGGTGTAAAAGTGATTAGTGTGTGTGCAAGTGAGTTGGACAGAAAAGAGAAAGGCAGACAATTGTCGTAGATGGGAGAAAACAGGTCTTGATCAAACGGCGGGGGAATGGAAAAACTACACATTTACTTCTCTCCTGTTAAGTCTATCCAGGTATAGAGGTTAATAATCCCAAGGCAGGACACCACAAACATGCCTGGCAGGGAACAGCTAGCCTCATAAACAAGCCACCTGGCGGGATATAATTGTAAGCGAGTTGTAGGAGTATTGTGTTGATAAAGAGGGATGCGATATATAGAGTTGCACCATTCTTACTTCCATTAGTTGTGTTATAATTTCAACAGATTTTGCTGCTTCTGAATTATAGGAGAGTAAATTTATTCATATATAATGGAATCTAGAGTAAACACTTGCACAGGACATAACTACGTGTCAATTAGTAGAGTGATTACGCGCTCACCATGAATCAAAGCACTATTCCAAATGTTAACAGCGGACTGAGTACTGTATTCTTATTACCTTCAGAGACTTTGTAATACCTCTTCCTCAGCGATTTACCGTCGCGATAGCCTAGCTGCTAGCATCGCTAGCTATGAAGCTGCTGGCCCGGCTATGCCAAGGTTTTAATCCTGATGCAGGCAACTGGATCCCAGTGATTCAAGTGTCCAACCACCATTAGTGGGTTAGTGGGTAAATGAGTACTTGGGAGCCCACCTTCGAGAGGCAGCTGTGGTTATTTGGATAATGTAGTGGTCTAGTGTCCCAGGATAGTGGGTCAATAATTAGACCGCCACACGCTTAAAGACCTATGGAGCTGAGATAATCACCGCGGCTAAGAGCTTCAAGGCGTCCTCTACAAAATTAAAGGTGTATTACTCCTCAAAAATAGCTATGGAAGAAATGCTACAAGTTTCCTTTGCCACGACAGTGCTCCGTGGTGCATAGTTTATGCTACATTATATTCTTGCCGGCAGACAAGAGACTTTATAATCAACCACTTCAGTAGGGTGACATCTATCTGTGTCATAATCTTCCTACCTGAATGGGCTTGGGAACTAAAGGGATCCGGTACAACCACCCATAATCTCCAGTTGAAGGGCACTCACCTAGGCTGAATGAAATACATGGTGATACCAAAAGTAAATTTTAAAATAACATTCCACCCTACACATGGCTTATTTTTTAGTACAAATATTGCGTAGTTTATCGCTAATGAGTGAACTTTTTTAAAGATGTAACTTGAAACAATAGCTGTTGTACTTTGAAACTACCTATCATTATTTGAACAAGCAACTTCGCTCAATAAAATTACATCTTTATATCCGAGCCGACGGTTTTATTTCACTTAATTGCTATGTGTTCTTGATAAGAGAATTTAGATGCCTACTTTGCACGGAACTCGCTGTGTACTGTCGCACGAGATTCAGTGTGTGTGTGTGTGTGTGTGTGTGTGTGTGTGTGTGTGTGTGTGTGTGTGTGTGTGTGTGTGTGTGTGTGTGTGTGTGTGTGTGTGTGCGTGTGTGCGCGCGCGCGCCTTGACTCCTCCTAGAATATTTAATGAGTATAAATGTTATTTCCCAGGTATTTCGTCTGATTACTCCGAAGGTCCTCAACTATATGCAATTTTCCAACCATGACTTTCAGGCCAGCTCCCTTTCCTCCCATGAAATAAACAAATCTCTGAAATAACGAAAGGAGTGCAGATATGGCTTTGGTAGATTAATACATTTTGCACAATGGGCTTTCATCAGTAATGCGATATTTGGAGGAGTGCGATCCCCAAATGTTTCTTGTAAAGGTCGGCCTTCTCTCCAAAAAATTAAACGGTCGGAAATAAGGAAATGTGGGCACATGGATTTCAACAGAACTTCAGAGGTCAGTTTGTCTGGTACCTGATAATTTCTTCCACTATGTAAATTTTTCCACCATTATTTTTAGAGGGTTAGCCCCCCTCCAAAACTTACAAATTATACAAGAAGGGGGAAAAAGGAAAGATATTCCTTTGAAATCTTTGTACATTAATCTAGGTAGTCCCAGCTCAGGTCAATGTTGTCCCGATACCTGTCAGCCTGTAATCATTTGCAAAGTCCGGGCCAAGTGGAAATGGGATGCACAACGAGTAGGATTCCCGTCCCGAATCCTGGTAACGCACACCCAACATCAAAGTGTGGTTAAAATTCTTCATACTCCTTGTACCCTCTGTAATATATTTCATTCACATATACCATCGTTAAGATCGTGTGGCTTTTACATCGGGATACTATCTTCCTTTATGGCACAGAAATACTATTTCATTATTCAAACTGGCATGAATATCGCAGGATTCGGTACACAGTTTCCATGTCTTCGCTGAATGCACGTGAGGTAGCTGCACATTTACTTTATTATTAGAAAGGCATTAGCCTATAGTTCCTACTGTTTTGCGAAGACTTTTGTCCTTTTGCAGCAGAGTATATACCTTTAACTCTGTCACAGAATGGAGGAAGAGGATCTTGGTGATTAGCGCTATATTCAGGCGTTAATTACTTACTTTAGCTCCGTGTTCAAGACGACGAAATGCCAACTTTAGGTTATCTTGAAAGTAGACAGAGTGTAGTAGCTACAGGTTACATTTTGTAGGCTACTCTTCATGCACTTTTCTACAGGAAAGGCTAGATGTTCCTTCTTACCAGTAGACGTAATATTAACATCAAGTAGGATAAGCTAGGGGGGAAAGGGGTATATCTGGATTACAGGCTTCCACCTTAATATTAACATAGTTCTCCCGTTTTTTCATTTTCTTTCGCACCAGAAACTAAGATATATTCATAGAAAACTAAGCTTTCCGACAGGCTTAGATATCAGTCCTCATGTGTAGTATACAATCAAAGAATAACCCCTAAATTTCTCATTCTCTTCTCTCCTGCAGGGTATCGGCCTGAATCCATGAGCACTGTCAATTATACCTGTTCTAGCTACACGAACTGGGACGACGACGAGGAATAAAAAAATAAAAAAACTTTTAGGATTATCTAGAGTACAATTGTGTAGGAAATACAGTGAACAGTAAGAAAGCTAATAGACATTAATGCATTTATTGTGTGTGTGTGTGTGTGTGTGTGTGTGTGTGTGTGTGTGTGTGTGTGCGCAGTTTCCATGTGTACTTTGAATGCACAGGAAGAAACTGCACATCTACTTTGTTTCATTGCTTCATACAAGATATGCACTGAAGATCTTAATATATATAATATAAGCAGCTGTGCCTGCGCCCGCGCGAGTGTGTGTGTGTGTGTGTGTGTGTGTGTGTGTGTGTGTGTGTGTGTGTGTGTGTGTGTGTGTTTAAATTTTGCAAGCCATCTTGTAGTGGTCCAAGCTTGGTGGCTGGATAGGTAAGTTGGAGGGCGGATGAGTGGGTTGTTTGATGAGGTGAGTGGGTGGGAAGGGAGTGGCAGAGTATGTGGACAGGTGGGGTAGGTGGAGTGGGTTGAGTGAATTCGTTGGGTGGGTGAACTGCATGGGGTTGGCGAAGTGTATGGTGTGTTTGGGCAGGGTGTGGTGGATGGATGGGTAGGTGGGGTGGTGTTGTCGAGTGGGTTGGCTACGTGGGATGTGTTGATGGGTGGATGGGTTTAGTGGAAGGGTGGCTCTAGGGGTGGAATGGTGGATGTGTTAGCTTCCCGGAGGACAAGCCAGGAAATGGTCTTACTACAATGTGAGAATGGGTGGGCATATGGATGGTTAATGGATGGGTGAGTAGATGGAGGAAAGAAAAATCATTCGGGAATAGGTCTGTGGGGTAAATTGGTATATGGCTGGGATGCGTCTATGTAGGAAAATAAATCCGTCGGGGATACAACCTCCTGGAAAAAGGGCCGAAGTGCAAACACAGGTCCAATGGATGAAAAAAAAAAAATAAAAGGATAAAAAAGGTCTATGGAGGAGAAAACAGGTTCCTTAAGGGTCTGGAAAGCCCACAAGGGAAGAAAATAGGTCCATGGGGGAAAAATAAGACCATGGAAATAATAAGCCCATGGAGGGTAATTGGTCCATGAGGATAATAAATCCATGAGGAACAACTGTCATTCGAGGGGAATTAGATCCTCTTAGGAAAAAAGATCCATGGTAGAAAAAATGGCCCAAGGAGGAAAACAGATCCACGGAGGAAATTATGTCCATGGGGAAAATAAGTACATGAAGTAATATAAATCTATGGGAAAAACTTGGTTCATAAAGGAAAGTCAGTCTACAGGGGAATAGACCCATGGTAAGAAACTGGTCCTTGGGGGAAAATAGATCCAATGATAATATGGGTCCATGGGCAAAACAGAGCCAATGGGAAAACTGGATCACAGGGGGAAATGGGTTCAAAGAGGAAAACGAATCCAAGGGAAAATTAGGTCCATGGAGGAAAATGGATCACAGTGATGGAAACAGATCCATAAGAGAAAATAGACTGGTGGTGAGGTGACCCCTAGAGGGAATAGCTGGAGAAAGCTTAACTGCTAGGGGCCCTGAAAATACAGTAGGCAGAGCTTTGAAGGACCGGGAAATAATGGTGAAAAATACATAATAACGATAATGGAGGAACTCAGTATCAGAGACCCTAGTGAGGTGACAACCCTCAACCAATTAAAATGCTGTCATCAACGTAAATCAAATGTAATGCAAACCAAAAAAGCATGTTACTACGATGCGACAAAATTCGATGGCCTAGAATGACAGCCAACCCATCCCCTCACCCTACTCATTTAATCAACCGCCATCAGCATAATGAAAGAGAATAATTAGAAGGAGACGAAGTAAACTTAAATAAGAGAGAGAGAGAGAGAGAGAGAGAGAGAGAGAGAGAGAAACTTACATTATGGTGATGGAAAATTTGTAGCAGTGGACTTGGAGAAGCCGTGGAGAGTGGTGTTGTGACTGGGGGACAGCGATGAACATGTAGCGAAAAAACGGCGAACGAAAGCACTGTTTGTGGTAATTTTTCCCTCCCCTCAATACCAGCAGCTTCACTAGGAACCAATTTTCAATTGTTAATTATGTGCCTGACAAAGTTTCGTTTGATGATACTCTTAGTATTGATTACAGAAGCAAAATGCTCGCACCACATTCCACACCACACAGTATTGATCGGATTAATGCATATTATACATAAAGGGATGAATGAGGGTCTCAAAGTCCATGTTTTCACATTCATTTGCTCTCCACCGCAAACCACCAAACACTCACGCGACCCCTCTACACACATCCCACTCTTGTACTTGTGTTTACCGAACTTGTATTCGTCAATTTAAACAATCGCTACCTTGCCGCCGTTAGGATCTTGATCTGCCCACTGTTCACAAACTTCACAGCAGAAACTGATCCATTCAACCAAATATTTTTCCTTCTGAGGAGTTCGGGTTAGTTGTCCCGGAACAGATGCGAGTCTCTAAGCCAGAGATAAAGGCCCGTGACTGGCAGATCGACACCCTTAAGCATCCACCAAAATGGACTTTTTTTTTTTTTTTTTTTTTTTTCAAGAATCCAAGAGTGTACTGTACATTCTCTCATCCTTATGAAAAAATGATTAATATACAATAGGTTCTAACATAAAGAATTGTTACCTTTTTCCAACCAGGTGTAAAATAATAATAATAATTATAATAATAATAATAATTATTATTATTATTATAATTATAATAATAATGAAAGAAAAGCATTCAGGAGCCGAACGTTAATTGCCCGCCAGAATATGATGTTGGGCAAGTCCAAGATTTAGTCCATATCTTGATACCCCGAAGGTTTCATGTTGATAGTTCAAGCCGTTCATGAGATGTAATGATGCTAAAGGCATCATTACATCTCAACCAAATGGTTGACCTTTGGCAGCCATTTGGTTGACCTTGTCCTTGACCGCGAGTGCCCATTTTCGAACTCGTCCAAGATTTTGCCCATATCTTGATACCCTGAAGGTTTCATGTTGATGGCTCAAGCCATTCATGAGATATAATGGGAACACACACACACACACACACACACACACACACACACACACACACAGAGGCAGGCAAAGACATTGACGTTCCGCCTTCTAAAGGCAGGCGACAATAATAATAATAATAATAAATGCTGTTCGAACACCTGTCGAAAGTATTCGTTTTCATTTTTATCGTGCCTATAACATTCAAACAAGTCCAACAGAAATTCTTAAATTACAGACATGTCCACCCACAGGACAGCATCTTGTAAGAAGCAATACACTGTACGCTAATAGAAACTCAGCAACAACAGTGTGCTACTCATAAAAATTCTTCACAATTAGCTGGATATCATCAGAACATTTGGCTCAATCTATGGTAGGAAGAAAATTACGTGTAGTGACGCGGTTTTGTTAGGTACTTTGGTTCACACAAATGATCATAAATAGTACCAAACGATCAGTACAGAAATCCTGTATATGAAAATATCAAGTTATATAAAACTCGAAAACAGCATGTGTAACCAGTGGTGTAGTCTCATTAGAAGCAAAACGGAGGTTCAGGTAATCTGACCTTAAATTCTCCAGTTTTAAGCAGTAAATAATAAATTAACTAGTGGAAGAAGGAGAGAGAGAGAGAGAGAGAGAGAGATTTTGTCGCCTTGCGGGAGACGGTCTATTAATAAGCTTAGGTATTATGGAGCAACGCTAAGCTTTTAAAAGCATGAATCTTTACTTATATTCGACTCCACCCTCTTTTGGGTCACCTGTGGATTCAAAAGCCATCAGAGCTTCAAAGCAATTCGTTCATCACCCAGAAACAACCGCTGGAAATATTGCACAAATTCTCAACTATTACGGTTACGCTTTAAAATAAGAAAGATTCAGTATTAGGTTATTAGAGTTTCTTGTATTATTTCCTTATGTAAGGAAAGTCCTGGCTTAAATCAATGGATACTACCCTTTTCCGCAAAACAAAATCAAATACTAAATCCTAACGCGTTTTGGGAAAAGCGGAAAAAGTTTGACAATTCAGAATTAATCGGGGAGCACTAGGCAAACCTGCTTCACTCTATTCTCGAGCTATGCTTCGCCAATTTGAGCAATGTTCAAAGCAGAACCATTAATATTCGATATACGTAGTGTACTGTACATAAAAGGTCTTAATTATTTTATGTGATAAACATATGTCAACGGGAGATAAATTTCAGAATTTTTTGTGGTCCCCAAGGTTTTCAATCAAATATTCACCTTGGTATGGTAGTGAAGTGTTCAGTAGATTCATAAATGAAGATAAACGTATAAACAAAAAGTCTCATACACAGCTTTGACACAGTGGTGCAGTACCGGAAAAGAAAGAAATAGTGTACGGTTCGTCACTACTTACACTTCAGCCTTCTTTTTTATTTCTTCTCGAGGAGGTGTCAACCAGTTTTACAGTAAAGGTGCGTTTTAGCGAGAATTATGTCAAAATCAGTTATCACGAACTTTGACAACAATATTGAACATGAAGAGTGTCGCCAAAGCAGGAAGTCAGCTGATCGTGTGTTCGCTTGTTTCGCTTGAGCATATCATGTAGTATTATCTCTGCCATCCGTATGAAGTACATGGCCAGTGGTTTCCAATTGTTCAGTCACGATGACCTCCAAAATTCCAAATATTCTGACAGAGCAAACCCTAGCCAACCTCTTCTCCTACCACACTATATACAAAATCGAGGTAAATAAGTAGAAAAAAAAAAAAATGACCCTTTATTTTTGTACTTATCACTTCTGGAATAATAACGGCATTGATAACATAGTTTTTTTTTTTTTTCACGCTTTTCAGTAAATCTTTAATTATTATTCAGTGCTTTTGACAAAAAAATACCGATGGAAAAGAAAAAAAAGACATTGTAAACATATAAAGTATTATTGCAACTATGACTTCAAAAACAATAGCTCACAAAAATAGCGAGGACAGTTATATCTTCCTATATGCCGAGGGTGACAACTGAACTTTGCTAGTGGTGCATATTGTTTGTGGTGACAGTAGTAGTAGTAGTCGTAGTAGTAATTGCTGTTGTTGTTGTTGTTCTTCTTCTTGAATCAACTTAATTTTGATATGTTGGCTAACGAATGGTGATAGTCTTTACACAGACACTACTACCGAATTCATACACCACTCCAGTAACTATAATATAGATAATTTTTATGCACACACACACACACACACACACACACACACACACGTCCATGAGATATATGGTTCGCCTAGGATAAATGAATCGTCACAGAACAATGTGGCAAAATGTACATTTCTAGGCTATGAAAGATGTGAGGAGTCGCTATTCCCCTCCCGCTTCAGTACTCCATTGTTTTTACTTAGCGTAGAGGAAAACTATGCGAAGATGAAGGAGAGATCCATTCGGAAAGGATATTAGAAAATGATTTTGAATATTCCACACAGAACTCGCCAGTCAAAATGGTCGAATAAGTTTCTGTTTATATAGTCAATGTATTCTGAAGCAATACTAAGGTTTTAAAAACATGAATCATTACAATGATTCGACTCCATGCACCTTTGGGTCACTTAGGGATTCAGAAACCATCAGAATCTCGCTTTCGTTCATCAGCCAGAAAATAGTGCCTGAAAAATTCCGTAAATTCTCCTCTTTTAGACTTTAAAAAAAGAAAAATTTAATTCTAGGGTTTTAGAGTTCCTTTTGCTATTTTCATATATGACGAAAATTCTGGCGTAGGTCATTGGATGCTATCCTTTTCCGCATAAACAAAATTATCTACAAAACCATGGCGAAATATTGGGAAAAGCGAAGGAAATTGAACCGGTCAGATAATCGGAGTGCACTGAACGAACCTGTTCCACTTTATACTGGAGCTATGCTTCGTTAATCTGAGTTATTTTTAAAACAGAACCACAGATATTTGGAAACGTCGTGTACATTAAATGTCTAATTCAATTTCTGTTACAAGCAAATGTCCATGGGAGTTAATTTTCAGGAATAAGTTAACTATTTCCCATAATTCTGAATCTAATATTCAACTTGGTTTCGTAATGAAGTGTTTAGTAGCTTCATAAGTGTAGATAATCGTATAAACAAACAGTCCTATGCACAGCTTTGACACAGTGTAGTCCTGAAAAAAAAAAAATAGTGGAGTCTGGTTCATCAATACTTACATTTTGCCTTTCTTTTTAATATCTTCTCGAGGAGGTGTCCAACAATTTGACAGTATCCTCAGATGTTGGCGATAATTATGTCAGAATCAATTATGACCAACTTTGACAACAGTACTGACCATGGAGAGTCTCCAGAACAGGTAGTCAGTTGACCGTGTTTTCAGATTTCATCACATAATGCTGCGCTATCCGTGACATCCATATGAATTAAAATAGCTATTAGTTTCCAATTTTTCAGTCACGCTGACCTCCTAAATTCCAATTACAGTATTCTGACAGCGCCAACCCACGACAGCCCTTCCTTTAACCATACTATTTAAAAGATTGAGGTAAGTAATTAGAAAAAAAAAAAAAAACTTTCGTCCCTTTATTATTATACTTATCACTAGTGGAATGATAATGGAATTATTGAGGACATAAAGGAGTCTTTCTTTTTTCCTTTCTTTTTCGTTTTGGGACTTGCTTTTTAGTTTCTCGATTTTCACTATCTTTACAGTTTATTTTCGTTTCATAAAACTATAGTGATGAAAAAGAAAAGAAAATGCAATGAAAACACTTAAAATATTTTTGTATCAATGAACTGTAAAATAATAGCCCACAAAGATGGTGAAGACAGTAATATAATACCTCTCAGTATGCCGAGCATGACAACTGAACTGAAAACATGTCGTTTATTTTATATGTTGATGGTCAGTCGTAGTAGTAGTTGTTGCTGTTGTTGTACTTCTTGTTGATGGTGGTGGGGGTGGGAGTGGCATTGTTGTTGTGTCAGCTGGAATGATAGACGGTAGTCTTTACACAAATACTTGTCCTGTATTCACCAACAGCACTCCCTTATTAATCATATAGATATTTTTACACACACACACACACACACACACACACACACACACACACACATCCGACCAGTCCAACGAGGAAGATGTCCGACCAAGATGAATGAATCGTCACAGAACAGTGTGACAAAACGTACTGTACATATTTCACCTATGAAAATTGTGAGTTGACGCCATTCCCCCTCCCGCTCCACTTTGCTTACTTTGTAGTGCCACACATTTGATATTCATGTATGTGTTTAGTAGTACTGTAATTTTAAGTTAGGGTGTAACCTGAATATTAGTTTATAAGTTCCTACCCTAAGTAGTAATTCATATATTAATAATTACTGTAGGGTTAACTATTTTTACATGTATGTATCTCTGTATCTATGCAGTGGGTGATGTAATTGTGGGTGTTGAGCTATGGGAATTCCCCGTCTCGTAGAGTAACGAATAACAGACAGATGCGCCAACTTTTCTTGTCGTTGTTGGGCGCCGAGTTTAAACCTTAAACAGAATAATGATGAATATACAATTCTTTCCGTAACCTAGTTGTGAAATGCTTGCTAATGAAGCTGCTAGAACACAAGTATGTAAGATTAGCAGTCCAAAAGGCCTAAATAATGTCATTTGTGAGGATTTAAAGTCCCGTTTATCTTGGCCGTCACTAGATGGCATGAGCTGCTTTCAGATTCAAATTGAAATAGTGCTAGAATCAGTATCTAAATTAAGTAAGGAATAAATCCCAAATTTTCCCCAATTCAATCAAAGTCTTGTCGTCATGGGTACACTGCTAAATAAATTGTAAAGAGAATTAAAACCCCCCATATTTCAAAAATACCACCTCATTTGACTTGAGCAGTGGCGTCTTTTAGTGCCCGACATGCCCCACTTGCTGCCCAGACATCGTGTGTAACAGACGTTCGTTTAGGTGAGTCGTCCACATTTCTTCTTCCTCCCCCTCTTTTTCTTTGTTTAATCCTTACTTATTATGAATTATGAGAAGTAATATTGTTGAGAGTTTAACGTAGTGACTTGCTGCCCAGACATCGTGTGTAACAGACGTTCGTTTAGTCCCCAGACACCGGCGGCGACGTCCGTGGGAGCACGCCATTATTCCCAAGTATTGCCCATAGACTTTTACACTTACACTTGCAGCACTCACGAGTTATTATTACAAACCGAAGGTATTTGATGTGTTATTAATGATTCTATCAAGTGAATTCTTTTTTTTGTAGATAAGGTATAGAAGTGTTATGTTCTGTAACGGAAAGGAAAATTCAAATTCATCAACTGTTCTCTTTCTTTAAAATCAGTTTATTAGAAAAAAAATTATAATCAGGAGCGTGGAAGGGAACTTACTGATTGTGAACAATAATGTGATATTTAAGTTGTACCTCGAGGCTAAATAAGCCCGAGTGATTGAGGTGTTCCTAGTGATTGTATTTCTTTTTTTTTAATTATTCCTCGAGGCTAGACAGGCCCGAGAGATTATGTATTTCTAGTGATTATATAACATTGTCGATGGTGAAACGTGAAAAACAATACTGATTTGATGTGAGAACCGAGAAAATTATATGAGGAGAATACCTTATATGGGTGAAAGATGAATACAAATAATCATTCTTATTGATACGAGACTATGCCAGCCCGAACAGACAAATCATATCCGTAAAAGTGTCCCTGTCTTGAGGCCAATGTTGAGCCCAAGAGTAACGGCCAAAAAAGAAAGTAAAGTACAACGACTCCATATCTCGAGTGTATCAAATTGTTTCGTCTGGTAATAATGTTAGAGGAATGATCACCCAAAAGCCTTAGTAACCTTTACAATTTTCTCTCATACTAAAAAGGGTCATGTAATAAAGAAATGATGTTTTTGAGGAAATTAACAATTATTAAAGTAAAGTATATAGCATTTTCTTTTCTTTATTAGTATACCTTATCAAGGAAATTATGTCCTCAAGCCAAATTCACTCCCCTTCCAATTCAAGATTCCTTCGCTGAGGGAACGACAACCACCTGAGGTACCGACTAAATCTAAACTCGGCCAAAAACTACAAACGCTACCACAATTCATTCTTTTCATAAATATTTACCATCCACTATACTAAGTCGAGTACCACTTGTATATCCATGGGTGAGTTGATCAATACCCACAACAGGTAAGAAAATACATATCACTAGCATCACACTGGTGAATACCGGTGGGGCAACATTCATAGCTTTACAACTTAGCGAAGAGCGATATTACATTAAGATGCAGGAAAGATCCATATGAAAAATATATGAGTAACATGATTATTAAAACTCCACACACGTCGTCCAAGTCGAAATGGTCCAATAAGCTTGTTTCGTCGCCTGTCGGGCCTAGATCTATAGGCAGTTGAAGTATTCTGGAACAACACTAAGCTTTCAAAAACTTAAATCTTAACTTGGATTCGACTCCACTCACTTTTCTTTCACCGAGGGATTCAAAAGTCATCTGAACCTCAATGCAATTCGTTCATCATCCAGAAAATAATGCAAGAAAAAGTGGAGAAGTCCCTCATTTACGCAATTAAATAATAAAAAAAAACAATACTAAGTTATTACAGATTCTTTTCCTAAATCCATATCTGAGGAAAATTCTGGCTTAGGTCATTGGATGTTAACTTTTTCCTCATAAACAATATTATCTACTAAAAACCTAGCGAAAGTTTTGGGAAAAGCGAAAGAAATTGGACCGGTTAGATAATCGGAGTGCACTGAACGAACCTGCTGTATCCTCGAGCTATGTCTCGCTAATCTGAGTAATTTTCACAGCATGAACACTGATATTCGATATACGTCGTGTCCATGGAATGTCTGAGCCAATTTGTGTGATAAACAATCGTCAATAATAGTTAATCTTTGGGAATAATTTTTCTGTGTCGCATTGTTTTCAATAGTCACCTTTGCGTGACAGTGAAGTGTTTGTTAGCTTCATAACTGAAGATAAATGTATAAAAAAAAAACAAAAAAAACAGTCCTATTAGAAGCTTTAGCCCAATGGGTAGTCCTGGAAAAAAAAAAAAAAAAACGGTAGGGTACGAATCACCAGTATTTACGTTTCGCCTATCACTTTAATTTCTTCTCGTATGAGTGACAAAAAATCGGCCGTCTAGGCATGTTTGGCGGAGAATTATAAGTCTATATTACTTTTGACCAAATCTGACGACAGTACTGATGTGGAGAGTGACGGCAAAACAGGAAGTCAAGTAATGGTGTTGTCATACTGTATGTTTCACTTCATCGTATCGTGTTATCTCTGCCACTTACATGAATTACACAGTAGCTTCCGAACTATCAGTCACGATGATATCCTGAATTCCAAATAATCTGAGAGCCAACTTACACCCCCCTCCCCCCCAACAGCTCTGTTTAGAAGATCGAGGTAATTACAAAAAGAGTATTTTTCCTCCATCTGTTATTATACTTATTACTTGTGGAACGATTAGGACTGATTACAAAATGATGTTAACAGGACTGATTACATCATTTTTATATTATTATTGCATTTTTGGATTGCGATTTCCGTTTTATGGTTTCAGTATATCTTGCAGTTTTTATTTTGTGCATTTCACAGAATCATCCGGAGGAAAATAAAAAGACAGTAAAAACATATAAAATTATTTATACCAATGACTCGAAAAATATTGAACCACAAGGGAAAAAAAATGGCGTGAGAGTTACATTAAATCTCCCAATACGCCGAGCATGACAACTGAACTGAAAATGTGTGTTGCTTGATTGTGTTAATTGCCAATAGTAGTAGAAGTAGTAGTAGCATGAGCAACAGCAGCAGCAGTAGTATTAGTATTAGTAGTAATAGTAGTATCAACTTTATTTTACTATGTAATGAAAGGCGAAAATCTTAACAAAAACAATTGTGTTCATCATACACAACTCCTTTAACAATTATATAGATTATTGTAAACACACACACACACACACACACACACACACACACATCCTACCATTCAAGGGGTATAAGATTGGGCCAAGAGGAAGAGGATAATGTGACAAAATTGACATAATTTAGTTATGAAAATTATGAGGGGACCATATCCCCCCTCTAGCTTCACTACACCATTATTATTACTTAGAGTTGAGCGAACTACGCAAAGCTGAAAAAGGAGAGATCCATACGAAAAGAACACCAGCAATATATATATATATATTTTTTTTTTTTTTTTTTTTTATGTGCTCGACTCTGGGCATAGGCTTCTCAGCCTGCTCCCAAGGCCCAGTAGTCCTCCTACATATCGTACACCTCTACTCGTCAGTCAAAATGGTCTAAATAAGCTTCTGTTTCGACGCCTGTCAGGCGCTGTCCACAGGCAACCGAAGTATTCCGGAGCAATACTAAGCTTTTAAAAACATGATTCATTGCTTCGATTTGACTCTGCCCACCTTTGGGTCGCCTAGGGATTCAAATTCAATTTGAATATCGGAGCAATCCGTTCATCGGCCAAAAAATAGTGCCGGGAGAAATTGCGTTTATATAACCTCGTTTATGCTTTAAAGAAAGTAAATTTTATTTCTCAATTATTCCAGTTTCTTTTACTGTCTCCATATCTGAGGAAAATCCTGGTTTAGATCATTGGATGTTACCTTTTTCCGCAAAAGCAAATTATCTACTTAACCATACCGAAAATTATAGGCAAAGAGAAGGAAATTGGACCGACCATATAATCGGAGTGCACTGAACGATCCTGCTTCGCACTATCTTAGAGCTATAGTTCGCTAATTTCAATAATTTTCACAGCATGAACACTAAAATTCTTTATATTTCGTGTACATAAAAGTTTTAATCAATTTCTGTGACAGATTTCAGTTGGAGTTAATTTTCATAAATATGTATATTTTTAATGCGTCCCATTGTTTTCAGTATAATATTAGGGGTTGCTTCATGAGTGAAGAAAAACGCATAAACAGTCTCATGCGCAACTTTGGTCCAATCATTTAGTCCCCCTTCAAACGTCAGTGGAGTTCGAACCATCATTACTTAAATATTGCCTTTCTTTTTAATTCCTGCTACTCGTAGAGGTGTTAAACAATTAGACAGTATAGGTGGGTTTTCGAGAATTATGTTTCAGAATCAAATCTGACCAACTCTGACGACAATATTGCACATGGAGTGTGTCGCCAGAACAACAGGTAAGCTAATGGTCTGATCATGTGTTTCAGTATATCATGCTGTGTTGTCTCTGCCATCCATGTAAATTACATTTAGCCAATGTGTTCCAAACATTCAATATTATGATGAATTAACACTAACAGCGCCAACTACCGCTGCAACCCCCTCTCTCCCCACCTTTACCGCACCATTTACGATATCAGGTTAAGTAATTAGAAAATGGCTATTGTTTCTCCTCTTCATAATTACTGTATACTTTTCACTTGTGGAATTATAATAACAGGATTGATTACATAAACTTTTTTATCCGATATGGTTTTTCGTTTCACGATTTTCAGTAGATCTACCAATTTTATACAGTGCCTTTCACAAAAGTATACTGACGGAAATAGAAGATACGACACTGAAAACACTTAAATTATTTTTCAACCAATGACCTACAAAATAATATACCACAAAAAATAACAAGGACATTTAGGCTATAGTTTACCTCCCAATATGCAGAGTTTGACAACTGAACTGAAAACATGTGGTGCTGATTGTTTATGCTGACGGTTAGTAATAGTAGTAGTAGTAGTAGTTGTTGTTGTTATATCAACTTAATTCCGATATGTGATATGATGATAGGCTAGTCTGTCTATCTATCTATTGCCAGACTTTACACAAATATTTGTACCTTATCCACCATACTCCGATCTTTTAACAATGATATAAGTATTTTTATGCACACACACACACACACACACACACACACACACACACACTTTCGACCAGGCCAAGGGGTATAATGTTCGGCCAAGATATATGACTCGTCACAGAACAATGTGAGAAAAATTTACATTTTTCAATAAAGAAAATTGTGAGGGGGACTCCGTTACCTCCCCCGCTCCTCTACTCTATTGCTTTTACATATCGTAGAAAGAAACCATGTGAAGATGCAAGAAGAGGTCCACATGAAAAGGATATTAGCAAAATGATTCTGAGAATTCCACACATAAATCGCCAAATTGAAAATGGCATAAAAAAAATAATAATAATAATATAGTTCCGTCGCACGACGGATGGCGGTCTGTAGGCAGTCGAAGTATTCCTGAAATAATACTTAGCATTTAAAAACATGAATCTTTCCTTCGATTCGACTCCATTAACCTTTGGGTTGTTTTGGGATTCAAAAACTATCAGGAAGTGAAAGCAATTCGTTCATAGACAGAAAATAGTGATGGGAAAAAATTGTTTGAATTTTCTTGTTTTGCGCAATAAAATAAGAAAAACTCAGTGCTTGGTTATTATAGTTTATTATACTATTTCCGTCTATGAGAAAAATTCTGGTTTAGATTAGTGGATGTAAAGTTTTTCCGCTTAAACGAAATTAGAAACAAAACCCTACAGAAAATTTTGGGAAAACGAAAGAAGGTGGACAGGTCAGTTAATCTGAGTGCACTGAACGAACCTACTTCACTCAATCCTTGAGCTATACTTTGCTAATATAAGTAATTTTCACAACAGAACCATAGATATTCGATATGAGTTGTGTTAATAAAATGCCTTAGACAATTTCAAAGGTAAACAAATCTCCACGGGAGTAAATCTTCAGGAATAGTTTTTGTTATCCATGGTTTTCTATCTAATATTGGCCTTGGTTCCGTAGTGAAGTGTTTGGTAACTTCATAAGTGAAGATAAAGGAATGAACAAACCGTCCTAGACGCAGTTTTTGCACAGTGGTGTCGTCCCAGCAAAAAAACAAAATAATAATACTGTAATAACAGTGGAGTACGGTTCATCAGTACTTAAATTTCGCCTTTCGTTTTACAGTCTTCTTCTCGATGAGGCATGATACAGTTTGACAATATAGGCACGTTTTGGCGAAAATCATATGTCAAAATCAATTATGATCAACTTTGACAATTATACTGAAAATATAGTGTCGCCAGAACAGGAAGTCAGTTGATCGTGTATTCTCAGGTTTCTCTCCATTATCATGCTGTGTTATCTGACATCGATGTGAATTACATAGCCAGTGGTTTCCATAACATCAGCCACAATGACCTAAACTGGCAAATATTATGCCAGCGCTAACCCCCGGCAACCCTTCTCCCAAAAAAAACTTTCCAAGATCGAGTTAAGTAATTAAAAAAAAAAAAAATGTTCCTTTTTTTATTATACTTATTAATGGAATAGTAAAAGGATTGATGATATAAAGATTTCATTCTTTCTTTTTTTCTCTCTCTCAGACTCCATTTTGGTTTCACGTTTTTCAGTACTGCATATCTAAAATTTTTATTCAGTGCTTTTCACAAAATATACTTTTGGAAAAGAAAAGGCAATGAAAACATAAAATGTTTTTATACTAATGACTTCAGAATTTATTGCCCACAAACAGGGCGAGGGCAGATATATCTCCCACTATGCCTAGCGTGACAGCAGAACTGAAAAGGGATGATGATTATTGTATGTGCTGACGCCCCTGAGTAGCAGTTGTAGCAGTAACAGCAGTAGTCTATCTAGCTATATACCTAGGCTGCTTCCTCCAAGGAAAGGGAGGTAGCCGAGACAGGACGACACACTCCCCATTTACTCATCCATTCAAACACATTCATTCGCATCTTAGCCCCAAAGGGGAGAACGGACAGATCCTCACCGCACCACACCGCACAAAGGTCAACTGCGCAATGCAATCAGTGACATCCGCAGCAGGGCCCGACAGCAGAACTGGTTTACCCCTGCCACATCATAACAGACCCATCCCCTTACCCGCACCTGACCTGACTAGCTGATCAGACCAAATGCGGGAGAATATCCCCTCAGGGCTGCGTCATCACTTATTCATTCACAATTTCTCTCCATTTATTTCTGTCACGCACAGCCACTCTTCCTTGCTCAACAGACATCCCTCTCGCATCCAGCGCTCTCTTCACACTGTCCATCCATCCTATTCGTGGTCTTCCTCTCAGCCTTACACCTCTCACATCAGATCTAGTTATCTTTTTCACCAATCGCTCATTATCCATTCTCTCCATATGCCCAAACCATCGCAACACCCTCTGCTCAACTCTACCAGCCATCTCCCGAACAACTCCAGTTCTTCGCACTTCATCATTTCGCACCCGATCCATACGCGTCACTCCACACATCCTCCTCAGACACCTCATCTCCATTACATTCAAATTTTTCCTCTCTGCTACACCCATATCCCTTGTTTCCTCCCCATATAATGCAGTCGGTACCACAACACCCTCATACAGCCTTCTCTTTACATCCATTCTAAGCGAACGACATTTAAACACTTTTTTCATTCCTCCCAGCACCTTTCCTACTTCATTTATTCTAAACTTCACTTCTGCATCTATTCTTCCATCCACAGCAACATGTGACCCTAGATATTTAAACAATCTACTTCCTCAAGCAACTCACCATTCAAAACTATATTCATCCCCTTATCATCTATCAACCTCGTACACTTCATCACCTTACTCTTATTCTCATTTACTTTCAATTTCCTCCTTTCACACATCCTTCCAAACTCCTCTACCAACTGTCTCAATCTCTCCTCTGAATCAGTCATCAGCGCAGTATCATCTGCAAACAGCATCTGCTTCAGATTCCACTCTCCACCATCAACATTCACCAGACTCAGACCTCCACCTAAAACTCTTGCATTCACCTCCCTTTGAACACCATCCATGTAAATATTAAACAACCAAGGCGACATCACACATCCCTGTCGCAGCCCAACTCTCACGGGAAACCAATCACTCACAGCATTTCCAACTCATACACACGCTCTACTATTTACATAAAAACTTTTCACCCCTTTTAGTAACCTACCATCAAGTCCATACAATCTTAAAACAGTCCACAAAGCCTCCCTATCAATTCTATCATACGCTTTCTCTAAATCCATAAATGCCCAAAACACATCTACTACAGTAGTAGTAGTAGTAGTAGTATAGTAGTAGCAGTGTTGTCAACTTAATTCTGATATGCAATGAGTGTTGAAAATCTTTGCACAAACATTTGTACCGCTTTCACAATACACCACTCCTTTGAAAATGATATTGCTTTTTTTTCTACACACACACACACACACACACACACACACACATCCGGCCAGTTCAAGGGGTATAAGGTTCGGGCAGGACAAGTGAATAGTCACAGAACAGTGTGACAAAATGCATATTTTTCGACTTTGAAAATTGTGAGAGGACGCCATTCTCCCCCTCCCCCCACTCCCCCTCCGCTACATCATTGGTTTTATCTGGCGTGGAGCAAGACTACGTGAAGATGAAGACGGAGGGATCCATAGGAACAGAAATACTAGCACAATGATTCTGAAAATTCCACACACATGTCACCATAGTCAAACAAGGTCCAATAATGTGTTTAGTCGCTTGGCGGATGCCGATTTATAGGCAGTCGAAGTATTCTGGAGCAGTACTAAGCATTTAGAAACATGAATCTTTTTTCAATTTGACTTCATTCACTTTTGGGTCTCTTAGCGATTCAAAAGTCATCTGAACCTCAGAGCATTTTGATTATCGGACCGAAAATAACACCTAGAAAAAAAAAATCACCGGCAAACTCACATCTAATGCTTTATTGGGTAATGATGGCTTCTATATTATTGTTACAGTTGAGGAAAATCCTAATACTACAATTATCTACAGTACCCGAACGAAAAGTTCGGGAAAAGCGAAGGGAACTGGACACGTCAGATAATCGTGATGCACTGAACGAACGTGCTTCACTTTATCCTCGAACTGTGGTTCACTGTATTCAGTAATTTTCATAGTATGAACACAGATATTCGATATACGCTGGGATCATGAAAGGTCTTGGTCAGTTTCTGTGATATCACGTTTCCATAGCAGCTAATGTTATTAGGAGTAAGTTTATTTATTTATTTAATTATTTTTCAGTCATGTATCCCTTCTGGTTTCGTTGTAAGGTGTTTGGTAGTTGCAAGAGCGAAGATAAATGCATAAACAGGCAGCCCTATAAGCACCTTTGCCCCAGACGGTGTAGTTCCAGTTGGGAAAAAAAGTGGAGTTACGATTCACTTGTACTTATGTTTCTTCATTTTCTCGTCCTCTTCTCGTAGAAGTGTCCAATAATTTGACAATTGATACCCAGCATTGTGCGACCATCCCATTATTATTATTATTATTATTATTATTATTATTATTATTAACGTAAATCTTACATGTAGTGATTAATGAAAATCTACATATAGACACTTGTACTGTATTCCATGATGGATGGTGATGGCTACCGTCATCCACTTACTTGGTGTAGTGGTACCTTCGTTTTCAGTCACCGTTACGTTTTGTCTTTTTGTTTTTCCTTTTTCGTGTGTGTGTGTGTGTGTGTGTGTGTGTGTGTGTGTGTGTGTGTGTGTGTGTGTGTGTCCTATGCTCTTTTCCAGCGGCATTTTTTCCATCTTTCCTGGCACTTCTTATTACTCTTCTTTAACTTCAGGTGACTCTACACTGAGTTACAAGGTGAATGGTTTCCTACAAACCAGGAAACATTTACAAAGCGAGATGGTAACCATATAACCAAATCATGGGATGTTATGCAGCCTACAATGGTGCCCTGCTAACTGAGTGGAGAGAAGCAAATGTGGTGTCCATCCGGGAACCAAGGATCCACATTTTTCCCTGTGCCTCGCTGGGGTGTAGCGCTGTCTTCCGAAAAGGGAACATAGTTCACTGCACGGGATGACCCTCAGGGGCCGTTTCTTCCCTACGGTTGATAGGTCTGCTCGGCCAGATAGACCGAGGTAACGCAACAAGAACAACTGTATACACTACTAGAGCAGTGATATAGATTGTATCGATGCACACACAAGTTGAGAGAGAGAGAGAGAGAGAGAGAGAGACCCTTTTGGGTGTAGGAACTGAGCTGGAAACATTTGCCTTCACAAGGAAACGTAACAGTATACAATATTATTTTCTGTGACAATAGTAGGGTAGGCCTACGTTGCATCGCTCATGAAAATAATGGGGATACTCCGTACCAGTTGTACTGTAACACTGGCTACAGCCCATGTAAAGGTTTATAGATATCATTTTCTGAGCCACCGTAGCAATAACTCTTCTCAAGGTACGGGGTGCGATAGGTTTCCTTTATATCCAGTTCACTCGGGAAATCATTCAGGGCTTGAAATGATGTCGTAGTCATTGCTCCACCAGTTCCCACCTTTCAGTGATATAACACCAAGTGTTTTTTTCTAAACTCTAACCGCCTGATCACATTTACCAATTTTTAACATTTCAGTTAAGGGGAAAAAATAATATTACATTTACTCCTAAAATACTTCATTAAAATTGCTTTCATAAAATAGCACAGCTATTTTTATTGCATATACTCGTATCACAGAAAAGTACAGTGGAATCTGTCCAGATTATCAAAGTTAAATTATTTTATGAACATTTAATAATAGAACAAGAGAAATACAATTAATCTCGTTCTTCTTCATCAGCTTGCGTTTTCTGTCTTTCCTACATTGTAGAAAACGAATAATAATGAAGGGGGAGTTCTGGTAAAAAAGTCAACCCATTGAGCATTATCCCATCATACCGTTACCTGCCCAGTTATTGCCCCCTTCAGACCCCCTGGACTCTTGTTTCCTGCTTTGTGTACCTACTTCATCACACATCTTGATGTACTCGAAGACATTCTCACCGTCACCCTGACTTCCTTTCACTGTAATGCCCTGGCACTGCGACAATGATCGGACTTTTGGTGTGTGTGTGTGTGTGTGTGTGTGTGTGTGTGTGTTGTCCACGCACACACGCATACATCAGGTGCATTTTCTTGTACTCTCCCATTGCTGGGATTTTGAATCAAGAGGTAATTTTCTAATGCATACCGTGTTTTTTTTTTTTTTTCTATCTACCTACCTGTGTATGTGACTATGTATATGTATCTCCTTAGGGTGTGTATGTATATATATGTCTCCCTGTCTATGTATATATAAATATACCATATATATGTGCATGTTGCATATGTATATGTATGCACGCCTGTACACATACCCATATCTCTATACATGCGTACCTATCCTGTACATGCAGTATGTCTATGGCTACATGTGCGTGAATATATACATATACTCGTATAGTAGGGTGTGTTTAAAGTGCTGTAACAGCCGTTTCCTTCAACCTGGAAAAGCAAAATTTGGCATGTTAGCTTATTAGATGTATAGTAATGGTATATTAAAGTGACTAATCTAGGACAGTTAGCAGCATTGTGCCTCTCCCAAAAGTCTCAGAACTTCTGGAATGCACCTCGTAATTATCCTTACAAGCACAATAATGAACAAAGACTTACAGTGATACACACATGGTACAAAGTTGTCACAGTAATTATCATTACATGTTTTCAATATGAGTGAGGTGGTACTGTAATATTACTGAATCATTACAATATTATCATTATAATATGGAGTCCTGACAGTACATAGATACACACGCATGTACATACATACGCAGATTGAGAGGCACATATGCATTTACGTATAGATCTATACATACTCGTATTTCTGTACCTTCTATGCCCTATGACACCGATTTTGTTTTCCTCATGCACCCCTTCCTGCTTGGCCTTCAGGGACAGTGTTCCACTGAGTGTTGGGGCTTGTACTGAATGGTAAATAAAGAACCTAAATTAAAAGAAGAAAAAAAAACTCCCCCTCTCATTCCTCGGTTCTGTCTCACCAAAACCCTGTTCTTAGTTTCCCATATCTACCTTTCCCCAGCCGTTACTGTGTATGTCGGTGGTTCCGTCCTTGCTGACGGCGAGACTGGTGCTGCTTATTTGCTCCTTTTACAAGTCTGACTATTATGCCGTCCTCTCTCGGAGGCTCTTCAAGTGGACCAGAAATATCCACTGTGAACTTATTTCTTTCATGCCTGATCTAAACATTCTTCTCGGTGATAATTACCCAGGTTTCAACATCAGAAATTTCTAAGCTCCCTTCACTCTATTTTGCAACTCCCTAGCCCCCCCCCCCCCAAAAAAAAAAAAAACATCTTATTTCTAGGTGAGCCCCGGCTACATGCGTGGAGGAGACATAGTTTCTTGGCGTAACATTTGGCTGTCAGCTTACTTGGGTTTCGCATTTGAAACTTCTATGAGTGTCTTGTAATCATAGGCGGATCTAGACGGCTATTCTGGAGGGGCGCCATAGATGGCTATGCTGGGGAGAGGAGGCAAGCAAGATAGGGGCGCCCGCTAGTATCCAGCTTATTTAAATTTTCACTACTTTTTACGTATATACTCTATCTAATTCTTATGAGTAATTTTTGGAAGGTTAGGCTAGACATACAGTGAACGTTTTCTATAGGAAAACATTCACTAACGTCCCCATTTCCACACACACACAAACACATGTATTAAAAGATACTTTTTGTGTGCGCATCTATATGTCTGGGTGAGGGTGTGAGGTGCCCGACGCTTCTTCTTGCCTATGGCCCTAAGAGTTGAAAGAAACAAGAGGCGTAACAAACAAGTGGAAGGAATTACAAAAGGGCGCAGACATACCTGGGGGGGGGGGGCATGGCCCCAATTTTTTTTTTTTTTTTATGTGACCGACTCTGGGCATAAGCTTCACAGCCTGCTTTCAAGGCCCAGTAGTCCTCCTACGTACGCACACCTCTACATGTCACCACTTCGACGCTAACACCCACCGTCCATATTGAATACATGCTAGGGCTGTCTCATACAGGACTGGTGTATTGATATTAGCGGGGGTATTTTTACGACATGTCGGCGGGCCTTCTGGTAGATCAGTAAAGTCTGATTTTATGAAATTCAAATCCTTAAACTGTTCCCTGCCTCAGTGGGATTTGAACCCGGGTCCGTCAGGACTGCAGGCCAACTCTCTACCGATTGATGGTTCCCTCCCCCTAAATCCGCCAGTGTCTTGTATGCGAGCAATGAATCTGTTGAGGGTACGATATCACTTCTCGTGTGGTGCTATTTGGAAGACACGCCTACACCTGCATCAAGCCACAGTGGTATCCAAACTTGCCTATGCTTTCGAGGTGTATTCCTCCGATACCGTGCCACTGCGAAGTGTTCTCGAGTCGGTGCATCATGCAGGTTTGTGTCTTGCTACTGGTACTATCATATTTTGTCTTACTTATTGCTTGTTGGTGAAGGTTGGCATGCCTCCCTTATATTTCCAGAGCAAGTCGCTAATCGTTAGTTGCTGAAAACATATGATACGTATACCACATTCACTTACTACAGTGTGTGTGTATCACAGCAGTCATTTTTCCAGTATTATGATTCCCATCCTCATACTCCACATCCTTTTGGCTACGGTACGCAGGGAATTGAGGTCTCTGCGGAGCCTGTCTGCGCTGCCCGGCTCGCCAGGGATCACTCTATGGCTCCTTGCAGAATTGTAGGTGTGCAGATATATTCCAGGTACCAATTTTTCTGTCTCTTCTCTAGATCTCCATCAGCTATTTTTGGAACATTTGTCCATTCACAAGGGCATTGTCCCTGTATACACAAGTGTTGCGAAGTTAAACATTGTTATAGGGTTTGGAGTGGTTTTCCCAAATAGTGTTGGACAAGTACCTCTTCTTCTAGATTTCTTTATTTTTACTGAGGAGTTGACTGTTCTCGTTTCAGCTCTCCAGCTGATTTTAGCACACGGGGAGGTTTCATTCACGGTTTTCAAAGATTATCAAAGCGCCCTTTTGGCACTTGAGTCCTTTGATTCAGCTAATGCTTTGGTCCTTGCCGTTCTCGAGTGGCTTCTCCTAATTCAGAGACGTAGCAATTTAGTCCAGTTTTGTTGGGTTCCTACGCATGTTGGTGTGGCAGACAAAGAGAAGGCAGATACATTAGCTAAAGCCACGTCTTCTTGAGGAACCCCGGCCAACTAACTGCATCCTGCTTCCGTTACGGCATCTTCCTTGAAGTCTACGATTCGCACTTGTTGGCAGAGACAGTGGGATGCTGTCGTTCATAATAAATCAAATGAGGTTTTTCATACGGTGGTTGTAACAAGGGTTCTCTCCTCTTTGCCTCGGCGATTGGAAGTGACTGTTGCTTGACTTCGCATAGAGTACTCGCAGCTTTCTCATGGGTTCCTGATGTGTGGTGTGACTCAGCGGTATAGTGATGATTGTCTTGTTCCCTTTGCTGTTGATCAATTGTTGGTCAAATGTCCGAGTCTGGGGGACCTGCGTCAGAGGTTTGTCAATTAGCACAGGGGGACAAATGGTGCCTATTGTCTGTCCACTATGCTTGGAGGAGCCTCTGGCCATCCAACTGATGCTTTTGGTCTTCTGAAGGAGGCGGGCTTTCTTCACCTTGTATGGTTACTTGATATGTACTTATTCATTTTGTTGTCATTTTTAGTTTTATCTCAATATGAAGGAGATATCGATTTTGTTTTAGAAGACAAGTTTTATTTTTTCGGCGACATGCGACCGAGTTGTTGTGGCCCAAAGATTTATGTAATCATTCCAGTTCCATTTCCACCCACATATCTTCTATTCTCCCCTGATGTGTAGATTCTATTCCTAGACTACCACAAAAGTCATGAAACTACCTGTACTGACAAAGTAACTCTGGCTTGATTGACGAAAGTTTCGTTGCCTTTATTATTCAACAAGACAACCATCAAACGTGGTGAGGGAGGCTAGGTGATATGGTACATTAATCACCAACTTGAGTCCTTCATTCATATGATATTAGTCTCCACCTGTTACATAGGTGAAAACTATTGACTTTGTTAGTATTATTATTATTCCGGCTTCAGAGTCTCATAACGATTTCACGAGAACCAGAGAGGCGCGAGGAATCTGAAGGGTTGAGGTTATATGTCCTGGCATGGGCCATTGCTGATAGAAAAAAAAATACAAATGCTTTATGTGCAGTGGAAGGGTATGTCAGAAAGTGTCATATCAGTATTATACTGTGGATGAGAAAAGTTAGTCGTGTCTACTGGAGACTTCAGTGGGACCTGAGCAAGAAATCTGAATTGCCCAAGTTATGTGCTCATGTATGGGCCATTGCTTGAAAAAAAAAAAAAAAAAAAAAAATCCAAATCTCCCCAGTGGGGTCGAGGTCATTTTAAGAAACAGTAGGTGGAGACCAGTGACTGTCCTCAGGACAGGTACAGAGTTCTAGTTTATTTCATTCTTACCTCAAGACGAATATATTCAGCTTAGTGGCAACTTTATTTTTTCAAAGGAATGATGAAGGTTATATCTAACTACCGTAGTCCGGAAATTCAATCTTGTTTCGAATATAATCCCCTGGAGATAGCAGCCAATACGTTATGTGAATGAAAGGATTAGGCTGCCTACCAGATATGGATGGCCAGTTGGATTGAGGCTTAGCCATTACAGGAGAGAAATACAATCTCTTTAATTTTCTCGGACGTCAGTTAAATACTGGCTTTGCTTTTGCCTGACCATTTTATTCAGGATAAGATGGCCTCCCGGTAATGAGGAGTTAAAAATCTTTTCCTGCGACCTTTTTCAATACTAGGACGCAAAATCTGTGGTATTTTTTCAGTCACCAGACGATTTAATTTTTACATTTGCCAGTGATTTTGCAAGAAAGAATGTTCTTTGATTTTTTTTTTACACTGCAGTACGAAGTCCTTTAAATTTCATTCTCACTTCAGTCAGATGATTTTACTTAGGAGGAGACCATTAAATAATACTAATACTAATACTAATACTAATACTACTACTACTACTACTATTATTATTATTATTATTATTATTATTATTATTATTATTATTATTATTGTTGTTGTTGTTGTTGTTGTTGTTCTTATTTTTACTACCGAAAGAGAATAGATTTGTTTTATGACGAGAATGACAAGTCAAAAATATCTGTTAGAGATATAACCTCCGCCACCTCATCTGTAGGTCAGCTAATTACAGTGCTATCGACACAACAGAAGTAATTAAGGCTGGCAACAAGACGGGGTAAATTGCCTGGAAAAGAAAAAGTATGTGGCAGCCTTTCACATCCCCGGCAGGAAGTCGGGTTGATTACATAAACTTTGGTATTATACGAGCTTATGCACACACACACACACACACACACACACACACACACACACACACACACACACACACACACATCTCGAAATGAACGAATCTTGAATTTCGCTCTCTTTCTATTGTTTTTGTTTTTTCTTGGAAGGAACTGTTTTGAGGGTTCCTAGCCTTTGGTTCCTTCTTCCTCGGAATATATATATATATATATATATATATATATATATATATATATATATATATATATATATATATATACATATATGACTTTAACATACGTAATGTTGAAAGGTTATTGCATTTTGCCAGGACTGACGATGCTGGTCTAGAGTGCGAGCTGTTTGCCGAATCGTTTAATCTCACGCAGCTGGTAAAGCAACCAACCAGAATACCGATAATCCTGACCATAATGCCCATCTCTTGGATCTGTTCCTGACAAATAATTCAGATAAATACAGGATTGAGGTATTGCCTCCACCTGGATCCTCTGACCACAATCTCATCAAAGCCTCATTAGTTAGCCCCCCCAAAAAAAAACCTCCCCGTTCTGAACCTGTCAGGGTGACCCGGTGGCACTTTGATAGGGCAAACTGGGATGGATTTAGAGATTGTCTTGCTGACATTCCATGGCAGTCTTTCTTCTCTAGTGATGCCAATTCTACCCGGTCCCACATTTGCGACTTAATACTAGCTGGTATGGATTTATTCATACCAAGTCAACAGTTCACTAAAAGAATGAATTTTCCAAAATGGTTTGATAACAACTCTGTCAGAGTAGCAGCCCAAAAGTCATTAGCATATAACTCTTACTTAAAATCAAAAACATCTGAATCACTCTCTCAATTTAAAATTGTTGGAAATCATGCAAAAGCTGTAATAAATTTTGTCAAATCAAACTTTCTACAAAATCAAGCATCAAAACTGCTTAACAACCCTAATGACAATAAAATATTTTGGTCAACTCTCAATTCTTTCAATAATAACTTTAACAAGTCATCATCCGTTCCCCCACTAAAATCTTCAGATAACAGCATTACAAATTACCCACGTGGGAAATCAAATATCTTTGCCAGTACATTTGCTAGAAATTCTACCATAGAGGAAGCTAGCCAGAACGTCCCAGTATTAGAACTTGGTTCTCCAGAATTTGTTCCACTTAAAATGCAGACAAGATACGTAAAATCCATCCTAGACAATTTACCCACCAACAAAGCTCCAGGCATTGATAGAATTCCTCCAATTATTTTGAAAAAGTGTTCCCCACAACTTGCCTCTGTTCTTGCTAAATCCCTAATTCACGGAAGGAAGCCAATATCCACCCAATTCCAAAGAATGGAAGTTCCTCTGACCCCTCTGATTACAGACCAATAGCTGTCACATCTTCTCTTGGTAAGGTATTTGAAACTTTAATAAGCACATAGCTAAACATCTTGAATCCAACAATTTAATTAGCGATAGACAGTATGGTTTTCGCCACGAAAGATCCACCATTGACCTACTCAATCTCCTGACTCATACCATCCATCAATCAATTGGCCAACATGGAGAAACTCATGCAGTAGCCCTTGATATTTCTAAAGCTTTTGACAGAGTATGGCACCGGTCCCTGTTGTCCAAACTCCCTTGCTATGGACGTAAGTCTTTTATTCCTTTGATTTCCTCATATCTCAGTGACAGAAAAATACAAGTAAAAGTAGATGATGTATATTCCAATTTCCACTCAATTAATGCCGGCGTGCTGCAGGGATCAGTTCTGGCGCCAACCCTGTTCCTGGTTCATATTATTGATTTCTTATTTGTCACCCACAATCCCACCCATTCATATGCAGATGACTCATCACTTCATAGTTCATTCACACTCGGACACACATTTACAAAGTCTAATATCTCTACCTCTCGGCTCAGTACAGCCATCTCCATAAATCATGACTTATCTACGATCAGTGAGTGGGGACAAAACAACCTTGTCTCATTTAATGCTAGTAGAACTAAATATAAACAGTTTACTAATAGACAGATATTGCCAGATTTATATATTACCTTCAATGCTACAAATATTCCCATCTCCAAAAGTATTGAAATTCTCGGTGTCTCACTTAACAGTGCCCTCAGCTGGACCTCTCATGTCAGATCACTTGCTAAAACCGCCTCAGAGTAACTTGGATTATTGTACAGAGTCCGTAACTTCTTCACTGATGAGCAGTTAGCTGTAATTTATAAGAGTCATGTGCACTTTCAGCTTGAATACTGTTTACCTTTGTGGAATGGATGTGGAGAGGTTGCATTAAAACTACTAAAATTCAGAACAAAGCTGTTAGAATTATTAATAACCCTGCTATTACTAATGAACTACCTCCCCCGCAAGTAAGAAGGAATGTTGCCTCCCTTGCATTATTTTACAGATATTTTTATAGCAAATGCTCAGACGAAGCTACATCCATTGTGCCACCTCTACATGCCTTCCCTCGTACTACACAGGCATCTGGTAGCGCTCATGACTGGAATGTCACTCATCCATATTGCAGAACTTCTGCCTATCAGAATTCTTTCATTTCCCGAACTGCATCTCTCTGGAACTCGCTTCCTCAGAGTTGTCTCCCTCAAAACTTCAACCTACAGCTGTTCAAGTCTAACTGTTACTTATATTTTATGAACAGAGGACACCAGTAATCTGGTGTATGGATTAGTTTTTTTTGTTTTTGTTTTGTTTTTCCTTCGTCTGTCATGTTAATATATATATATATATATATATATATATATATATATATATATATATATATATATATATATATATATATATATATATATATATATATAATCATCTCATCTCAGCCGTTTGAGTGTCCATAGCAGGACCGGCCTATCCCGACCGAAGTGGGCACGATACAGCCAATATATCTCTTCCAAGTGGCTTAGGCTGTCTAGTAGAGATTGTATGTAGGGTGAGAAGTGCTTGTAAGTGTAATTGTAGTTTTGGAGTGGCTTTGGATGTGTGTGTAGTCTGTGAACCAAGTGTAATCGGCCCGTGCAAGCCGACTGGGTGCAAACATACTTTATAGTATGCGACACTAGTTCAACCACTGCACCGCTTGTGTCCGCCAATGCAGTACGTGACCTGAAGAACGCTCCCAATGTTTATTACTCTGGCTGGGCGCGAACCCTCGTTCTTCAGTGTACAAACACGCACACTTTACCACTGTACCACAGTCCCCATATATATATATATATAATGAATGTGTGTGTGTGTGTGTGTGTGTGTGTGTGTGTGTGTGTGTGTGTGTAGAGTTTCCTGTTGGTATAATTATTCCCGATAAATTTCCATTTACCTTGCCTTTTCACAACGAAACTTTTTTTCTTTTATGACGACAGAGTCCTACCAGGGTCCACCTATGCTTACAATTAAGTTTAAGTTAGGTAAGAAGTTAAATCAGAGTAAGCTCGTGTTCTGCATTTCTAGTCTTCTTTATAAGAGCAGAGCAACTTATCCCAGACAGACTGAAGGAGATTACATGAGTATTTATGGCGATGCTTCTAAGCTTCAACATTTCCAAAAGCCTATGTAGAAAATAATAAAAAAAGAGAGAATGAATTGCAAGAAAAAGTACTTCAAGGAAGGAAGGTTGTAGGCACACTAAGGACCGTGATAAGGAACAGGAAAGTGAGGGAGAAAGTAAAGAAATCGTTGCAGGACAGCACTGAGGTACTGGTTCCAACGTATGGAAGTGAAATTAGGAATCTGTTGGAAGGCAGCAAGTCCGGAATAAGGGAAGTGGATATGGGTTATTCGAGAGACGCATCTGAAGTTAGGTGGAAAGACAAACATATAAGAAAGTTAAAGAACTTTGTGAGTTGCTATGGATGGTCCGGAAATTGTTAGATGTTATGAAAAAGAGAAGTTAACGAAGAGAATGTACGTGAATAAGAAAAAACGGGGAGAGAAAGATAAGGATACAAAAGTGAGAAGGTTCCCCCGCCCACCAAACAATCCAGCCGAAACCCACACGTAAAGGTAAGAAAGTCTACAATAAAACATAAAAAAAAAAAATGTCATGGATACATCTTGCGGAAGGCTGAAAAGAAGAAGAAGAAGAAGAAAGAAACTACATCTTACACTGCCATTGTATTGTGCACGATCGGAAATGGAGGAAAGTCAGTCATTCATGTTATCCTTATTATTCAGACATGAACGCGTTTAACTGGGGATTCGAGGTCAAATACTTATCCAGTCATCTTTTACATGTTATTACACACACACACACACACACACACACACACACACACACACACACACACACACATTGCTCTCAACATAACACCCACTTTAGCTACGCCAAGGCATGTGTAATAAATGCTTACTACATATCGCATTGAAGGATATATGGCTTACGAAATACTACTGGGTTCGGGCTGCAGTTATTCATAGATGATTATAGCTACTGTCGTTGAGAGAGCACTAATCCCTGTATCTGTGTTAAAAATCAGTGCTTGTAACAGTAGCAGGCCTATAGTGCTGCTGTACCATCAAAATAGTTTGTATCATCACAAGTGGAGTGTTGATACCATTCTAAATGGTTGGTATAATGTTGGTATTACCACTGCAGCTGACGTATATACAGACATCATCATAGGAGGCGATAGAGTCGTACACTATCACCGTTAGAGAAAATAGCATGCCACTGTGTTGTCACCGTTGCAGAAGGTAACATAGTAAACAAAGTGTTATCACCGTCACGGGAGGTGACATTGTAAGTACGGTGTTGTCACAGTGGTGGGAGCCTAACCAGTGTGGAGGTGCAGGTCAAGATTGACGCTAATCACTGGCACTTACCTTGTCCACACACCGGCTCGTATGTTGCTCCTTAGGCACCCATTGGCCTCTGATGACAGCGAGGAGGGGGCCATAAATTCAACCTTGAGTGTGGCCAATATAAAGGAAGTGGCTCTGCACACGCAATGGTATTAAGGGTCACCATGACAGCATCCCGAAGGAGTGCTTTTTCTTTGTTAACTGGTACCAGTGTAGTTCATCAAATTTTAAGTACAGGAAGTTGTCGCTCTAAGTAATATGAAAGCTGCCCTTGAATGTCCACGAATCTGACCACATCCGCATAGTTATAGTGACTGCAACGAATGGTCTCTCTGGTAGGTAGTCCTTGAGTTACATAATCAGGAATATGTTAAGATACCAGATAAGTAAAACAAAACTCGTAGTGCTCAAACCCATCAGTCAAAGTGGCAACAACAACAACAACAACAACAGCAATGAACACAACAATGGCACCAGCATTCTCCGATGACTGTCTTTGTGATGCTGAGAGACAGTATGAGAACATGCTCTTCATGAGCTCATACAGTCAACGAAAGAGGTACCTATATACAGACTCCTAAGTTTGATTAATATGGATGTGACAAAAGTATTATAAAGAACTGAGTGGTAGAAGGCACAAATAAGCGTAGAATTTTTTTCTTGTATGTACGAACCTCCTGCAATTGTTAGATGTGATCACCTTGTACCTCACATTGTAGTGTGTAAGCTTAAAATGGTAGAGAACTGTCAGACATGTTCTTTGATAATTACATCCTTCGGAAATAATTGTAAAACGCTGTGGGTTTGTACATACTTTTGCTCTCTCATTTTTTTTAGTAATACTCCTTGAAGTGATAATTTGCCTAAGTATTGGTACAGTATGTCTAATGATTAAAAGCGGTAAAGATTTCAGACTGATTCAGAACTTACTGCTGATACGCTCCTACGATGATATTCAGATTACGGGAATTACTGAAATGGAGGGGTTGGATATCGTCTTATGAACATCTTTGATAATAGAGATGAATAATGTCGTAGGATGAAATCGTTCGGCGGTAGTATTGATTTTTTCTTTCTGCTAGCAGACTAATTGTTTTCGTTTTAGGAGAAGGCCTTATTGATGAAACTGCAAATTGTCCGTCGAAATATGTGACCCCTTTAGTTCAAAAGGTCCATCATAAGCTCAACAGAATGGCATGAAAAACAAGAACACAGAGAAAGATAAAGAAAAGTAATAAAAATCCTCCTCCCAGTGAAGAAGTTAACGAGCAACATAACATAAATTGCTGGAGAGAGACTCCTTCATGGGGAGCCTTCCTCTCGTCATGGGTCTAACAAATGACTAACATACAAGTATGCCTGGGACTTGTCTACACCTTCATCCCCCAAGTTTTAGTAACACGCCCGTATTAACAGACGAGGAAACTTAGTAAATATTAACTAGTGACATGATCATTTTACATAGTAACTCAAATGCTGCAGCTGGTTAGTATATATATATATATATATATATATATATATATATATATATATATATATATATATATATATATATATATATATATATATATATATATATCGAGATGTCTTGTAGTTCCCCGAAGGTCAGGTCAGTTTTGATAAATGGTCTGATATTACTCCCTTGAAAACCAAGAATGACAGCTAAATGCTATCACTCATGAATTATTGCATCCTTTCTTAACGCACCTTCTCCCTTGTGTGTAGGTTTCGCATACTATATACTAAAAAGAGACTAACGCATGAAAATTCTGAGTAGCGCTTGCGGAGGTAATTATACTTCTATTAACCGATAATATACAGAGGCGAATAAATTGACAGATTTAGAGCACCCCATCATGAAGTACCTTCTCACCTGCGTGGAGATACCCGTGAACGGTAATGGTGAGTAGCCATTTCCTTAAGTACTGAAAATATGAGCCAAGATGCAGTTACATAAGTTGCAAAAAAGGTCCCTTCTCTTTAAACACCTCCTCAATTGTGTACGGATGATTGTTGATGTTAACGCAGAGTAGTTACTGCCATGACAACTGCGTTGTTTATTGTCATCGTAAATACCGAGTCTGAGAACCTAAAACAACAACACAAACAAGACAACACCCCTTCTTAAAGAACCTCTTTAGCTGTGTGAAATTTCTACATACATTTCAAGATATTGCAGCACTACATCGTTCAGCAGGTTGGAGTGAAAAAACGCATATTTAATTTCTCCTTAAATGCGGCTGTGATTGAATGAGAGCTAGTGGAATAACACACGTCACGGCCTCACTGTAAACAAACAAATACTCATTCAGGGCCTCGGTGAGCAGCGTTTGGTAAGGAAATTGCACTGTTATTAGTCACTTAAATACAGGTGAAGGAAACGAGAGCTAATTGCGATGACGTATGCATGAGGACCAGACCATAACTCACACCACTTTGGCTGCGTGCAAACTGAGGAAAAACAAAAAGATATTCGTGGATAGTAATGTTGAGTAGCTATTGTTATGATGATGGTGTTGTTTACTGCCCTCCTGTATACTGGAAATGAGAACTGACTACAATCACACAAGCAAGATCATACTCCATCGCTGAGTCCAGATTCACAAACTCGCTTACGATTACTTCTTGTCGTAACTTAGGTTTTTATTTGCAGCAAAGAGAAGAAACGAGGAAAATTACTACATTCTCCCTTCTTCGTCCTTCCTGTAAAGCGAAAGTAATTCTTGGTAATTTTTCTCTCTTATGTTTGTTTGAATAAATAGAAAGAGAAGTATAGGGATGTTTTACACTCACTCCTATAAGTTAATAAATAAGTAAATAATTAAACAAATAAATAAATCACCCTTATTGGGAGACGAATGTAGTTGTGTTTGTGAAATTTTATTTTGTACTTCAACTGCGTGTATAATTATGCAGCATTAATTGGAAGATACTAGGTCATGGAGACTGTGGGTAACGATTGACGAGATAATTGCTCTGTTATCAGGCTCTGAACCCCTTCACCTCGAGTACGCACTTTTCATTTTAGTAATGCTACCGACACAAGACTACATACAATTTAGAAATGACCTCATGCTGTGATAGGGTTACTGAAGGCTATATCTAACCTCTTCAGTTCGAAATGTGAAGTTAAATAAAATCGATCAGGGATTGAAAAATAAGATACAAATGGCATACTGGATTAATTTCGCTTTATCTGACCCCTAATTGTCCTCTTCTCATCTTCAACAAGGAGCAGTAGCATTGCATCAACACTAGATTATGATGCTAGTCACAAGGAATTGTTATGGAGAGAATATAGAGCCGTTGTTTTGTCTTTCTTTGTTATTGATCCAATTGAAATTAGCAGCAAAACGCGGAAAATTGGACGTAATTAAAGTGAGAGAATTGCAGTAGTGAAGTGAAGGGATTAAATGGAACAACAATGAAAGTGAGATGTAAGCCGACTCCGTTCTTTCTTTACCTCTGCACAATTGTTGACTCTATACAGGGGTTTTATCCTCCCCTGTGTGGAGTACAACTCTCATGTGTGGGGAGGCTCCCCACATGCAGCTCTTCTCAATAGGGTGGAGTCAAAGGCTTTTCGTCTCATTAACTCTCCTCCTCTTACTGACTCCCTTCAACCTCTGTCTCTTCGCCGCACCGTTGCATGTTTATCTCTTTTCTATCGCTACTTTAATGGTCACTGCTCCTCTGAACTGTCTGCATGCATTCCTCCACCTCTACGACGGGCGCGTAGCACCCGTCTAGCAGCAAACTCTCATCCCTTTTCTGTCCAACTCTCTAAAGCAAGAGTTAACCGTTACTCCCAGTCCTTCATTTATGCAACAGGTCAACTCTGGAACTGTCTCCCTCTGTCTGTATTTCCTGCTGCCTATGATCTCCAGTCCAGGCATCTCGAAATGAATGGATCTTGAATCTGGCTCTCTCTTGTATTTTGTTTTTCTCTTGGAGGGAACTCTTATTGCGGGCTCATGGCCTTTGGTTCCTTCTTCCTCGCATAAAAAAAAAAAAAATGCGGGCATTCGTATTCAACAGGACATCAACTCAACTTATACTTCTTCATGTGTATGGCAGGTTAGTATATACCATACGAGAACTTATTCGAACTTGGAAACATTGATGGCTGAAATAACTGCAAATGTAATTATAACTACAAAGCAATTATTCCCTTAGATGCAGTACTGGTGAGAGCAAGAGCTAATTAATAACACATTCGCATGATAACACATCATCACAGAGCAGTGCCTGCATAGATTTACCATTAACAAGATGAAACTATACTCTCTCAACCTGAACCTGGCTTCAAATTGCCCCAGTTAGTCCTGAATATTGAGCAGTAGCAGGTAATTCATAATATAGTGCTACTCACAAAGAAGTGCTATGGCATGACTGTAGAGGTGTAGTATTCTGTTAGCTAGGTACAAGGAAATTATCTGCAAAACAAAGAAACTTCCCGACAAGTAATGAGAGGAACTATCGTGCAAAGCGACCTTTAGTACACACTGATAAGGTAGGCCTACTTTCCTCTGCTGCTAGTTTAGCCTCCATTTCAAGATTATTATGTCTTTTGGATGTCATTCCTGGTCAGACAGTTTTATTTGGCTTGAGGGTAAATATCGAATATTGTAGGGTGGTATCTGAAAACGATTTTATTAAGCTTAGGGAAAGCGTCTGGTAATCAAAGGTGGTACCTGACGACGATTTTATTTAACTGGGGAGTAGACATTTGGTAATGAAGGGTGGTACTTGAAGACGATTTTATTTAACTCAGGGGTAGACATCTGGTATGAAGCGCATTCCTGAAGACGATTTTATTTAGCGTTGGGGAAAACTTCTGGTACTGTACCGAAAGCGTAAACAGAGACTGTTTCCAACATTTTCAGTACAGCGCAGTACTTCCAGACTGAGTTTACAGTAATTACGTCTGACAGCATCGAATATGAACTGTACTAAAGGACATTGAAATAAAAGTGTTAAATATTGCAAAGGTAAATAATCATAAAAATAATTTAAAAACATGTACAGTATTTTCTAAACTGTGTGGCAAGGTACAACTGAAACGAAAAGACATCCGGCCATAGCATAGTTAAGTAGCAATTGACAAGATGATTGCATTGTCCTTTGCCATGTAAAGTGCAACAGTGAAAGAAAAAAGAAAAGAAAAGAAAGAAAGAAAGGGTAAGTGACTTAAATCTTCAGTTGTTTGGCAGGTTACAACCAAAAGTAAAGGAATCTCGTGCATGGCAAAGTTAAGCGGTGAGGGACGCCATGATTGCAATACCTTTAGTTGTTTAAATGTTGCGGTTGCAAAAAAAAAAAAAACTAAATAACATATAGTTAGTCTCCTAAGCTGCCTCAGTAGTTCTTCGCATCTACGTCTCACTTGAAGGATGTCAGCCACTTTTCTTCCAGTGCGCCATACCTGAAGTTGTTATACATGGGTCGGCAAACATGTTAAACGTCGCTCAGCTAAAAAGGTTGAATTGCTATAATGTTATAAAAAGTAAAACTGGGGAAATATTTGGCCAGTTTATGCCTTAGGTTGCACAGCCATGAGCTAGAGTTCGCCTAATCTTCTCCTCTGGCTGTGACATTAGATAGTGTTACATGAGCTACATTTTTACGTAATAACATTATGAAGCACACAGCAACAGGAGGAAAGAGAAACAGGGAATACACAGTGCTGGCTGGGGAGTGTCTGTGTGTGTGCTTTTGCTTATGGCCGTACCTTCCCAGATGTGGGGCAGGTTAAAGAATAGGAAACAGTTCATCCGACTTACCTTGTAGGGTAGATTCGTCCTTGTGCAGCTTATTTCCTGTAGCGGAGTGACAGGAAAAAAAATGCCTCTCCACGCTTTCCACTGCACTTCTTCATGACCAGCACTATATTCAAACATTAATCCCTTGGTACAGCTCAGCATTCAGGAAGTAAAGATGGCAATTTTAGGTTAAATATAGGTGGATAGAGCGCAAGGAATACTCGTGCATATTCAGGAAGGAAAGGCTGACAGTTCACTCAGGGCGTCGAGTGAAGTGTCAGACCTCGCCCTTGATCCTTCCCCTCTCCTCCTTCTCCACTCTAGACGCCGAGATGAAGGAGGTGTGTTGACGTGTTACTCAGGAATTCCGTGTGAACAGTTAGTAGTGCATTACCTCCCCCTTCCTCCCCCTCGCCCTCTCTCTCTCTCTCTCTCTCTCTCTCTCTCTCTCTCTCTCACACACACACACACACACACTTACTACCCCCGTTTTATTCTCGCCCATCCTCGATGGAAGACATTTATGTGAGCGTTGTTTTTCTATTACGTTTCATATCAAGAACTACTTCTATTCTTCTGCTTTCCTCCTTCAACTCTATAATAATAAAGGCGAGTGTTTGTATGTTTGTTACCTATAAACTCGACTCCCTTAGGGTCTACCCCCACATACGATACATATTCTGATTCAGCATGATCCAGGGAGTGTTTTGGTATATAATTAATTAGGATTGATTGTATGTTGAAAAGTTACATTAGGTATATTGGCCGAAGGCCGAATCAGCCCTCCGCAGGAGCTAGCCGAAAAAGTCGGACTTTTTCGGCTAGTTACATATAACCGAGATAATTACCGTTCATTTACAATATTTCCATCCTAGCTTGTAGATACTTCAGGAAATTTATAAATAAAAAAATAAATAAATAATAATAATAATAATAATAATAATCACCCAAAACATTCCTAACTAAGTGAAGCTTACATTTAAAGTTACAGCCGTAAAACCTACCACGGGTTTATTTCGGATCTAACTTTGGCATGCTTCGTATGTAACCTTAGCATACTTGTAACAATGTTCATAATAATCTGGGACTGTCTACCTCTCACTAGGGTGAGGTGTAACCAACTCACGCAAAAGTAAAACCACGAGTTAGCACCGAGAACCGACCTGTAGTATTTTAAGTATAAACATTTAAGAGGCAAGTATGTCCCTTGTAAGTTATGTTTACAAGAGAAGTTCAGAAATAAAAATATACATTCCTTTTATAATGAGATACACCCAAACTACAGAGAAGAACAACGCTAACGAAACTATGCTGTGGCGTTTAGACATGGAACTAACAGTGAAGCTTCATCCCCTCCCTATCTCTGTCCCCACTGTTTGCCCCCAGCCTTGCAATCTTCCTGCCATCCACCCACTACGTTTCACCTCTCAGATTCCCCTCCTAACCAGCCACAACTCCCCATCACCACCACTGCGCCCAATCATGTCCCCTTTCCTTCCATAACCCCGCTCCCCTTCTACACACCTCTCCATTTCCATCATCACAGCACTTTTGTTCACCCCCCTCGTTCTATTTGGCCTCTCTCGTCGCCACCCCCCCCCCACCCCCACCCATTTCCCGGGCCCATCCTTCCTTACCTCCTCACCTCATCACCTTTACGCCGCCTACGCTTGACACTGGAAGGCAGAAGTTTGAGGGGGCTGCGATCTGGTCAGGCCTTGGAAAAAGCATGAAAAAGTTCACGAGAGCCTCTGTGTGTGTGTGTGTGTGTGTGTGTGTGTGTGTGTGTGTGTGTGTGTGTGTGTGTGTGTGTGTGTGTGTGTGTGTGTGTGTGTGTGTGTGTGTCTGTCTGTCTGTCTGTCTGTGTGTCTGTCTGTCTGTCTCTGTCTCTCTCTCTCTCTCTCTCTCTCTCTCTCTCTCTCTCTCTCTCTCTCGTTAGCACGGATAAATACTAAGGGGCATTCAAAGAGTGGAACAGCCGCTGCTATCACCTTTTCTCTGGGTGGAATATTAAAAACAGTCCCGTCAACATGACCTTCGACCTTATAGCATAATACACTCAACACGGCTTACACTGTTCTTGTAAAACTCTTTCACTAGGTTAGGTTCAAATGATATCGTAACTTATTGACTTTTCCAGTGACATTCACCATGGACTTCTTCCTGTGACCTTGATCATTCCCTGATTGTTCCCAAACTCGATTTTCTTTATCCTTGTTTTGACCTGAACCCTTAAACAAAATATAGACTACATTGGATAGAAATTTGTTCATGCTGACTTAGCCATGCGACCGTGATCTTTGACCTACTGTATTTTCAAAATCAATGGGCCAACTTCTTTAGTAATCCTCAGCTCATCCACCAAGTTTGACCCAACTCAGATAAAACTTATTTGTTTTATTCACACATAGGAAACTGGGTCAAACATTGACTTCCACCTGGGACCTTCACCTTTGACTTTTTTTTTTTATTTAATCATATCAGTATTGCCGTTCTCTAAACCATTCATTGAAGTTTGGTCTAAGTCATATAAAAGCGCTTTAGGTAACCTTGTACTGTGACAGCCTTTAACTTTTTTGCGAAAAGAAATAGGTTTATTCCTTGACTGACCCTCAACCATTTCACCAAGTTTGGTTCATATCGGATGAAAACTCTTTGAATTATTTTGATAAAAGGCACTCACGAGGGTCCAAGCTTGTCCCTGCCATCTGACCTTGACCTTTGACCGAGTATTCTCAAACTGAATCACATCACTTTTGCCGTACCCTAAACCATTCTCCTAAGTCTTATTTAAATTACTCAAAAACTGGTTAAGTCAAGGTCCGACCTAGTTCTGCGACCTTTACATTTTACCTAGTGTTTAAAAAGGGGGAGGAGGACTTACTGGTTGACCGTCAACCTTCCTACCAAGTTCGGTTAAAACTGAAAAAGAAAATGTTTGAGCTATTTTAACACACACACACACACACACACACACACACACACACACACACACACACACACGGCGATCAAAGCATCACACCCGCGCTCCGTACGCGAGTCATCGATGCATGAATAAGAAATTTATGTTTCCTTGTATTATACCCCAGCAAACTGCAGACAACTTTCGTAACCTGAGAATCATATGAGACTAAGGGTGTTAATTCTGTCCCTATCAACTTCTTCATAGTTAGGATTACTGATGATTCTGGACCCAATGCCAGTTAAAGCCTAACGATTTTCTTTATCTGGGAGGGAGTCACAGAAAACTGTGACAATAGAATTGCCTGTATGGGATGTGGGAAAAACGACAGGTCAAGGACAGATGTCAGAAAAGTGTTCTACCTGGACCACAAAACAAACTAACAGGCAAACAAACAAAAATGTGTTTGACATAGGCAGGGCAAGTCAACCCCTTCACCAGAATGACGACCTTTTTTGCTTTGTTTCTGGTGTTGTCAAATTATTTTTTCGGGTTGGGAGGGGCTTTTCAAACTAGTAGGTAGATATATCCTTGACGATATACGACAGGTGGTGTCTGGTGGCGACCACCATCCACTCAGTTGCTGAAGTGCTACCTACTTCTTCCTTTCCTTTCTCATTTTGTCTCTGTGTGCCCTCATCTCGTCCTACTTTTCCCTTTCCTTCCTGCCATTCTTTTTTCCACATCAGGTGGCTGTACAGTGAGTGACATATCTAATGCTTTTTTGTAAACCAGGACACAATTTACAACGCTGGGTGGTAACTATAAAACCAATTTAGGGGGTGAAGTACAGTAGAGTCTGCTGTGGAGCCCCTGCTAACTGAGTGAAGACGCAAATGCGACGTCCGTCCAGGAAGGAAACCTTCACACAACCCACCCTCCCTCCTCTCAGTAGTGAGGTTCTATCCTCCTCAAGGAAATATAAGTTCACTGCGCGGGGCAACTCTGCAGGGGAGTTTGCTTGCATACGGTTGATTGGTCTGCTCGGCCAGGCAGACCGGAGTTGATCAACAGCAACAACTACTGCGTACAAATGCTTTTTAATGTTCAAAAATTCGTCCATACGTAGTGATATATTTTTACAATGATAATTTATCCATTCAGTACACTTTGTCTATCTGTCTATATAATCTCTCTCTATCTCTTTATTTACCTACCTACCTACCTACATAGATATTGATCGGTGATTTTTTTCTTCTACATGCAGGAGACTCCTTGTGGCTGGTGTTGGTGTTGGTGTTCCTTAACCTTGCTGCATCTTGCCCAGCAGTACAGCCAAGCAAAGGTATGCAGCTGCTTCTGTGCAGCAGCCCTACAGCAACAGCACTGCACATACACAGTGCAGGGATCCGGTGCCCCCTTACAGCAGATAGCACCTCACCAGCATTAGACCAGGATTCTTCCCACGGTGAGGTGCAGGGAATTATGAGGTTAGGCTACCAGCTGCTAAGCTCTTGGTGTACAGCGGTATTATGTGTAGACTACTTTGTAGCTAACCTATGATTTGAAAAATAACTTTATTCTGAGTAAAATTTTGGCTGCCTCCTACCGACATCCGTCTGCTTAGCAGACATTTTTCGAACTGGAGGCCTCAAGCAAAGTCATTGTTAGCTTATTCAGTACCATAAATCTCCCTTTACCTGAATGAAATCATATGGAGCAGCAAGAAAAAACTAAGACAAAGTGTATGACCAAGACAAACATCGCTTCCAGCGAGAAACATTTGATCAAAAGCCAGTGATTTCAACTATGTACTGTTTCATTTAAATTTCATGCAAAGGCATGGTATGTGGATGCCCTGCCCGAAATATTTAGCCATCAGCTTCCTCATCTACTTTCATTTCCCTCCCATCCTTGAATGTGTGGGTACAAGTGGGTCTAGGTGTTGGTGTAGGTGAGTATTCAAATGAGGTTGAGTGTTGGTTCACGTGGGTGGCAGTATAACTGAGAGTGTGGGTGTAAGCAAGCATGAGTATAGGTGAGTGTGGGGGTCGGTGAATCTGAGTGTAATATGGGTATGGGTGTGTTGGCATTGCTGGATGTGGATGTGAATGTGGATGTGCTTGTGGGTCCAGATAGGTTTGGGTGCAGGTAAGATGCAGGTGTTGGTTGGGATGTGGTTGTAGGGACAGGTGGGAGCTCTGTTTATCAGTGTAAGTTTGTGATGGATAAAAGGGTGAGCAAGAAATGTGGTCGCAGGATGTAAGTGAGAGCTGTGAATGCAAGGGAATGAAAAGAGAAATTTGTCTTGAAAGCTTGTGAATAAATTTTAAAAAGTTATGAGAAAATTACTTATGGCCATTAGAGAGATATATTTGTTCAGTTTGTATATCATTAGTGTGTGCCCCAACCTTGAATAGATATTAGAGGTCGGAAGAACAATTATGGTGATGATGATGATGATGATGATGATGGTTCTTTCTTTTCTCCCTCTGAATATGTGTATGTACGTCAAATAAGGGCGTAGGTGTAAGAGTGTGTAGGTGTGGGTGAGGATTGGAGTGAGGGGTATTTTGTGCGTGTATGCATAGGGAGTAAGTATGGATGCAAATGTCAGACAGATCTTGATTGTCGTGTGTGTGTGTGTGTGTGTGTGTGTGTGTGTGTGTGTGTGTGTGTGTGTGTGTGTGGATTTTGGTTTGCTTATTTCTTTAAGTGGGATCCCTAAATACCAAAATTCTGATGTAGGCTAACTACTGCACTTCTTTCCAACTGCACCACTTACAGCAAATTTAAAGGACTAAAAATAAAGTAAAATGGGCAGCACACCACCAACCCACTGCAAACACAACACCAAGTCACTTGTCGCTAGTCTTCAACATCCATCATTTTGGAGTGAAATGGAGCAACAGGAAGCAAGACACAAACCATGTCCTACCATCCACTCCTCACCATGCCTTCATTTTGCCCACCATGCCTTCATTTTGCCCACCATGCCTTCATTTTGCCCACCATGCCTTCATTTTGCCCACCATGCCTTCACCTTGCCCACCATACCTCTACCTTCCCCGCCAGGCCTTCACCTTGACTACCTTGCTTCCTTCTCGCCCTACACACCTTCACCTTACGCACAACACCATCACTTGCCTACCACACCTCCATCTTTCGCAGTACTTTCGCATAAGCATCACATCTCCACCTTGCCCACCACGCCCCTGCCATTTCACAGCACGTCCATCTTACCCACTACACTTGCACCTTGTCCACCACACCTCTGTCTTGCCCATCTCACCTCTACCTAGCCCATCACGCTTCCAACTTTTCACAACTTCTCAATGTCTATCACACCTCCACCTTGCCCACCACACCTCCACCTTGCCTGTCACACTCCACCATGCTCGCCTCATCTCCACCTTTCCCACCACACTTCTTCCTTTTCGCAACCCCTCCATCTTGCACACCGCACACTCCTTAGGCACTTACGGAGTTATGCTTTAATCTTAATTCGTGAAGGGGAAAGCAGAATATATTACGATAATTTCCAAGGGATGTGAAAAATATACGACGTAGCTAACCTCTCTTCATCGTTGCTGACCGCACTCTGTCATGTGGGATGCAGGCTATAATAACCATAAGCCTTTCGCAAACATCCATTTAAGTAGATCCAGTGTTTGGCCCATGGCCTTTGTTTGACGCTGCTACTGTGATCAAGGCAATAGGCAGGATGCAGGTGAGAAAGACAGCAGATGTGTCTGGACTCACTGCTGAAATGCCAAAGGCCTCAGGAGATATAGGAGTGGGGCTAGTTACTGACTTGATAAATACTATTATATACGAGTGTGTTGTCCCAGATGACTGGCTAAGAAGTGTGATTGTAAATGTGTTCAGTGGCGAGGGTGATGCCCTGGAAAGAGGAAATTACAATAAAGAGGAGTAAAGCTCTTAATCTAGATAATGAAGGTGATGGAGACAGTACCAGAAGGTATGATTATAGAAAGTGTGAACACTGATGAGATGTAGTTTGGGTTTATGCCACGCAAAGGGACCATTCATGCCATGGCCATATTTATTGTTCAAAAGCTTCAGGGAAAATGTACAGGAAAGAAAAGAGACACGTACTTTGTTTTTGTTGATTTGGAGAAGGCCTTTGAAGAGTCCCTGAGGAGATGGTGAAGTGGGCGATGAGAAAGCTTTGGATCGAGGAGTGGCTAGTTAGGGCGGTTATTTTTTAAAGCCTGGATCAATTGAATGCAAATATAATATATGCACAGACTAGAATATGCACAGATGACCCTGAATTAACGGTCACTACTCATACTTTCGACCTGTGATGGGCAGTGGATCACTGAGGGTCCCTGGTAGTTAAGTGGCCACCATCGGGATTTGTTTTAAATGTACCAGGGGTCACTGCTTCAGGAGGAGACTTGTGTGCCTGTCCGGCATGGGAAATCTCCTAGTCTCAGTGGAATGAACGGAACTGGGGCCTGATTGACTGCTGCCTACCTTAATAGCGCCAGGCAAGGCTGCCGCACCACCCCTGAACATCCACACTGTGCACTGTGCAATTTCCACGCTGTGTCCGCAGATGCCCCGTTAACCCAATGTACCCGTAGATGTTGTCATGCGTTATTTATTATTCGATTATTCATTTTACTTTACTACTTTCTCTTCCAAGTTATTCATACTTGTAGCTTATAGATAAAGTATTATAGAAAGTAACTTTTCCTTTTCAGTCTTTCCTATGAAATTTCCATGTCAGTTTTTCCATGCTGCATGGTGGTTTTTCTCACTTTTTCTTACCAGTTTTAACTGAAGTGTTTGGAGGTGGAGGGAGCCTTCTTGCTCTACAATCCTTATCCTTTAGCATGTAGAGTTAGATCTCGTAGTCATAGTCTACTCTGGAACAAACAGCCTCGAAAGAACAGTAAGGTCTGTTGCTGTTTGCTTTCTTTTGTACTCCTTTGTACTATATCGGTGCTCGCACCCAAGAAAGAGTGAACAGAGATTTGAGTAATGAGTTTTCCGTCAATGTTGTTGTGCATCAGGGGGTCAGTCTTGAGCCCCTTGTTGTTTATCAAAGTACTTGAAGCCCTCTCACGTGACTTCAGAAATGGACTGCAGTGGGAGATATTGTATGGCAAAGATTTATTGTTGATTGCAGAAAATGAATGGGAGGGGGAAGAAAGATTTAGCAAGTGGAGAGATGGTATGGGACACAAGTACTTGAGAGTAAATAGAGACAAAACAAATGTGATGGTATCTAGGGCTGGTGGCGGTAGTGTCAAAAAAGAGAGAAAGCGACCAGGTGTAGTTTGGCACAAGGGCATGGGAAGTAATTCAGTCTTGTGCAATGTTTGTGGTAAGTGGGTAGACTGCGAGATAATGCTGATTTCATGTGTGCAATGTGTCAGGGAGAGCATGTGGAAATTGTCAGACGTGAAAGGATTGATCTTGCTGAGAAGTCTCTCCAGTGTGTGGAAGAGTTCTCTTATATGGGAGACATGTTATGTGCCGGTGGTGAGGCTGGAGCTAGCTCTGTAGCTAGAGTAAGGAGTGGCTGGAAGAAGTTCAGGGAGCTATTGCCTCTCCCAACACTGAGAGGGCTGTCCCTCAGTGGAAAAGGATCTTTGTATGCGGCATGTGTTAGGAGTGTAATGCTGTATAGTAGTAAGACCTGGGCTGTACAGATAGAGGATATTCACAGGCTCAAACGTACAGAAATGACAATGATTTGGTGGATGTGCAGCGCGTTCTCGAGTGCAAGGCCTGAAGTAGCTAGGTTTACGATGGAAGAGTTAACAGGTAGGCTGGGATTGGGGTGTATTTGTTTTGTGGTGAGGAGAGGTAGATTGAGATGGTTTGGGCATGTGGAGAGGATGGGGGATGACAATTGGGTGCAGAGAGTGAGAAATATTAACGTTAGGAGTAGGGTTGCCGAGGTGGATAGAAAAAGACCTTAGACGAGGCCATTGAGTGTCACCTCATGGATAAGCGACTGAACAGAGGGGCTGCCAGAGATCGAACGGCAAGCACAGCTGCCATTAGGTAACCAAGGCCAACGCATGCAAGCATGTTGGAGCCTTTAAAAACGAAGCGAAATTATAACATAAGAAATTAGGTGTTGTCTTCCGTTGTACTTAAGTTTTGACTGCTTCAACCCCGGGACGTATTTTTGTAGCGTATTCTTGCTACAGATCAGGTGCGGATAAGGGAATGGGTCCATTATGATGTGGCAGGGGTAAATCAACTCTGCTGTCTGGCCCTGCTGCTGATTGCACTGCGCAGTTGACCTTCGTGCGGTGTGGTACGGTGAGGATCTGTCCCTGCTCTCCTTGGGACTAAGAAACGAATAAATGTGTGTGTGTGTGTGTGTGTGTGTGTGTGTGTGTGTGTGTGTGTGTGTGTGTGTGTGCGTGGATGAGTAAATTGAGACTGTGACGTACTGACTCGGCTGCCTCCCCTTCTTTGGGGGAAGCAGCCTAGAGACAAATTCTTACTCTTTCCAAGCGATTTCATCGAACTAAGGAAATTAATCTAATGCTGAAAGTCAGTGACAGCAATATCTAGCCCTTGAAGTTACAAAATCCTCTTCTAAGCCGAATAAAATCGCCTGAGTTAGCAAGAGTATATCAGGATTCATGGGATTAATTATATGACCGTTTTTTTAGCCAGTTTAGAAGGCTCTCTGACACCTCTTTCTTACCAACAGGCAGTGAAAACTTTGGTAAGGTCTAAATTGACCTCAGCTTGTTAATACCTAAAATAGAATGAGGATCAAAATTAAGAATTTTATTGTTCATGTCATAATCTGAAGGAATATGATTTTGCGTGAAAATATGAACGTTTGACAATGACAATGAATCATATACATTATGCTGTATATACATTAATTTCAACCTTCTCAATATCCTTCCTACCAGTTTATTTTGAGCAACGTATGCAGCCAGTATTGATGATGATTATATGTAAGTAACCTGCCACTGGCCGGGAATGTATAGTGTGCGAAATCAATAGTTAAGAAGTACAGTATTTCTTACAAACCCTCACCTGCCAGGGTGAAAAAAATTCCTTTGTCATAATCCGAGAACAGAGTCGATGTCGATTCACCGATTTCTTCTTTGCTCACGTGGTAAACAGGCCTTTGTGTGTGTGTGTGTGTGTGTGTGTGTGTGTGTGTGTGTGTGTGGTTGTATTGAGTGCAAACATAATTTGACTGTTCTTAACATTAGGAACAATGTTGCAGGTGTACATTCTGAAAGCCTAGTCGCTAATACGGACTCCTAGCATTAGACAAGAGGTTAAGATACGCAGATGTTTCCGTTTCCGAGTGAAAATACAGTCATGGAAACAACATAAATACACTGACAAGCCAAAGTTAAATGCCTGAAAATATTGTAGTTAACAGCTATGTAGTACCTCTTGGCGAGGGTTTAAAATATCCAAAAATCCTTGCCGTGCTAAAAGAATCATATACTAAAATATGACTGTGATCGGACGATTGTAAAGAAGGGAAAGAACTGGAGATTTATGGGAGGAGATACAGAATGTTGGGAGTGTCTTAAGAAAACTATCTTTGGCACGAGTAAGGTGCTGTAACATCTACTGCATTTTATTCCTCATAGTGTGTATGTATCCTTGGCATCAAACAGAGGAACTTGATTAAAATAAACTGCTGTGACTTTTTCCCCGAAACAAAATCTCATATTTCTGTGAGCTACCGCTTCTCCGAATACTGGTGCAACCAAGATAGTGGGTATGTGTTGAAAACAGTAATCTTTGGCTTTTCGTGGTAAAAAGTCACAATAACCCAAATGTTACTACTTTGGAGTATAAACTATGGCGGATGTTTGCCAAAAATGTTTTATGCAGCGCACAGCTATCAATGACACTGATGCTCATCAAAAATAATTATGTTTTGTGTCCTAAATATTGACACCAAAAAGGATACTGTAACTGTGCGAAAACGTGTGAATGCTAGATCCCATGTCCTGACCCCATCAAATGGCATGAGTTCGCTACATTAGAAAACTATTAAGTTCGACATTCCTATTTAAATACATTGCTCCCGATATTTCCAATTGCAATAACCTACAAGCAAATGTTACCGGTACATATGTATTATCTCTCATATAACGTACTCACTGATTCTGAACTGTTTGTAAATTCTGCTGAGTATAGGACTAGGATATTAACTGCATTTTTTTTAATTTGTTATGTATAATGTGTATAATCATAATGACAATGGAACCTGGTGTCTCATTTACATACCATTCCAAGCCACTTCTCGGAACTAGGTCATATTGACGTCCAATATGCATACATTATACTCTAAAGAATTACATATTGCCTATATGACAAGGTACGCTCAAGCGCTGGACAGCTGAAAAAGAGCTGATGCTATGAGGTCAATGATTATAAAACATCTTGCCTCTGTTAGTGATCATTTTGCATATTGATCCCTTCATTGCGAATACGATTTTTCAGTTTCGTTCTAAATAACAGAAAACGCATTATTCATATCAGACAAAGAGTGTCGATCTTAAAAGCTTCAGAACAACCTCCCTGAACCCATTCGAAAGAGATTTATTATTGCAGCATCATAAGTTTAATAGTTTATACTGGACTTTCTTTTTCACTAGATGGGTCAGGAAAAACTGGAGTGTTCGTGAGCTTTTATATTTACTGTTGATCAGTTATCATGGTACGGCACATTGCTAACACCTTCCGTCCGATGTATTTTATTCTTCCTGCCACCATACGATTTTATTCAGTTCAGGAGATAATTTTCGAACCAGAGGGGTTAGATATTGCTTTAGCTAACTTCTTCGCAATAAATCTTCCCTAGAGTAAATGAAGGCGGCTGATGGCTGACGTTATATATTGAAATGAGCAGGTTAAATGGAATGATCAAGTTAAAGACTCGAGTTCTCATTGGCAGTGCTATTCCCTAACAATATTTACACCTTCACTCAGAGGACTTGACTTGCATTCATTCTTGTTACAATGAGGGATTTTTACTCAGCCTGGGAGAGATTTTCATTTTAGTAACCGCACAACATGTAGACAGGTGCAATTTTTCTGTCTACCACAAGCTCAGAATATGCTCATTAGGAGAGACGCCTCGTAGTGAAAGAATCAATGGAGAGACTAAGCAGAGCAGCAGCATAATGTCCATACCTGTGCCTTAGCGACCGTGGACACGTGAATGAACTGTAATCATGGAAAGAGATGCTGCTGTGGTGGAAATGAATGCGGGCCTGGCAGTAGTGCGAGGTTGGCAGTTTTTTGAGCTTCAAGTCATTTCCAGAGCAGCAGTGATTACTGCCGGATAGTCCTACTGACCGGACAATCAATCCGCCCTATTAGCTTTGAATACCGAATGTACTCAACTTTTGCACAAATATACTCCTGCACACACACACACACACACACACACACACACACACACACACACACACACACACACACACACACAAAGTTCATGCACACAAGGACAGAAATAGCCTGTGCTCATTTTCTCAGAATATTTTTCACAGTCTCTCTCTCTCTCTCTCTCTCTCTCTCTCTCTCTCTCTCTCTCTCTCTCTCTCTCTCTCTCTCTCTCTCACACAGACACACTGACAAAAACAGAATTCATCTACTTACAGAGAAAAGAAATATAATGAAGCACCAGAAGCAGATTCCTGGAACACCGTCTTAATACGCTTCTCACCTTCTTCACAGCCTCCAGGGGCAGTATTCATAAAGAACCTTAGCCAATTTCTACAATAAACAGTTTTCCACAGCAGGTCTTCATGATCAGGAATCAGATTGCTAAGACGCTTTTTTCACTTCAATATTCAGTGTTGTGTGTTTGTGAAATGATTGGTCGCTGCATGAGTGAAGACAAAAATCTGATCTGTCTGTCTTATATTAGTCTGAAAGAAATTTATGGATACAGCTCAGCTCCCTTCACAAATGCTTGATTCGATCTTTATAAGGTAACCCTTTCATTACAATAACATTTTTTTTTTTTTTAGTTTTATTAACACAGAACGTTTTGATTCATCAATTTTAATAAAACGTAATACCTGACGACGTTGCTTCAGGTCAGTCTTCTTTTCGAAAAACTAATACATTCGTCGGGCAGAGTAAAGAAATTATAAAGACGTCATCGGACAGAACAGCTGAAGAATCACGCATCCAGAAATTTATGCCAGAATGCTGTCCTTTCAACAACTTTGGTCCTTCAGTGCATCAGTGATGTTCTGGGCTGTTAATCTATTCATATCCTCGTATAATCTAGTTATATCAATCCTTTACGTTTCCACAAACGATGTACTTTAGGAGTGATGTTTTTTTTGCAATTCCAGAGACACAGCTCCAATACGAGGACGTCTTATTTGTCATCCTCGGTACTGTCATACACGGTTTATTCTAACTTAGGTGAGACGTTATTTGGTCAAGACCTTATCATAATGAAATGTTACTTACCTTTCCTCAATATCTCTCATCGTCCTAACAATTACTTTATTACAACATGTTTTTCCTGGAACGCTGAGGCAACATGTTTTCATATATACAATACCCTCCTTTATATCACAGTTTTTCTTGTACAATCAGTTGCACTAATTTTACAAATATCCCACTACTTCTACCTCACAGTGCATGTCATCCTGACGTATCAGTGAGAGTATTTACTAGACAAGGAAACATATCAGGCCTGCCGTAGCTTAGGGACTTTCACCAGCATAGGTTAGTGTAACAAGAAGTAGGGAAGTGTAAAACGAATTAGCCTCCCTGTTTATAAAGAGGAAGAGCTATGTTCTTTTTCTCCTCATATAGAGTCCTATCTAGCTCCAACGCAGTCTTGACATTTATCACAAACCAGTCAACTACGATTTTTTCCTCCTTGTCCTCTGTGTACCCATCAGCATAACTGGGGGCTTGGATGTACGAGTATTTTCGACCATGGCGGGTTGTGTTCTCTTGGAAGATTTTGGCTTAGCTTGAACTGTCTGTTTTAATTATCCTTGTACAGTTAAAAGGCTTCAGTCTAATCCTCGTTCTTCATCTTCATTACCATCTCTCCTCCACCACATGCTAGATTTGCTGTAAAAAGTTTCCCTAACTTAATTTCTTCTGGCCTGCCACCACATCTGGCTGCGTTCTCTCCTCGGATCCCTCACTCAACTCTTGCCTTTCCTGATGGTCTACTCTTTTCAATGCTGACTTCTTTTTTTTCCACTCGTGACTAAGATGAAGTTACCAGACAGCTTTCTTAAGCATAGTAGAACATCCCAATATTACAGGAATCTATGCTCACTACATCTAACACTTCCCTGTTGAGAAGCGAATATTCATGGCTAAGAAACAATTGTCTTGCGTTAATAAAAGTAAGCTACAAAAGCCCTGGCAGTGAAGAGGTTGGCATTAGGTGATCATTTTACACAAACTTACTTATTCTTTATCAGCATAATTCCATTCCCATTCGCGTTCCACACCTTCACTTCCTTATCTGTCCCCAGGGCATTCATTTTTACTCTTCCTACACTGTTTACACCTGCACTCACTTTTTCATATCATTCTAGTACATTTTTCATACCGTCTACACTCTTTCCGCCTTCACTTACATTTTCACGTCTTTCTGGTTCGTGTTCTTACCCTTTCTACACTATTTTGCACCTTCACATATGCTTTCACCACTTGCCGGAACATACATTTTTCAACATTTTATCCGTTATTTACAACGTCAAACCCATTTTCCAAAAAAATTTTCCGTGCTGTCTTCACTTGCTACAGTTGAACCGTGAATGTCAGCCAAAACTCCAGCGACAGAGGGAGACAATGAGGGTAATTTTAGTCTGTGAGAACGCCAGACTGGAGGCAGAGGAAGCGACAGCAAAATTTACAGCCAGAGTCTTAGTGGTCGATACTTCCCAGAAATGTTGTGGAATTTTACGATATTGATCTCTGAGGTGACATTTTGGAACCGGGCAGCAGGCATATGGCTACCTACTAAGAGCACGTCTGAGTGTGTGGAAACGCAGAGAAAACAGAAATAAGTAATTGCAGTTTTGTAGCACACACACACACACACACACACACACACACACACACACACACACACACACACACACACACACACACACACACACACACACACACACACACACACACACACACACACACACACACAAACACACACACACACACACCTCAATTCACATATTCATAGTCGCGTTTCCGTTCATGTCGTACTGGGCACATACATCCTTAGCAGCACAAGGGACACATAGCCATCACAGCCACACATAGAGGATATTCACAAACACACACTTAAAACATAACCACAACAACACACAAAACACATATCCAGAACTATAAATAGAATACACAACTACACTTATATAGTCATACGTAGAACACCCATCCACAGTTACATAAAATACACAGTCACAACTACACATACCAAGCCACCATTAGAACACACATGCACGGTCACACAGAGAAACATATCCACAACCACACATAGAGCACACCCACAACCACACATGCGACATATTCACAGTCACACATAGAAGAAATCCAGTACCACAAGCAGATCACCATCCACAACCATATGTAGAGCACACATCATCAACCACACATACAACACATCCACCATGATACATACAACACACATCCATAACCACACAATGAACCCATGTAGACAACCACACATAAGGTACACAGAACACGCTTCCACAGTCACACACAACACATATACACTGCAACACACGAGTCATTTTTCGTTCTTCTCTTGCTCTTCCTCGCCTGTGCCCTCTGTTATATAATACCTTTTCATCAATTGTGTTGCCTCGCTTTCCTTATGTAAAGATATTAACGAAGCACACATTTTTCTGTCTTTTCGTAAGTATAATTCCCTCCTGCACAGACTCCTTTCACCAACTCTCTTTTTTTTTTATTGGTTCACTTCAGTCTCTCTCTCTCTCTCTCTCTCTCTCTCTCTCTCTCTCTCTCTCTCTCTCTCTCTCTCTCTCTCTCTCTCTCTCTCTCTCTCTCTCTCTCTCTCTCTCTCTCTCTTCCATAGTGCTGCATTTGTCCCCCAGAATTATCTGTTCCAGTGATCACTGCTCTTGTAAAATAACTACTTGCATCCCAACCCCATTAATGAGCGAACTCAGTATCATCTTACAAACACGCTTTCATCCAATTCCTGTCCAACTCCGTACTGCAGCGGTAAATCGATGCTCTCAGTCTTTCGTGTACACAGGTGGTAAATTCTAGCACTGTTTCCACAATCTATATATCCATGCCTCTGACCACCACTCGTTTGTACCGAATGCGTGAGAGCATCTCGAAATAACCAGATGAACAAAACTAAGCCATTTTCATTTTTTGTTTAAATTTTCTCTTGAATGGAAAACTTTGACAGGCTGTCAAACTATAATTCTTTCTTGCTGTATAAATTAATTGTCATCTTATATTCCACCGTAGTCCCACTTCCACGTACCTCATATATGTTCTTCACACTCATGTCATATCAGAATCTGACACTAGTATGATAACTTGAATTCCAGCACTTCCTCATGCAGTCAACTTGTGGTCACTGCTTACTTCCATATTACACAAGAAGTCCCTCATGTTGTCAGCTACTTTTAGCCTCTAGGCTAACATTCTAATTTGCATTTACTCTTCACACTTTCTTTTGCCATTCATCAGCACTTCATAGGACTTAAAATCATCCACCAGTCCAAGCGTTTTCCTGTTCATCAGAATATTACATCATGTTATTTTCTTATCAGCAACGGTTATTCTACTTGTAACTATGCTCACAGTGACATACCGCCTTTTAGAATCGGTCACAAACGCTGAGCCATTCCGGAAAGTCCTTATTCACTTTCATCATTCACCACAGCATCATATGATTACCACTGATATGAATAGTTTGTCTTTCTTCATTCATTACTCCTTTCATCTCGTTCACTTGTACTATTCAACGCATCATTTGCATACCACTAAAAAAATATTATTCAGCATTCTCATTTATCCCCAGATTCATTTCCGATTTCATCACTTCGTTTTATCTTTTCTCATTATCCATATCGAACGTTCATAGAGCCACGACACACCATTACGTTACCTTTGCATGGATACTGAACCATTCACTGAAGACTTATTCCCTTACATTGCTCTGTTATCGTAAAAAATCTCTTCACATTCGTCCGTTTTCCTTTCAAATTCCATACATAATAGCTACTTCGATTTCTCTCAGGTCACCGTGGCACGTGAATTTTCCATAATCATAAATGTCGCAGGTCTCTTATAATTTTTCTCAGAATCTTTTTTTTTCATTGGCATAACTCAAAAAATGTGATTCACATCACCTGCCAGTATGACAGCCACTATCATCGTAGGCCTATTCACCAGGTATTCTGATCTTACACACTTAGTCATCATTCGTTCCTAATCCTACCGTCCAACACCTTACAGACTTATTCCGTTTCAGTTTTTGGCAAAATTCAGGCAGTTCTGATATATATTTTTTTAATTCCATCTATTACAGACCTTTTTCCTGTCTCATAAACTTTTATATTTCCTTTTCATCAAGAGCATTCTTTTATTTTAATCCTTCATATTTTCTGCCTTACTTTGATTCCAAATTCTTTTTTCTCTCTTTTTCCCTCAAGGGAAAGTTTCCGGCTATTTTCACCGAAACACTGCATTAATCATATCTTTATTTAAGTTTCTGTTTTTTTACCTCTCCCATTCTTAATATATTCACTTTTCACTTATCTGAATTTCTTTCTTGCATACCTCTACACCACTTCTTTTCCCTCCCCTCCGCTATCATTATTCTTCCATATCACATCATGGTGTTCCTCTGTTGCCTACACTCGCGTACTCAACATTCGTAACCTATTTTTCATTCCAAAACATACACTTACAGTAATTTTTTGTCTGCAAGTCGGAGGGTGGATGACGGTGTTGTTGTTGTTGTTGCTGCTGCTGCTGTAATACCCCTGTGTTTGATTGAGCAGACCCATCAACCACAAGCCAACAACAACCCCTGCAGGACTGTCTTGTGCAGTAAACCGATGTTTCCATGCGGCTGACAGCATCTTGCCAAAGCGAGGAGGGGGAATTAGTGGGGGAGTTTTGTTCCTGGGCGGACGCCACATATGCGTTTCTCCACCCAGTTAACAGGGTCACCATGGCAGGCGTACAGCATCCCGCTAGCTGGCTATATGGTTTCCACTCAGCGTTATAAATGGCTTCCTGAGTTAGAAGGAAACCATTTGGTTTGTCGTTTATTAGTAGAACCACGTGGAGTGGAAAGAAGAGTACTAAACAGTGACAGGAGGGGTGGAAGAAATAGGAAGAGAGGAGGACAAACAGGAAATGAATGATAGGCATAAAGGAATAAGTAAGAAACACTAAATCAAGTGAATGGATTTTGGGCGTCCCCTCTAACTACGTGGATAACGGAGTAAATTAAGGCAGAACTTAATCGTGACGTTTTATGGAAATATTGAACTTTCATTTGTTAAACTTGCAGTTTTGAAATCCTCACGAACAATTAATATGATTATGTGAGACATACAATCTCAAAATTGACCAAAAAGTTAATAAATATGCCCTAAGGATTTAAAAAATTGCCATTGCACTGAACTTATTTACGTTAGAATATATATTAGTTCATTTGATTGGGCACCCTTAACAACACAAGATTTGCCACTTCAGTGGTGGAAAATGTTTCCAAAGTAACGATTTAAAAGATTTTACAATACATGATCAATTTTACTTGGTGATATCTGGTACCGATGTCGCCATATCCAAAGCGCGCGAAAAATAGCTCTTGATCAAATCACAAGGTGCTAACTGCTTGTCTGAATTTTGCGGAAAGCAGACAGCTGAATGGAAATCACTTCAACCAAAGCAAAAGGTGTACAGTGGACTATGGTGAACCTATATAGCATCTGAAGATACAATAACTTTCATCAAACGCTACGCGATTCGAAGACATTTTGCTTGCTCGAACATGGTCCACATCAAAGTATGGACACCTATTACCTAAAGAATTTACATACGAGGGGTGGATAGAGTCTATTGCTCAAAGAATGTCACTGGGGTGAGCGGGGCCAGTAACCCTGGCCTTGAATGGAGAAACTGAATGAACTAACCTCTGGCCTCTGCACTCCCGATAGGAGGAAAAAATCTCTCTCTCTCTCTCTCTCTCTCTCTCTCTCTCTCTCTCTCTCTCTCTCTCTCTCTCTCTCTCTCTCTCTCTCTCTCTCTCTCTCTCTCTCTCAGACACTACCCCACTCCCCACCTTAAAGTATTTCCTCCCTCTTACCTCTCACACCCTACCACAAATATCCTTCTCCCACACACCAACATAGTCTATCAGTAATACAAGCAGCCTGTATAAGATCAAACCTTCTGCCCCCTCCGCGCAGTGCTCATCCCTTAACTTTCACACATTCCCTCCTTCCCTCCCACAGCCACACACTTTCCTCTTCCCACATACAAACACGTATCATCTCAAAAGTTAAATTATCCAAACTATCTTTTCTTCGGCAGATACTCACTCTTTTACACCTTTTCTCCCACATGCACATTTACTTTCTCTTTCTCCCGTACCCTTACACATGTTCATCTCCCCCTCCAAACACACACACACATACACACACACACACAATGCGTTTGCAACATAAAGTATCTAATATATTCAACATCAAATTTTCTTCTCTCACACTCTCTCACACTCCTTCAGATTCCCTACGTCATCCTTTTTACATCCCTATCACACATCACCCCACTACACACACACACACACACACCCTGACCCAGCACGACCCTTCTTGTCTCACCTCACCTGGCGTAGTACAAGAGCTTCAACCTCTGGCAAGTCGAGAGAGAGGGGCGGACGGCCAGGCAGCCAGGTAGCAGGGAGGGTAAGCCGGAGGGAGGCAGTTCAGTCGTGCTTCACCTACGAGCGTGGTTGGGCCGCTTTCCCATCCTGGCCTCTGTCTCCTCTCCCGGTGTCAAGTTGTGTGCGTGTGTCTCGCGCTCGTCCCAGTCTTAAAATTCCCGTGAACTGAATACTAGGAAGGCTTAACCGAGTCTGCAATGTGGTGTTTAGAGACAGCACCATTAAAAAATTTTCCGGACTTTAGTTCCTTGGTGATTTTTTTAAAGAGTACTGTCAAAAGCTCTTTCATTTATGCGCTAAGATTATATTTTGTGCACTTCTTCCCTCGGTGGTGGTTCAAGGTCACTCTTACCTTAACTGCTGATTTTGGTTAGAGTAAACTGTTGCGGCAAACCTGGTGATATTGGTGGAATGTGTTAACTGACCGTCACGACAGGAACGGCATTTAATTAACGGGTATAATGGGTGCGTTGGTGCGTCACTGAGGGCCTGTCGGGAGTCCAGCGAAGACCGTGCATGGGGATGGGAGAATGGTGTACCTGCATGGGACACCAGCAAGGACATAAAGGGAAGGGTTTTTGGCACTTTGCAGATTGGGGAAAGCAAAGATTATTTCTTGATAGAGAGGGGAAGAAGAGGATTACTGTCGTGGTATCAAGAGAAGAAAATGTGGCAATGTTTCATGGCAGAGAAAAGGAAAAATGTATTGTTATCATTATACAGAAAGGAGAGAACAAAAATATTTTTCGTATGGTACAGAGGGTCGAAAGCAAAAGATTATTGGTAGTGAACACAATGCACAACCAGGAAAGTCGTACTTCCATGGTACTGAAAAACCGAGCAGAGAATAAATAAATTACCATAGAGAAAAAGCAATATATTATTTTCGTGGTACCTGAAAGACCTTTATTTTCATGGTGAGGAACAGAAGAAACAAAGGAAATTATGCATTTGCAAAATACAGAAAAAGGAGAGTTTTTTTTTTTATTTAATTGAACCGAAGAGAGAAAAAAAAAAGGATTAATGCCACAGTAATAAGATAGTGAAATAAAAAATATATTTTTAGTACATAGAGGAATATTTTATTCTTTTCAGTATACTGATGGATGGAAGCAGGGGATTAGCGTGGTAAAGAGATTAAAAAAGAGAAGATTGTTATAACAATAATAATAATAATAATAATAATTATTATTATTATTATTATTATTATCGTGTTCGAGGAGACCATTGTGTTCAAGCTGCAGTAAAATGGAAGCACAGAGTACTGTCGAGCCACAATGGAAATGAAGCGAAGGATTATATATATGGTACTGAGCCAAAGATGATATTCAATATACTAAATAAATGAAGAAAATTAATGTTATATGATTCCAAAGACAAGGTCATTAATTGGTCGAACTTCGCAGAATGTAAGCGAAGGGGTATCTTTCAAGGTACAATTGAAAGGAAAAAAATCACTTACCTTTTAAGTACCAAGAAAAGAAAGAAAGGGATTAAAATTGAAGCTACCGATTAAAACAAGCAGAAGATTAAGTTACAGTTACTGAAGACAGGACTTAACAAATTATTCTGGTTTTCAAGAGAGCTGGAATTCAGTGAGAGACTAAGAAAAGTGGATGGATGCTAACTGAATACGACTCTATTAAATTCAAGTGGCGGTGGGAAATGATGCTACTGTTTGTGCATGAGTAAAAGACTGTATTTGTTCAAGGATCTGTAAAATCGCTAAGCCACTAACAGAAGCAAAAATGACACCAAACAGCAATAGTGACTTAGGAAAAAAAAGTAAATCATCAATCTTGCAAATACAGTATTAATTCAAGGGGCTGTGAGAAGTGGTGCTGCTAGCGGTGCATCAGAAAGACACAACTATTTTACAACCATCTGTTCAGTCACCAGGTACTAACAGCAGTAACAGACAGAGAAACAACAGCAACGATCCCACTCTCATCCAGTAACTACTCACTATCCAGCGATCCACTTGTCGTTGTTCGAGTAGGTGAGTTGCGGTAGTTGTTTGTCTTTGCTTTTCAACTGAGAGAGAGAGAGAGAGAGAGATCTGCTATTTATTTACGTGTTTTGACAACCGTGACCACAGACGATCTCATACAGTATTTAGCTTACGTTATGTCAACACTTTTGTATTTAATTCATTAAATGCAAAACTTTTGCCTTTCATTCTTTTCTAAAACAGATTTTGCGTATGACATCATAGAAATTCTTAGCGCTAAATTACGTAATTTTTAACTGATACTGGATAGCAGCGGAGTGAAGGCTTGTACTTACTCTTCCCTCCTTTTTTTTTTTTTAACTTAATGTCAAAATAATGTTCCTTTATTTCCATTTAAAGTACGATATATTTGAAAAGATAAACAAAGTCTCGCCTGTGAATAAAACTTAATGAAGTTACTGAGAAGCATTTTTCCATCTGTCAACAAAATCGAACATCCTATTAAAAAGTGACAAAAGATGAAGCGTCGAAGCCTACAACCAATCCGATCCACTCGACTTTTCCGAAGACTACCAGTAGGAAATCACATCACTGATGTGATTCCAATTCCACAAAACATTCAGTCTGTGATTTTTTTTTTTTTTTTTTTTTTTTTTTTTAGCTGATCCTGATCAACGTGAGAACAAAAGAGCAGATTTGCTGCTTCTTGGCTTTGTTGAAAATTGTGGGATCTGTACCGGGCTAGATAGGATTTCAGAGATTTGTAATGTCAAGGTTTCAGGGGAAGATTTAAGGTAAGAGGTCATAGGGTTCGTGGTTTGTGGGGATATTGTGGCTGGGGAGAGATGGTGTTGTGGTGCCATGTGTTGTTCTTGGTGGTGGTGTGTAAGGATGCTGTGATGGGAGTGAGATGTGGTGGTGAGGTTGTCTTGTGAGTATGGAGGTGTATTGTATAGGTGTTCTGTAGTGAGCGAGATGGTATGATGGAAGTGAACTGTAATGATGTAAATGTCTTGTGGTGAGGAAGGTGTTATGATAGAAATGAGAGCTTGTGAGGTTTGCTGGTGAGGGTGTATATGAATGGTTAAAGTGAAGTTTGATGAAGTTGTGTTGAGATGGTGAGACTGAACTGTGGTGGTGGTGAGGATGTAGTGTGGTGGTAAGGATGTTGTGATAGGTGTGATGTGGTGGTGGTGAGGGTATGTTGTGGTGGGGTGGGGATGAGGGTATGATGGGGTGGTGAGGGTGTGTTGTGGTGGTGAGGGTGTTTTGTGATGGTGAGGGTTTGTTGTGTTGGGGGTAATGATGTGGTGAGGGTAAAGGTGTGATGGTGGTAGTGGTATTACTGGACTGTGGTGGAAGTGAAATGTGTGTGTGTGTGTGTGTGTGTGTGTGTGTGTGTGTGTGTGTGTGTGTGTGTGTGTGTGTGTGTGTGTGTGTGTGTGTGTGTGTGTGTGTGTGTGTGTGTGTGTGTGTGTTTGTTTGTTTCTGGTCAAGGTAAGGATGTGTTGAGGTGGTGGTCAGGCCGTGCTGTAGTGGAGGTGAAGGTGCATTATGGAGGAGTAAAGATGTGTGTGGTGAGAGTCATGGTATGTTGTGAGACTGTGCTGCTTTGGGAGGTGAATGTGTATTGTTGTGAGGGTGAAGTTAAATTGTGAGGTCGCGCTGCAGCGGAAGTGAGTGTGTGTGTTGTGGTAAGGGTGAGGGTGCGTTGTGATGGCAGTGTGAATATATTGTAATGGTGGTGAAGGTGTGTTGTGATGGGTTAAGTGTGTGCTGCATTGATAGGAGTATGATGTGGTGTGATATTATAATGGTGAAGTGTGTTGTGGCTGGAGTAACGGTCTTTAGTGATGGGGGTGAGGGTGTGTTGTGGGTAACTATGTATTGTGATGTTAAGGATGTGTTGTTGTTGTTGTGCTACCCTAGTATGTCTAATCGCACAGATCCATCAATTACAGGCAGGCAACTGCACATGCAGAGCCGTCCCTTGCAGTGAACCGACATTCCCATGCGATTGACAGCGCTTTGCAACAGTGAGACGCGGGAATTAATATGGAAGTTTAGTTCCTGGGCGGACACCGTATTTGCGTCTCTCCACCCATTTAACAGAGGCTCCATAGTAGGCTCCACGCCACCCAGTTATTTGGCTGTATGATTAAAACCCGGTGTTGTAAATGGTTCCTGAGTTACAGGAAACCATTTGGCTTTTCACTCTGAGTCACCTGAAGTGGAAAAATGAATAATAAATAGTGACACGAAGGATGGGAGAAATGGGGAGAGAGGAGGACAGCGATAGAAAAAGAATGATAGACGTGAAGGATAAAGTTGGGAGCATTACATCAAGTGAGTGAATGATGGGCGCCTCCACCTGCCAAAGGGTGTGTCGTGGTCGAGATAATGGTGGCGGTGTTGGGTGTGACGATGATGGGAAGTGAGATGGTGTTGGTGGTGATGTAATGGTAGTGGTGTGTTGTGATGAGGTAGGATGCAGTGTGTGTGTGTGTGTGTGTGTGTGTGTGTGTGTGTGTGTGTGTGTGTGTGTGTGTGTGTGTGTGTGTGTGTGTGTGTGTGTGTGTGTGTGTGTGTGTGTGTACTGTAGTGATGGTCTGATAAGCTGAGTGGAAATGTAATCTAGAGAGTGATGACAATAAAGCGTATTCTCGTTGGTACAGGATACTTGTGAGCACTTTTTCCCCGGCAAAATCTTTAGCATACTTTTCCTTAATAATCGTTTGTTGCTAGATATTTATTTTAAAATGTCAAAGAGAAGAGCATCATTAACTTACAATAAAATAAAATAACTTAGGCAGAGGTGCTACAAAATTCCAACATGACAGTGAGAAAACGACGAGACTGAAACGGTAATACATGATGATATTGATTCCGAAAGCTTTAAAGCTTTATTCTTGTTGGGAGAAGAACTTTAGCGTTTATTTCATTAGCATATTACTCCTTAAAAATCTCTCGTATGTTATTAATACCTTTTTAAATATAGACTGTGCTTGCACCAGTAATATACAGGAAACTTTTAACGCATAATGAGCAATTTATAACACACAGGTATAGGGCCTACGAAATCTCCTCAGGGGAGTAGAATACAGCTAAAAGTGATAAGCAGATGATGGTGAGATATACAACTGCTGTGATAATGCTGACGGAAAAATGTATCATTCCAAGTCAACAAAATGAAATAAACACTAAACAAAAGCCCTAACAATAATAATTAAAATAGGAACGAAGACAAGGAACAGGAAAGCAAAAAAAAAAAAAAAAAAAATCATCATCCAACATAATCCTAAATCTCCGTAGAAAACGCCAAACTCCACAGCCGAGACAGTCGACTGGGAGCGAGGAGGGAGAGAAGGAGAATCTGAAATGCCGGGGGAAGAACGTAATCTCTAAAATACAGCACAGACCGATCTTATCCCAAACCATAACTGTCAAATCGAATCTTTTCCCAACCAGAAACATTTTTAGGTTGGCCGTTTCTCATCTGACGTGCTCCGGACTCGAATTCGCCTCCCGTTCGTTCCCCTCCCCTTCGTTCCCCTCCCCTTCCTTCCCCGCTGGTGATGGACAGATGAAGGTGAGAGAGAGAGAGAGAGAGAGAGAGAGAGAGAGAGAGAGAGAGAGAGAGAGAGAGAGAGAAGAGGATGGGGATGGAAAAGATAGAAATGTGGCGATGAATGAAAGAATGATTAGTATGGTAATGAGAATGAAGGGGATGGAAATATAATGACAGAAATGGGCGAGATGTGAATTGGAGGTTTGAAATGAAAGAGATGATAATATGGCAACGCAACTGAACGAGAGGTTAATTAGATGATGGAAATGAACGTAAGGGAAACGTAGCAACAGAAATGGGAAAGACATTAATACAGAGATAGGAATGAAAACAAAACAGATTAATAGATAGACAAATACACACACACACACACACACACATATATATATAAATATATATATATATATATATATATATATATATATATATATATATAATGTATATCGGAAGAAATGGGAAAATGATTAACAGTCTGTTCATTTGATTTTTAATTATTATATCAGGAGCGTAGGGATCTGAGGCTTGGCTGATATACCAAACCTTTAAAGCGAGATTGACCTGTTACTAAGCCCTGAGCAGCATCTTGTAAGTAGTAAACCCAAGACACCCCTCTGATTTAATCCCTTATGGCCACATCCGGCTGGAGCTAATGAACCCACTAAACTACTAAGCATGTATAGCTTCTTAACTAAGTGTAAAGTCAGCTGAAGGTGGTACTACAGCTGAATGGATTGTATGCGCCCCCCCCCCTCTGGGAAGAAAAGTGAACGAGAGTAAGGAATATGGGGGCAATGATGAATTCCAGGTTGAGACACAAGCATAAAAATGAACGAGAGACAGAACGGCTGAAATGGAAGAAGGAAATTAATGAGGCTATAAATGGAGACGAGGTACAGATACGAGAGAGAGAGAGGGGGGGAGGGAAATTATCCAAAAAATAATGACAAATTAATAAAAACGAGATACACAAACAATAAATGAGAGACAGATATAGGACTAATCTGAACGGAGAAGAAGTATAGGGAATATGAATGAACAAAAGGAGATTAAAACTTAATGAAAATAAGGAGTATATGGAAAAACCAATTAAGAAAATGAAGAGAGATATGAACATTACTTAGAGGTAGAGATACATCATTGGACATGAGAAAGAGGGAGGGAAATGAAAGACTAGGAGGTATGGGTAAGAAAAGTAAATGTTAGTTGAATGGAGAAAATTATAAAAGAAAAAGAAATGGCAATATAACAGAAACCAATGAAAATAATATATAGTGATGAAAATAATTGCCAGAGAGATTCACAGTGAAAGAAATAAGAAAGATAAAAGAAATGAAAGCGACTGTCACATAAAGATATATATAAAACTAGAGAAAAAGAGAAATGATCAAGATAAAGGTTCATAGGATGGCAGCGAACACACATGGAGAGAGAGAGAGAGAGAGAGAGAGAGAGAGAGAGAGAGAGAGAGAGAGAGGCAAGCATACCAACAGATGAAGACAACTGATACAACTCTAAACATGAAAGTAAACAAGTAAAGACGATATGGATTTTAAAAAAAAAAACGATAGTGAGAGAAAAAAAGAAGCACAGGAGTTAAAAGTATTGAAAAATTGAGAAACCTGAAAGAGAACGAGAGGCGGGAATGTAAAAGGTAGAATCTGGGACAAAAATTCGCCCAACCCCTCGCGTATGATGATGTGTTCTTCACTTTATTCTTGCTACTCCCAGATTATTTTATTCAGCTTGAGAGAACACTTTTATAGTAGTTGTAGTAGTAGTAATAGTAGCAGTAATAATCATAGTAGTAGTAGTAGTAGTAGTGGTTGTAATATTAGTAGCAGTAGTAGTAGTAGTAGCAGCAGCAGTAGTAGAAAGCTGTAAATGGGTCAGTGAAGGCTATAATTAACCCTTCCATTAGGAAAAGACTGTCGGAAGGTGATGAAACTAATAGGAAATAACATGAAAAAATTACAGGGAATTAAATTACTCAGATGGAAGGAGTCATTATTTCACCTCTTTTTCTGGCTAAAAATCCTAAGCTGAGAGATCTTCGAGATGGTTTTAAAGAAGTCTTGGTTTGTTTTTCTGGGCACGTTTAGTTCTCATTGATGTGATGTAGCAAGGAAGAAGTAAGGAACATGCATTAGGTGGAAAGTGGAAACAGTGGAATAGAGAGCTAAAAAAAAAAAAGAAGAAAATACCTTTATTAAATTTAAGAAAATCATGGATATAAAATACGAGAGAAAATGAATACAGACATTATAGAGAAAACTAAATAATATGACATGTTAGAGAGAGAGAGAGAGAGAGAGAGAGAGAGAGAGAGAGAGAGAATGATCTAATCCCAGAAAAGAAGGAAAATCTAATGCGAATAAAAAACAATGAAAGAAAAGCAAGACCGGAATAAAGCCTGAATGACAGTAAGAGTGCGTGTGAGGGCAAGACTTAAGCTGGCGAGAGAAAAAGAGACAGGAAGATTCAGGGAGAGCAATCTTGAACTGACAGGAAGGAGAATCATATGGGACGAGTTTTGCCCCGGGAAAGATAAGAGGAATTGAGGTATTAAATGATGGATGTCTGCCTTTTCTCTCACAGCAATGGTTGAAACTTTAAATCTTTTGATGATGAAGTTGTTTTTATTTTTAACTACTAACTTTTTTGTTTCCTTATATATTCACTTCATGTCTGCCTTTCCATTCACAGTGATAGTTGACTGTGTGTGTGTGTGCGCGTGTGTGTGTGTGTGTGTGTGTGTGTGTGTGTGTGTGTGTGTGATTAATGTTTCCCGTTTCTGTCAGAGTAATGGTTAAATTTTCAAATCATTTGATGAAATATTTTTTTCTTTTACCACAATGATGAATATATTTTTACTTCTCTCACGGCTGTTAGTCTGTTCTTGTTTTCTTAGATCCATGGCCAGTCTGATGGAGTTCATGATATCAAGTTCCCAACATTTATCTTAATCTGAATAAAATTAGACAAAGTAAGAATATAATAAAAAGTACATCCACAATCTGAAGACTTTAATACTAAAGTTGACGATGGTGATAATGATCAGACAGAATATCTAAAAGTATATATCTGGTAATGACACTGAGAATGATATTGACGGTTGTTAGTTTTATGACAGTGCTTCAATGATTCAGTAATTTGGAAAAAGTAGAAATGTGATACGTGGAAATGATACTGCAGCAGCTATCTTACTTTCTATTAAAATTGCGATAAAATGAAACTAACAGAGGCAACAGCAACAACCACAACAACAACAATAATATTATTAACGAAAGTCATAATAGAAATAATAGAAATACTAATGATTATAGTAGTAGTAGTAGTGGTAGTGGTTGTGGTAGTAGTAGTACTAATAGTAGTAGTAGTTGTAGTGGTTGTGGTAGTAGTAGTAGTAGTAGTAGTACTAGTAGTAGTAGAGGTAGTAGTAGTAGTAGTAGTAATAATAATAATAATAATAATAATAATAATATTAACAACAACAACAACAATAGCAGCTATGATTATAACATCAACAGAAAGAACAAAATCAACAAGAAAAATTATAACTAATTATAAAAATGTTACTAGTACTACTACTATTACTGTTACTACTACTACTGCTACTAATATTAATAAAAGTAATTATACTGACAATAATAATAGGTAACAACAGCAATAACAACAAAACAATAATACCAGCGCCAACACGCACACCAACAATAATAATCACAGTAAAGGCAACACGACAAAATCAAGCATCCCAAAACCCTTGCACCAGACGCTACCTAAAGCTGACATTTCCGAGAAGTTTTGTACTGTATATTAGAAAATTGTTGTTGCACTCAAGTTTGCCCTCATTCACCCAGCCGTATTCTATTTGGTATAAGAAAGTTTGTAGTAAATTTCGCAAGGCTGAGATGAACTGCATATTACTTTTTGAAATGATATCAGATAGGCACAGGAAGAGAGAGAGAGAGAGAGAGAGAGAGAGAGAGAAACGGAATGCTTTTATCTAACTGCTTCGCTGCCTCGACGCATATTTTATTTTGTTTTTCCAAGCATCAGAAGAATCTACTGTATAGAGCTCAGATTTTTATTCGAACAGGAGTAGTTAAATGAAGACTTCATAAATTCTTCCATGGCCTACAGTAGATATGCGCCTTAGACTGGAAAAAATCGTGACGGCCTAGGGAAAATCTTATGTCATTGAGCATATCATTATCAACAGCGAAGAAGATATAAAGAGTTTTAACTGTCCCAATGAATGTATATGTTGTTAAAGGAAAATGTGAGACGCCTTACTAACTGGTATTTCGATATCCAATGCTCATATTAATTACTCAGGAATTACGCTGAAAAAGTGTCAGAGGAATATAGAGTTATCAAATCATAAATTCCAGTCCACGCGAATGAGTTACTTTGATATTTGCATGTAAATTTTTTGACATGTAGGAGACCGTATTCTGATGGCTAGTGTGTGTGTGTGTGTGTGTGTGTGTTGTTGCTGAAGTTGTCACGTAGAGTAAGCTTCATTTAGGATCTCAAATTTAATGATGCCCTTAGGATCACTACTTTCTAGGTTACTTCAGCGCACACACACACGAAAGAGAGAGAGAGAGAGAGAGAGAGAGAGAGAGAGACAGACAGACAGACAGACAGAGACAGACAGAGAGACAGAATTTACTTACAGTGTGTGTATAAGACTCTGGGTATACAGCAGACCGTTTCTTGGAGCACATCATCTCCCCTTTCTACAACGTGTCATACATCTGCACATTCCACCACTTGGGTTGCAATATACATAAAGAATATATCATTCCTCCTTACATCGATCGCTTTAAAAGATTCCATAGAATATACAATTACTTCGCAGCAGAATACTGAGTGGAAATTTTGTTAAACGAAATATGACCTGGAGTGGCTTTGATGTAGAAAGCACTAAGGCGAAGTTCAGAGGTGAAGGTCACACGCATGCAATTAAATGCCCCCACTTATTATGGTGCTATTATGCTGTGTACGGCTAGTTTTGTCTTGTAAGGTCAAGGGCAATGATTAGGGTTCATTATCTGTTAATTAGAACAATGTTGATCATTTTTTCATTCCCCCCCGTTTCATTTAGGGCACTGCAAAGTAAATATTTAAAATATATGAAGGACCTGATAGTTTTGTCATCATTGTTATTATTATTATCATCATCATCTCACCCAAGCTTCCAATTTCATGCATGGAGTATCTACGATACAGGAGTTGGAAATATATAATTAAGAAAGCTGTTACAAGAACGGACACTCAGAGAGTAAAACGCTGACTGGGGTTGATGAATAACAACGGGAACAGCATCAACATCCCCATTCATGCATGATCCTTAAATATTCCACTAGGTTCAGTACACACACACACACACACACACACACACACACACACACACACACACACACACAAAGTGTCCTGTGACACTGACGTTTGACTGATTGTCCTCAAAATCGAGCCCCATTCTACAGTATATGGCTTACGTGGAACATTTTCACAAAGCTTGGTGTAAATAGGATAATAACCACTTAAACTGAACTTGTCATATGACGAAGATCTTTGATCTATTGTTCTCAAAGCCAGTATGGCAACTCCTTGGTTGATCCTCGGCACTTCCATCAAATTGGGTCCAGATCAGATGAAAATGTTTGAGTTGTTTTTCTCAGTGACCTTCACATTTGACATGTAGTGTAACCTTGACCTTAGACTGATTGTCCTCAAAACCAAATCCTTTCATCTACTCCACACATTGAAGCCTTCCATAGTGTTTGGTGTACGTCGGATAAAAACTACCTAAGTTGACCTTTCATCGTGAACTCGACCTTTGATCTTTTGTTCTTAGAAAAATTACCCGCACTCCTTGGCCAATCCTAGACCATCGTGAAGTTTAATCTACATAAGATCAAAACTGTTTTAATTATTTTATTGGCACACAGACACAGGGCCGAACTTTGATATTGCCTTGTGACATAGAACTTTGACTCAGTGTTATGAAAATCGAACCTTTTTGCTGTTGTCTTACCTTCAACCCTCGCACCAAGTTTGATTTGTATCAGATGAATACTGTTTATGTTGATCTTCCTAGGTCAGTGTTTAATTAGCCCTATGGCTTTGACCTTTGACTCATCGTTCTCAAATATAATGACATCTTCTTGACTGTTACTCCTCAACCAAATTTAGTTAAAAATGAGATAAATGCTGTTTAAGTTATATTGTTCACACACACACACACACACACACACACACACACACACACACACACACACACACACACACACACACACACACACACACACACACACACACACGATCACTTTGCAAAAAGATGGATTACGGTTTCCTTTCACAATACAGTATATGAGTTTAATTTCCAAGAAATGACTGGTGGTTCTTGATCCTGTAATGCTACCAGTGGGTGTTAGCATATGGGCTACGGTATCCTTAACCCCTTTAATCCGATGACGTATCTTGTAGCTTATTTTTCCAGCAACAAGACAATTACACTCAGTTCAGGAGAGCATCGCAATAGAGAAGGGGTTAGTTAGAGCCATATCCAACCCCTCTACTTCGAAAAAATAAGCCTCCTTTTTTTTTTTACCTCCCTTCCAATATTCGTGGTACAAGGAACAAAATACAAAACACGTATTCGGAGTGAAGGGACAAAACATCTGTCATTGGAGTATCCTAATCTGGAGTACCTATACCTTGAAGTGGGTAATTTTGAATCTGTGTTATGATTTTCATTCTTCCATTTTTTTTTTCTGTTGTAGGGTATATATATATATATATATATATATATATATATATATATATATATATATATATATATATATATATATATATATATATATATATATATATATATATATTATATATTTTTTGGTGTCCTAATATTTCATGGAATTTGCAGTTGTGTGTGAACTTCAGTCATTTATTTAGTTTTTCATCACGTGACATTCACAGTCTTGAATGGTTATATTAAGAGAGATATTCAGTAATTTAAAAGATGCATTTTGTCTGTCATGCTGGCCTTACTAACCATTGATTCGCCTGCTCTTATATGTAATATTATGATTATGTCTGTTTTGGTTAATTTGTAGAATCAAATACTGTATCTTAATGTCTGCATCTGCAATTTGTTGAGTGAGTCATAAATAGATATCTGCACGGAAACTTCTTTAGCCTCAAGTACAGTCCCTTTAACTGCTTGGTTGCTGAGACTGCTTTGATGTTTAGGTTTCTCACATTCACTTCGAGACGACTCCGTTACGCTGAATTCATTTTTCCAGGGGTAGGAAGAATAAGCTCAGTGCTGTTTCTGTGTCCCGTTTGTGAACTTCTCTTCATGCCACTCACTTTCTTCTTCTTAACTCTCTCGGGCTTCTAGGACTCACTCACAGCTGAATAAAATCATTTGACGTTAACTTGGAAAGAATACTAGAGTTGTTCCGACGGTGGGAGGTTTAGTGGATGCAATATTAGCTCTCAGCCTCCTGTGAATTACTGTTAGCTAAATTCAATCGCTTGGCGCCAGATAGAATAGGTAATGACCATGGAATGATTAAATCGTTCTACTCCTTATCATTCATTTTAAAAGGACGATTTAGCTATTGCAGTAAGATGCAAATACCTGTTTTAATCCCCCTTTTTTTTTCGAATATGAGGTACAGCACCAGCTAAAATATAATTGTCAAATACATTTTATTCAGCAATGAGAGGTTAATACCGTATCTGTCACTTCAACGTTCAGTCGTAATCGCAACTCTTCGTGCAGTGTAAGTGCTTGAAGCTGTGAGTGATGTTTGAGTGAAAGGCTGTTTTGTGAGTGTAATTTAATTCATAGCCAGCAAGCGTATAAATGAAAGAAATTGTTCCAAGGTATCAGTGCGAGCCTCAGAAAAGAACAGTAACTTTGGAAGTGTAATTTTTCTGACTGTATAATTCATTCATCTTCTGTGCTTTATTTTTCCCCCACTGCAAGTCTTAGCTTTTGTTATCCCTGAAGTAATATTCTCCTGACAGTGTAGTCTTTAATATCTTCTTCCAGCTAATGCCAGACGATTTCATGCCGATGAAAGTGAGTCATAGGATCCTGAGTGTTAAATCATCCTGTATTTCATGTTAGGAAGACCTTCAGTATTCTATTCCAGCAAACGTCAATCGATTTTATTCAGGTAAGAGCGAGTCACAGAACTATGAGAGAGATAAAAGAGGATAAAAACCATGAGTGCAGTGAAGTCTTTTCCACTTTTCCATATTCACTGAAACTCTTGCAGATATCCAGAAAGAGAGATGCTGAGATGGAGTGAGAGAATGGAAGGGGAGAAACTGAGTGGAAGGAGGAGCCAGGAGAAGTGTTTTATTAGGATAGGACAAAAAAGCCCACTTCCATCCAGTGACTTGTTATTACTTTCATTCTTGCTATCCAACTGGAGGATATATATATATATATATATATATATATATATATATATATATATATATATATGTGTGTGTGTGTGTGTGTGTGTGTGTGTGTGTATAAACTAGAAAAGAGAGAGAGAGAGAGAGAGAGAGAGAGAGAGAGAGAGAGAGAGAGTTGTCTTTTCATTGCTGGAAGTCTAGCAAGAGTTCAATGAAATCGGCTAAAGGGACAGGAATAAGTTTACAAAGGACATCGCTGGACTGAAGGAGTTAAAAATATCAAACGAAAGCCAGTGACAATGAATGGGTTGCACAGCGAGAGACGTTATTTTTATTGTGGTTGCAGCCCTATTCCTTAAGCTCATCTCTGCAAATATGGCGTGTATTTCATTTATTCTTTGCTATTTTTAAGCTGTTTCATTCAGTTCATGACTTCTCGAACAGGAGGAGTTAATTATAATTTTTATCAAATGTTTCATTCACATGATGTTTTCTGTACAACAATATTTCGTCTGGTTGTAGTATGCAAGTATTGTTGCCAAATCCAAAGCCACAGATACCAACAAAACTTCTCAGAAATCGTTAGAATAATACTGAATACTGAAATAAAAAAAAAATTAAAAAGCGTTAAAATCTCTATAATGTAATTAAATCTGCGCAATAAATATAGAATACCTCTAGATTTTTTACCACTAACAGTTAAAAATTTCCGCCAAGCCTTGGCGAATATTTATAGAACGAGGGAAATTAAAACGCTAAAGTGGGATCATTAAAAATGAGATGCACAAATATGTCATTAGACTGGATGTTTTATGAACTTCAGTAAGGGACTCATGCCCCCTAAGCCTCATTTCAAGCCATCCCCCCATTTAACCCAACTTTCACAATTATCTGGGAGAGGAGAGTGAAATTTTACAAGGTGCAAGTGCACCATTCTACAGGCTTAAACTTCATTCATCTGTATATTTTTCTTTCTTATTTTTCAAGTTCTTCTTAGGGGATGGGGCCCTTTCTCTTTTCCTCCCTTTTTTCTTTCTTTTACTTATTATGCAAAGGAGAAAGAGCCAAAAGCTAGAAACATACAAAATACCACTAGGCGATACACTACACTACCCTGCTTGTTTTTGGATATCCACTTATTTATAGTTAGTACCTTAGTTAACATGCATAATGATGGATTTAACTATGGAGGTGATGCAGATAGTTTTTCCTGTGTTCAAGATAACTGGTGGATGCGGTCATTTTGTTCCACTCCTGTGAGATAATTTACATGCTAGCATTACTATGGCCAGTCGATTATTCTGTCTTTCGAGAGCGATTTTGAAATGGAGGCGTTAGATATAGCTTTCATTAAACTCCATAACTTACTGATGTGGAGGGCTATTTTAAGTTTAATAAGTTTAATCATTTCTGGAAGCCAGAATAACATAAGATATACGTCACCGGAGCCAGGGGATTAACAGGATGAGAGGACATGGATTAAAATAAACTTGAATTCGGGGACAACAAGGGTGAAATTTCGAAAAGTACAACTACGTGTATTTTAAAATGTGATGCGCTACTAAGCTTGTTTACGTATTTTCATTCTTTATGCATACCTCTGTGCAGACGGAAACTGGTGACTTCCACTGTAGTGAGAGCAATGATGGTCACGAAATTGTCAAAGTAATTCTGGAGGCAGCTTAACGAAAATCAGTGAATGAGGATATCTGGGGGAGACATTTAACATACCAGTGACCGATTGGGAAGGTTATTTGACCGATAACTTCAGTTTCTTTTTCTTTTTTTCTTTTTTTTTTTGCCCTTTTACAGTAGCGTCAACTTAATATTTCACTTGGACTAAAACCAATCAACTTTTTTTCCTCTTAGAGGAGAAGGAGCCATAGATGACGTGATATTACAACTCCAGGAATGAACACAGAAAGAATTTCTGGACACGTAAAACAACGCTTAGAAGGTGGTACGGCTGTGACTGCACTTTAGCTGCCAAGTGGAATAGCAGTGGCTCAGTCATAACAAGGGCACAGGAGAGGTCATCGTCCACGTGAAACCGAATACGCTGTTCGATTTGATGATCCAGTACATCAAAAGCTCTTCTGTGCTGGTACAGGTGAAATGGCATGCCAAAAACTTCTAAACAAACAAATTTATGGCAACACTCTAGCGTCCGATTTTCATCCGAAACCATGCCAAGTATCCCTCCCCAAATTATTTCCTTGAGAGTTTCAATAATTCACCTTGAATGATCTCTTGGTTTCTATATAGAGGATGCTCGACAGAAAAAAGATTCCTCCAAATTGTTACCTCAAGAAACTGACAAGGAAGTATAATTTTTAGAGACTGCAGATGCTTAAGATTACAACCCCCTTGGAAATCCACTATGGCCCCCAGCGGGTCAAGGCCCCCCTTTGGAAACCACTATAGTACGTACAACTTTACCTCAGTATTCACACACACACACACACACACACACACACACACACACACACACACACACACACACACATGACCTCAAGAACGCACTCAGGGACGCGCAGAAGAAAAGTAATTTAAGACACATTCTCTCTCTCTCTCTCTCTCTCTCTCTCTCTCTCTCTCTCTCTCTCTCTCTCTCTCTCCTCACACACAAAATATCCAAAATAATATATTAGCAAACTGTCTTCACTGCTGCGCGCGGGCACGCACACACACACACACACACACACACACACACACACACACACACACACACACACACACACACACACACACACACACACACACACACACACACACACACACACACACACACACAAGCACTGTGGGCGTTTCTCTCTCGGCAGGGTTCACATCAATAGCAGGAAGAAGCGACACAGGCAGAGCATTAAGGAAAGGCAGGCGGGCTTGGTGGAAAGAGAAGGGGAAGACCGAGAAAGACGCGACGGTGGAAAGGAAAGGGAAGGGAATGCATACAAGGGAGCGGAAAAGATGAAGGGATGCTTTGTTGCTATGAGAGAGAGAGAGAGAGAGAGAGAGAGAAAGGAGGGGAGAGAGACGTGTTACATTCATCTTTGGTGGCTGTCATACCCGGTAATGTCTTTTATTTACTCATAAGTCAACACGGAATGTTTTCTCTCGCACAACGATACGCCTTTGCTGTAATCTTCATACCGATGCGTAATATCTATTCAACACAGGAGGGACGTCTCATGAGATGGCCCGTGTGTGTATATATATATATATATATATATATATACCTAGGCTGCTTCCCCCAAGGAAAGGGAGGTAGCCGAGACAGGACGACACACTCCCCATTTACTCATCCATTCAAACACATTCATTCGCATCTTAGCCCCAGAGGGGAGAACGGACAGATCCTCACCGCACCACACTGCACAAGGGTCAACTGCGCAATGCAATCAGTGACTATATATATATATATACTGTATATATACGGTTTTCGCCACGAAAGATCCACCATTGACATACTCAATCTCTTAACTCATACCATCCATCAATCGATTGATCTTTTTGGAGAAACTCATGCAGTAGCTCTTGATATCTCTAAAGCTTTCGACAGAGTATGGCACCGTTCCCTGCTGTCCAAACTTCCTTGCTTTGGACTAACGTCTTTTGTTCCTTTGATTTTTTCATATCTTAGTGACAGAAAAATAAGAGTAAAAGTAGATGATGTATATTCCAATTTCCACTCAATTAACGCCGGCGTGCCGTAGGGATCAGTTCTGGCGCCAACCCTATTTCTAGTTCATATTAATGATCTCTTATCTGTCACCCACAATCCCATTCATTCATATGCAGATGACTCAACACTACATAGTTCATTCACACTCAGACATTCATTTACAAAGTCTAATATCTCTACCTCTCAACTCAGTACAGCCATCTTCATAAATCAAGATCTATCTACAATCAGTGAATGGGGACAAAACAACCTTGTCTCTTTTAATGCTAGTAAAACTACATATATACAGTTTACTAATAGACAGATATTGCCAGATTCGTACATTGCCTTCAGTGCTACTAATATTCCCATCTCCAAAAGTATTGAAATTCTTGGTGTCTCACTTAACAGTGCCCTCAGCTGGACCTCTTATGTCAGATCACTTGCTAAAACCGCCTCAAAGAAACTTGGATTATTGTACAGAGTCCATAACTTCTTCGCCGGTGAGCAGTTAGCTATAATTTATAAGAGTCATGTGCGCTCTCAGCTTGAATATTGCTCACCCTTGTAGAATGGTTGTGGAGAGGTTGCATTAAGACAACTAGACAAAATTCAGAATAAAGCTGTTAGAATCATTAACAAACCCTGCCATTACATATAAACTACCTCCCCTGCAAGTATGAAGGAATGTTGCCTCCCTTGCATTATTTTACAGGTATTTTTTTTGGTAAATGCTCAGACGAAGTTGCGTCCATGGTACCACCTCTCCATGTCTTCCCTCGTGCTACACGGGCATCTGGTAGCGCTCATGACTGGAATGTCACTCAGCCATATTGCAGAACTTCTACCTATCAGAATTCTTTCATTCCCCGAACTGCATCTCTCTGGAACTCGCTTCCCCAGAGTTGTTTTCCTCCAAATTTCAACCCACAACTGTTCAAGTCTAACTGTTACAGATATTTTATGAACAGAGAACACCAGTAATCTGGTGTATGGATTATTTTTTTTTTTACACATTTGTTTTTGCTTCCTCCGTTGTGTTATTTAAAATATATATATACTGTATATATATATATATATATATATATATATATATATATATATATGTATATATATATATATATATATATATATATATATATATATATATATATATATACGTAGAGAGAGAGAGAGAGAGAGAGAATGGAAAGGAAATGGGATAACAATTTGTCAAATAATGTATGGTAAATACGAGACATTATAATCAATTCAGCATTACCACTGCAGCAAACTTATAGATGTGTTACAACCTCTAAATACAGGCAGTTTCTATGAAATACACCATGTGTCCGTGTTAAGACATACGGATAGGCTACGGAACTGGGAAAATATCTGACTCACGGCATATAGCAACTTTAGCAGCCGACATGTTGAGAAATGGTAATGCTGCTTGAAGATGAAAGCATTGTGGCCAGTGCTGAGGTCAATCGTCCGAACAATGATATCCCTCCTTCCCCAGGATACTCCCCCCCTCCACCTTATTCTCTCGCACAGTCCTTGGTCGCACTCTAGTGTTTCGGTATGTGCTTTTCCATTACTGGATTATACCCGTACAGAAGCCTACAATATATATATATATATATATATATATATATATATATATATATATATATATATATATATATATATATATATATATATATATATTTTTAACGTGTCCGAGTCTGGGCAAAGGCTTCAAGGCCTATTTCTTGGGGGCAGTGACCTATCCCAAGGCCCAGTAGTCCTCCTACACCTCCACATGTCACCACTTCGGCGCTAACACCCACCGTCCATATTGAATACATGCTAGGGCTGTCTCATACAGGACTGGTGTATTGGTATTAGCGAGAGTATTTTTACAATATGTCGGCGGGTCTTCTGGTAGATCAGGAATGTCTGCTTTTAGGAAATTCAAATGCTTAAACTGTTCCCTGCCCCAGCCGGGATTCGATCCTCGGTCCATTAAGACTGCAGGCCGCCTCTCTACCGATTCATCCACCGCCTCCCCCAAGACCATATTAATATTTAGTTTCACAGCATGATACGGTATATAAAACAAGATTCGTTGGGACTAACGTAAGTAAGATTATTTGTTATTTACCTTTCATGAATAGAGGTACTGTTATTACAACAGCAATGTCGTGATGTCTGACCAATATTTGAGGCTCTGAATGCCATTCTTTCACACTGATGAGAGTCAACATGTGTTTGCATTACGATATTTCACTTCACTACAACTTATTATTTTTCCCATTACCTTTAACTCTGTACGCCACATTACAGAAGAAAAAATAAATGAATGTAAGGGCAGGTGGTCTGGGATGAGTAGTGCCATGAAACTAAATAAAAAAGACTACGAAAGCTTATTGACCTCCTCATTACGTAAGTGCTTCATAATTTGAAATCCATCATCCGATTTTACGTAAAACTCATGAATAAATCAGTCTCTAAAGCCAGTTAAGGATTCAGTGATATGGTATATTGAATAGAGTGAATGTTTGCAAATCCGACACCTCGGCTCGGCAGCTCACAGAGGATGTGTGGAGTGGGAGGGGAGGGGGGAGGTGTTCGGATAGCCAACCGAAATTTTGATCACTGACTTAATCTTCAAGTTGTGTGTTAATTAACGACGCACTTCCGGATTACAGTGCTGAAGGGTAGTTTTACTTTTCGTGTCTGGATCTATCCACCCTGAACGTTTGTCGGTACAGTTTTCAACCATTATATATATATATATATATATATATATATATATATATATATATATATATATATATATATATATATATATATATATATATATATATATATATATATATTGTTACGGAACAGAGAAAGATAACGTACACTTTAAGTGAGAATGCTAAAAACCACTACTGTCCCGTAAAGTTCCAGGTTCAAAACAAAAGAGTTAGGTAAAATTACAAGTTAAAGTTTAATGCTCAAACTAACAACAAAACATTCAGGACTCATAAGGATAATGTAATGGCAAAAACAGGTTAAATATATGGTTAACTGCAATAGCCTCTATCAACACGAAATTAGCAAGAATAAATTTATCTAAGTCAGCCCTGATAAAATGAGATACCAGATAATACTCAGTGAATGCCAGGTAAATAATTACAGATACAAACTATTATCAAAAATGACTGACATAAAGAACCCCACACGAATTACAAAAACTTCACTAGGCCTACAAATTAAACTTATGCTATACAGTACAAGAAAAATGCAACAACAGTTATACTCAAATTACACACAGCTGCTAGATGGTTGGAGATTTCTTGAGCACTCACAATAATAATATCTGTACAGGGTAGGACAGAGATGTGAACAAAATGAGGAGCAGATCTAAGTGGCAATGATGCAGAGATTGAGCTCATTATATAGGGGCCAGCAGAGCCTGATACAACTTGTAAGAAGGACGCGCAAATGAAGCCACGGGGACAAAGAGATGAAAATCCCGCAAAGTATAACAGAGAGAACGACTTACTCTACTATAACGGTAGAAGGGGGGAACTGAGGCAGAACACGCTCGTGATCAAACATGCAGCAACTGTGCGTTAAAATTACACAAAGGATGATGAAATCATAGGCTATGTAACAATATATATATATATATATATATATATATATATATATATATATATATATATATATATATTTATATATGCGCGTATGGATGTATTTAAGTCAGGAGATCGAGCTGACTGGATTAATTTTGTGTGGAGAAGTGCATGACCAGGGATTTGGCACCCCTTTTATAACGTGACAGCGTTTGGATTATCTTTATCAGATACGTATTTGTGAAGCTACAGAATGTGTACAAGTTTTTTGGCCTATCAGATGGAGCCAGGATTTCAAGGGCTTGAATGATGAATGACTGGAAGCATTGCCCATTGAACAGGGCAAACTTTTGCTGTCTGGACGTTGCTACTCCTCACCCTTCCCCAGGGTGGGAAAGGAGGTCCGGATGATGATGGTGAAGTAAGTCAAATTGTGTATGTGTGTGTCTGTCTGTTCGTTTCTTCCTTTGCTTCACGATAATGGTAATAGATATAGACCTAATTCTTTTTTGTATTGGGTCGGGATAAGTAAGACAGTGTCAGAATAATACCAAAAGAAAATTTTGGCTTTCGCGCTGGACCGGACGGTGCGAAATTGTAGGAAATTGCGAGAAGCGAAAATATGCGAAAATAATTTTTTCGAGTGTTTGGTCAGAATTGATCATTCTGGGCTCAAAAACGATATGAGAACAAAGATAAGAAATATTTAGAAAGGTTTTGCGATGGAAAGGTTATCAGCTAGTCCATCAAATAAATAAATAAATAAATAAATAAATAAATATCTATCTATCTATCTATCTATATAGATAGATAGATAGATAGACAGATATATATATATATATATATATATATATATATATATATATATATATTTATATTATATATATATATATATATATTTATATTATATATATATTTATATTATATATATATTTATATTATATACATATTATATATATATATATTATATATATATATATGTATATATATATATATATATATATATATATATATATATATATATATATATATATATATATATATATATATATATATATATATATATATATTAATCATCTAATCCTGTGTTGCCCTATGAGGAGCGTAGGAGCCCTGGGCTAGCCATATTGGTCCTGACATTTAAGATGAGAATGACCAGTCTCACTCATCCCTGAGTGGCATTAAGTGAGCAATGAACCCGATCACCCCTTGGATATAAACCTGCACAGGCTCAATCTGGCTGGAGCCCCTTACTTGCCCGTAAAACCACCAGGAGCCATAACTTGGTTAAATGGTTACCACCCAGGGTAATAAATGGTTTCCTGGTGTACAGGAAATCATTTGGCTTGTCACTCTCCGTCGAATCACGCGTAGAAAGAAGGAAGAGGAAAGGTTGAAGGAACGAAAGACGGAAGAGGAAGGAAAAAAGAAAGAGAGGACAGTGCAAGCATCCGAGAGCAGCACAATATCTAGTGAGTGGATGGTGAGCGCCTCTACCAACCTCTCTCTCTCTCTCTCTCTCTCTATATATATATATATATATATATATATATATATATATATATATATATATATATATATATATATACCCATTCACTCCCCTGGTGTCTTTCATATTTGGTTTTTCCTCCTGCCATGTGATTACTTTCATCATGGGAGAGCCGGCTATTACCAACCGGATTAATGGATGTTAACATTAACTCTTCAATTTTTTAAAGTCACTTTTAAAGGCACAAGGGTTGTCGGAAAATAACAAGAATAAGAATAAGATATGACGGTTTCTTTTCGAGCACGTTCTTTTGGTCAAACGGTATTTTATTTAGCTGTACCAAAGCCATTTACTTTATTCATTTTTTTTTTTTTTTAAAGCGAAAAAGGGATATTTAGAAAGGAAGGGGTGTGTGATTCTCCTATTAATATGGAATCTATCTTGCTATATAAAAGAATACATTAATATCAAAAAAGAGAATATTCATTTAGCTAATGAGGAAATATTCGGCTAAAAAGAGTAGGACACAGCTTCCTTAAGTAAATGAAAATACAGCCATGAGACGGAGACGATGACGGGGTGGAAGGTCAGAACGCAAACAGAAGAGAAGCAAGGAGAGAGAGAGAGAGAGAGAGAGAGAGAGAGAGAGGAGCAGAAATGTAGAGCAGAGAGGGGAAAACAGAATGAGACAGGAGGGAAAAAATGAGAAGAAAAACCTGAGAGGAGAGGATTAAAGGTACGGGAAGGGATGGGATGAAAGGAGAGGAAAAAAAAAAAAAGAGGGAGAGGGCTGTAAATATTTGAGAGAGAGAGAGAGAGAGAGAGAGAGAGAGAGAGGCATGTAAATCTAGAGTACACACACACACACACACACAGTTTTATTAGCTACGTCTGAGCTTCACACTATTTCTAAGATAACTCTCTAGGTCAGGAAAACAGAGGACTTCCACTACCTTTATTAACTCTCCGGTCATTAGCCTTACGGGAACACAATAGAGGCATCACCATAAGGCATTAACTCATACAATTCGCTTGACCTGTTTCCTGTTGTTTTTTGCTGCCTTCAGATGGTTTCATTCAGTTTAGGAAAGGCCTCTCTTACTGAAGGGGCTCATTGAGAACATATTTAACCTATATATTTTAAGTATCTCAACAGTTGAATGAAAACGTCAGGAGATAACTATTAGGAATTTAATTAAGATGACGTTCCCGAGCTCAAAATGTTATTGAATGAAAGAAAAAGCAATACTCAGGATCCTATTACTTTATTCAAGGCTGAAGAAATTCGTAAAAGCGTAAGGTGGAAGAGGATACCTGAGTTGCTTCTTCCATGAAAGGGTTAATGGTGCCAGTATAAACACTAAGGATCGCGTGACTCACTCTCAGCTGTATCAAACTGTACGGCGCTCAGTGGAATGAAATACCAGAATAATCGACCATTTTCGGGTCAATGGGAGTAGCATAAAATATTGCTGAATGTTACATAGCTACTAAATAGCACTACAATGAAAGTACTCTATTTCTTTTAGTTCCGACATTTACAATATAATTCTGTGGCGACCCTGTAAAATAATAACAGTATCACATTTTGGTGGTCAGAATGAAGCCTTATTTACCCTTAAAGTAGTGTAACGACTTATTCAAGCATTCAGGACCCAGGAGTAGGGCTCAAAAGCGCTCACATCAAGTATGCTCAAGTGCCTCGTTCAGAGTATAATCATGTGTGATTGCATAACTTATTGTGTTAGTCAAGAAGAGTAGTCTGTTGGCTGAGAGAGAGAGAGAGAGAGAGAGAGAGAGAGAGAGTAATAAGAATGAAAATGGAGAAGTGGAAGTGAGGGTGTATGGAGAGAGGAAGGAAGATAAGAAAGAGGAGAAGGAAGAAGAGGGAAAAAAGGAGAAAATGGACGGAAGAATATAATGGGAGAGGGGAATATGATATAGGACAGGGAATAAAGAAAGGGGAGGGGAGAAAGCGTAAGAGGAAAGGAGGGTGGCGAAAAGATGGAGAGCAAATAAGGCATGTGACAAAATCTAGAGAGAGGAAGCGAGAAAATGGAAGGATTTTTGTTTTTCAGAAACTTCGTGAATAAAGAATGGGAAAACTAGAGTAGAAAGGATAAAATGAAATAGAACATTGGAGAAAGTTTGGTGGAAAGAAAAGAAAATATAGTACCAGAGAATTTAGAAAAAAGTAAAGAAAGAAAATAAGGGATACAGACAAGAATATAATGAGAGGAAGGAGAATAAAATGAGGAAAACATAAAGGAAGCTACAAAAAAAAAAAAAAAACAGAAAGAAGGGAAATTGCAATAATGGAAGGAAGATGAAAGCGTTTAGGCTAAAACATTTTTATAAGCATAGCATAAGAGAAACTCCAGATAATACCTCCCTAAATTCAGTGTCATTACACTATCATTTCCTGACTATCCCCGGAATATTTATGTTAGGTTTCAAAGCGTCCTTTTTTTGAATGGGGGGGCAAGGTACAACCTTCATTAACCCTTTCATTAACAAATGTTTCTCCTGGGTTGAAGAATATCATCTGGAATTCGCATGAATAGATGGAAATAAGACACCACTGTACTGCAGGGGCCAGCGTAGGGGAATGCTGTAACCCATCCTCATTCTCATCCACATAACCTTCAGCATTCAGGCCCTTTTTCCTAACTAATGAGGAAGAATGGCAGGATCCAGAAACACTGAAGTAGAATACAGCGAGTAAGTGGAAGGACTGTCAATAGCAAGAAGAGTGAAATGGTCTACCCAATCATTCACGCGTCATTCAAGCCTTCGGAAATCCGACTCCACTTCACTTAAGTGCATAAAATTAACCAGATTGCCAATGTGCCTCCCCAGCAAGCCCAGGAGACAGATATGGACACGCTACACGATCAGCTCTTCTCACAATACTCTTCAGTCTTCAGGAGTTCTTGGGTAATAAGAAGGACAATCACCGTGACTGAGAAGGCAGTGGGGTACAAGGAGGCCGATCAGTTCCAGTCACTCATTGGAAAACACTTGAGTCCCCCGCTCACCCTAACCCCAACCCCTCGAGTGACATCGCAATAGACTCTCTCTCTCTCTCTCTCTCTCTCCCTCTCTCCGGCCATTGCATTGTTCTTGTGTATCGATTTTCATTCTCGGAGAATGTCGTTCTTTGCTTGTCTGTCTGTCTGTCTGTCTGTCTGTTCTCTCTCTCTCTCTCTCTCTCTCTCTCTCTCTCTCTCCAGGCATTGCATTGTTCTTGTTTGTCGATTTTCATTCTCGGAGAATGTCGTTTTTTTCGTTTTTTCTGTCTGTCTGTCTGTCTGTCTGTCTATGTCTGTCTGTCTGTCTGTCTGTCTGTCTGTCTGTCTGTCTCTGTCTCTGTTTCTGTCTCTGTCTCTCTCTCTTTGTCTCTGTCTGTCTGTCTGTCTGTCTCTCTCTCTCTCTCTCTCTCATTGTATCCTTTCACTGGCTCTTCATTCTTTTCCTATTTCGCCTGTCTTATTTTTCCTCTTTGTATTCCTTTGATATCATTCAATGTGCGTCCACTGTATATTAACAAACTTTCGTTACCTTCGCCACTTCGCTGGCGGAGGGTATGTATTCACCCTTATCTGTCTGTTTGCTTGCTTGTTTGTTTGTTCACAAGATACCTTAAAAAACGTTTCAGTGAATTTGAATGAAACTTCGTGCATATGTGGGTCAAGGCCCAAGGAAAAGTTAATCAATTATTGGTGATGATCTGATTTCGCGTCCTTGTTCAATGTCGTTCTTTTGTCCACAAGATACCTCAAAATGTTATCAGTGAATTTCAATATAGTCCCGTGGATACGTGGGTCACTGGCTAAGGAAGAGCTGGCTAAATTTTGATGGTGATCTGGGTTGTCTGATGCAGGGGTTGGAGGAGGTATGCGCTCTCCGAGTTCGCTTAACTTGTTTGTGTTCAAGTTTTCTATTTTATTTTCACAAAACACGCACGCACGGACAACAAGGACGCAAACATGCAAACAATTTTTTCACCTCCACACTCTCTCTCACTTTCACACTTAACCTCGCTTTCAGTGCTCAGTGAAAGTACAAGTGAAGAATGTGTCCCTTAAGCTTCCTTATAACCTCTCTCTCTCTCTCTCTCTCTCTCTCTCTCTCTCTCTCTCTCTCTCTCTCTCAGTACTGTGTGTTGCAGGGTAATCTATGAGGGTGGTAATGCCATAATCCCGTTCGTTACACCAACGTTTACTTACGTCCGGCTCTACCAGTAGCTTGGACTAGGGCATTATTAGAGCCTGGTATTGATTCATGTTGGAGCCTGGTACTGGTTCATATTAGAGACTGATACTGATTTATATTAGAGCCTGGTACTGATTCATGTTAGAGCCTGGTACTGATTCATATTAGAGCCTGGTACTGATTCATGTTAGAGCCTGGTACTGATTCATATTAGAGCCTGGTACTGATTCATGTTAGAGCCTGGTACTGATTCATATTAGAGCCTGGTATTGATTTATATTAGAGCCTGGTACTGATTCATATTAGAACCTGGTATTGACATATTACGCCCATACCTAAGAGTGTAAGGAAGTCCTGAAGACCTGTGCTACAGTTTTTTTTCTTTTGTGCACGAATGAAGGAGCAGTAGGCCAGTAGCCCAAATGATTGTTACGTAAAAAAAAAAAAAAAAAAAAACTAATAAAGCCAAATTCAAGATCCGTTCATTTCGAAATACCTGGACACACTGCGTGTGAAAGATCACAGGAAGTAGGAAATACAGAGAGAGGGAGAGAGTTCCAGAGTTGACCTGTTGCATAAATGAAGGACTGGGAGTAACGGTTAACTCTTGCATTAGAGAGTTGGACAGAAAAGGGATGAGAGTTTGTTGCTAGAAGGGTCCTAAGCACCCGTCATAGAGGTGGAGGGATGCAAGCGATAGACAAGAGATAAAGATGCAGTAGTGCAGCGAAGAAACAGAGGAGGAAGGGAGGCGATGAGACGAAGAGAATTAATGAGACGAAAAGCTTTTGACTCCACGTTGTTGAGCTGTTTGTGGGTAGCCTCCCCACAAATGAGAGTTGTTCTCTACACAGGGGCGAATAAAACCCGTGTGTAAAGTCAAAAATTGTGCAGGTGTAAAGAAGACACGGAGTCGATTAACCACCTAATTTCTTGGATGCAGATTTTATAAGAGAGGTAATGTGATCTAAACATAAAACCCGAGAGAATGAAGATGATGCAGGATTGAGTTGGATGTTGTTAAAAATTAGAGAAAACTCCTGCGGAAGATTTTGTCGGGTTGAAATATGTAGGAACTGAGGTTTTGATGCATGAAAAACAACAAGATTATTTTTACCCCAAGCAGAAGTATGAGCCAAGTCAGACATTAGGTGTATCACAGCCTCATCCCTTGTTTGTTGAAGCAACTGCTGAAATGGACGCTACGGGAAGCCAATGGAAGGGTGAAGCGTGGTGTCATCAGCGCATGAGTGGATGACATACAGCTTAGAAAGTCGCTGATGAATAGAAGGACGAGAGTTGGTGATAGAACAGAGCCCTGAGGAATACAGCAACTGATACCTCCAGGAGGAGAACGGTGGCTGTCTATGACAGCAGCTATAGAATGACCAGAAAGGAAGATAGAGATTAAGGGACAAAAAGAAACATGGAGACCATAAGAGGACAGACTGGAATTTAAAGATTTTTGCTAGACTCGATCGAAAGCCTTTGAGATGTCAAGTGCAATGGCAAAGCTTTCGTCCAAGTCCCGAAAGGAGGATGACCAGGAGTCTGCAAGGTAGGTGAGAAGATCGCCAGTGGGGCGTCCCTAAAGCTCCACTGATGATCTGAAAGAATTTTATGATAGGAAAGGTGCTTTTTTTTTTTTTTTTTTTTTTTAAGAATAGACTTAAAAACTTTGAAAAACAGGATGTTAAATCAACTGGACGATAGAGTGCTGGGAATGGTCACCATTCTTTGATATAGGCTGAAAGAGAGCAAACTTCCAGCAAAGGAAAGATACAAGCTGGATGACAAAGGCTAAAAAGTTTACCTTAGAAGGGTGTAAGCACAGAAGCACAATTCTTGAGGACAACAGGAGGAACCCATCAGGCCCATATGCCTTGTCAGTATTGAGACAAATGATGGCAGAAATTTCATCAGTTGAAAAAAATTTCAATGTCAACCGTATGGAAGTCAGAGGGGAAAGTGATAGAGGAACAGCACCTTAATTAACTAAGATGGAATTAGAGGAGAAAGTCTACAAAAGTAGTCCTGCTTTATTCGTAAAAGAAAAAGGCTACAAAGCCATCAGAGTGGAAAAGAGGATGGAAGGATGATGAGGTAAAGTTGTTAGAAAGGTTTTTATCAAGGTGCCAGAAGGAGTGAGAATAACTTGAGTTGAAAAGTTCAAAGCATTTAGTAAAAATGAAATTATTTTTAGCAGGGCAGAGAACAGACTTAGCGAGCACTGTTTTTTGTTGCATCGATACTGGAATTGTTACTTGCTTAGATTATGTATTTGCTTAGATTAATTGCTTTGTTGTGTAATCCTTTCGCCTTTTTCCACCACCCACCCATCTCACTCGGTCTCCCGCCATCAGCTGTTTTTATTTATTTATAGTGAGACCTCTCATAACGATGGATTAAAGTAATCTCTGTTTTTAAGTCCTAAAGTGTAACGTGGTCTTTTTAAAATTTTTATTTTTGTTGCAACCATATGACTCTGTTGAAATCAGAGAAGACTTCTAAAGGTATTTGTAAACAAGTAAGGATGGGGTGCAGGTAGAATCCTAAGCTCACGAAGAGCAAGAATAAGAGAGAGACTGTAACCTCTTTACTATGATGGCATTTACACGTCCTCTTTTGTACTTTAGAACGATTTTATTCACCTTAGGGAAATAAAATTAGGTTACAAAGGGGTTAATAGGAACGGTTTCCAATTTTTCTTCTACAAAATACTATTTTCTAAAGTTAACTGAGTTTCCTCTACAATTAGAAAGATACACTTATCGTGCACTGACTGAAGAGGTAAATTTGCAGTAATAACAATATTAGTAATAGCAGTAGTAGCAGTAAATAATAGTAGTTGTTGTTGTTGTTGCCTCAATTTGAAATGTGTACCCAGATGGGTGCAGGCTGAAGTTTACTAATAGATGCGTACTCGGATTGGGAAGATTATGAGAGATGTTGTCGAGAGTCTCCTAATCCCATGAGAATACGACACGCAGCGGAATGAGGAGGTGTAGCGTTGATTAATTGCTTGATTGTTTGTATATCCACAGGAGATTGGAGGGTAAATACTCTAACATTAGAGATGTAATTAATCAATTCGTACGAAAAAAAACTATTCAGTATTATTCTTGCAACCCCAGAATAATTTTATGCAGTATAGAAGTGTGTTTTGGAACTGAGGAGGTTAGATACATCATCATCCCTTCAGTACGGTGATGTCTCTCGCATAACTTTCGTACGCTTTCCACATGATTTAACCAGTGTATTTTTTTTTTTTTAGGGGATTAGATACAGCCTACATTAAACCCTGCACTACTTGGGCATTCTCTTTAGTCGCGTAAAATGTATGATACCAGCAGGAACAGGAAAAAATAAGACGTCACCATATTGAAGGGACAAATTAACCTTTTCATTGCTGGAGGTGAACAAAATCTTTGAATTATATAGTCTGTCGGAAGTCTGATTAATATACAAAGGCGTCATCGAAATCAGGGGGTTTAATAATCCTCATAACTTCAAAAATTTCTGTGATGCCAGCAATTTGTCTGGTACAATTTGCTCAAAAAGCGAACAGGCAAAAATCAATATTTTGCGTGAATTAACAGTCTAGCAAAAACGCATATTTTTGTCGAGCTTAAAGAGTGATATTTTATCTAAAGCGTTTTTCATTTCTCTCGGATTAGCACTGGATCAGAGAGTTACTTCTTTAATCACCAAATACATAATATCTCTGACAATATTGTAGATAGATTTTTATGCACGTTTTAGTTTTTCCAGTTCTAACGATATTTTTCTGTTTAAGAGTGACTTGTCCAACACGAGAGGTAGATAAAGCCGTCAGTAATCCATTAAGTGAAGGACCTCTTTCCTAAACTGAACAATATCATCTGGCGAGAGCAAGACCAAGTATACTTTGCGTCCTCGGGTTGAAGATGTTAGATGACATTTCTTCTCTGATCTGATTTTCAAGATGTTGATCCTCCAGTCTGACCCGTCAAAGAATCAATCTTGGATTCTCTAATGCTCTTTTCATTTTAATTTGGCCTACAATTTCCATTTCTAGATCTTGAATGCTGAGTTGTGATAGTAGATCAATACTGCATTATGGTGTTAGTCACGGAAAAGTGTACAGAAAATTCTATCTAGCCGTAAAATTTCTCTTGTGTTATTCAACTACATGGTATTAGCTGCAAAAGGACGAAAATCTGGGCCAAATTTACGTGAAAGGAGTATATTTGTGAGAGGCCGTGTTACTAAACTATTTTCACTCTAACTTGGCTCAGATTCTGTCCTTTTGTAGGCTATTCACTTAGCTTAATAGCAGAATACTATGACCTACATTCTTTCCATAAACACTGCTTCGTGAGTAGCATCATATTCTAGTGTTAATCCATTTTGCAACTCGGCATTCAAGAGGAGAGATTGAGATTTTAAGCTAAGTTAGAGTAAAAGAAGGATGACATATCCCATGTCCCTCCCTCCGCCCCCTCGACCCCCTACCCCCGATCCTGGCGCCCGAGATGTACCGTGACGCCGCCATGATTGCACTTCCGGTTGGCTGCAGCGCCGGAAGTTAGCGGAAACACAAAGTACGCTCTGGAAAAAAAAAAATAGAGAAAGAAACTCGGGTACTTAAAACGGCCGTATCTCCGTGATTTTTGACGAGAGTTCATGCAGATTCAGTTGGCATGAGGGAGTTTGTTGTGCTTTTACGGATATTACTAGAGTGGGTTTTAATACTATCATTTGTTGGATATTTTAATTACATAAGTTGATCTGATGATATATTTTGCTTTAACAGATAATGCTAATGAAGTTTTTTTTTTTTATTGTCTTTGCTACGTGTCTTAGTAATTATAATGTTTATGAAATTCTGTCGGAGGGTCTGGAGGGTGGGGAGCGTATACTATCCTTTTCATATGTTTCTGAGACTGGAGTGCACTGTCTTGCTGTTCATATTAAAGACATGATCACCTCGTAACAATCAAAAGTCTCTCTCTCTCTCTCTCTCTCTCTCTCTCGTACACCTACGCCTTTCCTTCCATGCTTACGCACAGCTGCTCCCCCTTCCGCACTCACCCACACATACACCTGCTCTCTTCCCTCACACACACACACACACACACCTGCCTTCAACTTCCTCCCTTATCTTATATCCACCCCAACACACACACACACACACACACACACACACACACACACACACACACACACCTGGCTAATATCATACCTTATAGCCATTGATTCCAGTGAGAAGCCCCGCTCAACGCACAAAGCATACCAGCTCAATCGCTGAGTCCGTTTGTAATCAGATTGTCGTCTTACTGATACTGATCCCCTGTAATTAGTGTCGAGTCTTAGTGGTTAGGTATATAGTATATGACGTACCTGCCCCTCTCTCTCTCTCTCTCTCTCTCTCTCTCTCACACACACACACACACACACACACACACACACACACACACACACATACAGAGAGAGAGAGAGAGAGAAAGAGAGAGAGAATTTCATGAAAGGGAACCCAGAAACAGGGTGTTTATCTTCAGCCAGTAAGAAGAAAAGTATTGCGAACTGTGATACACAAGGAGAAACGTCATAAAACATCCATGTACTTCAAGGGCCATAGATTGTTTTCCTCCCTATCACCCACTTCAGTAATAGTATTAGGACAGTGTTACCACTGAGCTCTATAATATGGAGCGGCCTTCTCATGCGTAGCGCGAGTAGTTTGTGTGCCCGCCGCCAGGTGGGCATTTATGTAGTGGCAGCCATGTTTATTCTCTGCCTGACGCCAGCGCCTTTTGAAATCAGCTGATGAATCCGGAAAATAAAATACCATAGTCCACTGCGCAGCTTACGGATGCAAAAAAGGGCACAGGATTTCATCGAAGAGAAATGGCAATACAATTCACAGGTAAGAAAAATATCTTGCTGCTAATTCTACAAGATTACTGGATATGTTAAATGGCCGAGAAAAGATTCGTCCTTCTCAAGAAGCATTGGTATCAGCATCTAAAGGCTATAGTTATTTGAGTACTTATATTGGCAAGAGAGGCAGGGGGGGGGGGGCTCCTCGTTGCAAATGAGAGTGTAGTTAAAATATTGCATGAAACTGAGATACGCTTTCAAATAAAAAATCAAAACCTCAGCCTATGTCACTACTTATTTCCACAGTTTTGTTACACAGCATTTCGCATAGTATTAGTATTCAGAGAATAGCTGATTGTCTAAACACCCATATGTTTTCCACCTCCACTGGGGAAAACCATGTTCACTAATTAATAAAACTTGTATCAAACTGCTACAGCATTATTAGGGTACATCACGTTAAGAAATTCATCACTTAGGAAGCTATTGGTACTAAAGTAAGAAAGCAGCTGGCTTGGTTGATTGAATTTAAACATCAGTAAGAAATATTTCTGGAAGCATGTTTATGTAACAATATGAATATGTGTAAGTACTGTTGTTAATAGCTAATAGATAATGACAATTTTTTTACCGTATATAATATGCTTATATACTCTGTGATGGTGAAATGCAATATTTTCATATATGTGCTCTTTCCATCGACTTCAATTTTATCTTTACTGTCATAATTAAACAGACATTAGGTTAAGGCTGTCGTAAAGAGAAACACACACACACACACACACACACACACACACACACACACACACACACACAAAGATATGTTCTGCAGGACAGCAATCTATGACGTTGTTTTATTCATTCTAATGTATCATATAATTTGTAGAGCTAGGAAGAAAAATAATCATAATCTGGATATAATTTTGCATTATAATAAATATGCATACACAGAAGCAACACCGATACAGAGACAGCAAGCGAAGAACAGTGTTCCATTTGCACTACCATGTTGGAGGCGACGAGTGCTGGTGTTTCAATATGGTGGCCAAAGTCACATGCTGGCTGCGTAGATAGCGCCTCCATATTACACAGCTCAGTGAGTGTTACCTTGGATTTAGTGTTGCCAGATATGTAGTGCCGGATAACGTGGATGAACACCCTTTATTTATTTATTTATTTTTTACCATTGAGTGAAATAATTCTACTCTTCCCTGAGGCCGCGTAGTCCTTCGGAGATCAACCTAACTTCTCATGTCATCGCTTTGGCTTTAATACCCATCCTTAATACTGAACGAATATACTAATGCGTGATGTTTTTGCAATGCATGTTTTCAAAATATGTTGGTGGGTTTTGTGGAAAATTAGTCAAGACTGATTTGACAATGCTCAAACCACACAGGTGGTGCCTGGCACAGCAAACCTCGCCCGACAGCAGTTATTTTATTGCTACACATCAAATACCTGCTCATTTCTCGTGTGAATCGAGTTGTTTACCTTTCATGGTTACTTAAGGTCAAAGGTCATGGTACAATTAAAAACCCTTACGGGATTTCCTATATGTTAAGAAGAGTAAAATATCTCTCTGCCTTCAGCCAGTTTCGAGTCATAGCTCCCTCAAGATCCGTGACGAGTTGACCTTTCAAGGTCGCTTAAGGTCAAAGGTCATGCCACCAATTAAAAGCCCATATGGGAGTTCCTATAATTATGCTGACAATAATAAATATCTTCAGCCAGTTTCGAGTTATAGTCCCCTGAATATCCGTGACCTTGAGCCTGACCTTTCAGAGTCGCTCAAGGTCAAATGTCTTGGTGTCAAATGAAAGCCCATATGGGAGTTCCTGTACGATGATATTAGTAAACATCTCTATCGTCAATCGGTTTCAAGTTATAGCCCCCTGGAAATCCCTGACCTTGGTTATGACCTTTCATGGTCACTCAGTTACCTGCAAAATTATATCACTTCCTTTTGGGACCAATTGCCACATATCTTGAAAGTTTCATGTAATTTCATTGAGCAGTTTTTCCGTAATGTTGGTAACAAAGAGAAAGATATAAACAAAGAAACCCGACCAAAAACAGTATCTCGCTGGCGAGGGAAAAAATTGCTCTTTGCGTTAGCTTGGGATTGATCTAGCGTCTTTTCACCCAAGAGTTATTGCTTCATGATTTAATCAACATCCCCGTGACGCAACCCCCACCGATTACTTTCAAAAGTGTGTTGAAATCCGTCTGACTGCCTGGCTGATCCACCAAGGACAAAGATCAGAAATGTCGCTGGGGTGTCACAAGTTTTACCTTGGCCAGGATCCGTGACCTTTGACTCGGATTATTTTTTGTCAGTTTTTTCATCAAAATCTGATTGGCCTGACCTAAGCTAATTCATGAAGATAACTTTACCATTAGTCATTCTGTCTATTTTTGCTATTTGGGGGACGTGGTAAAAACTTGCTCACTTGTGTTTGATGTTCCTATCGTACAGTATTAATATAAATGTGTCTGTTTCCCACATAATTTATTTTTTATTTTATTTTTTTTTTTTTTTGTCACGAAAGTTGTTGGTGAAAACCCCAGTACACCATAAAGTAGACATGCCTGAGAAAAATGTTATAATATAGCCAATGTGTCAGGAATTCACACACACACACACACACACACACACACACACACACACACACACACACACACACACACACACACACACACACACACACACACACACACACACACACACACACACACACACACACACACACACACACACACACACACACACACACACACACACACACACACACACACACACACACACACACACACACACACACACACACACACACACACACACACACACACACACACACACACACACACACACACACACACACACACACACACACACACACACACACACACACACACACACACACACACACACACACACACACACACACACACACACACACACACACACACACACACACACACACACACACACACACACACACACACACACACACACACACACACACACACACACACACACACACACACACACACACACACACACACACACACACACACACACACACACACACACACACACACACACACACACACACACACACACACACACACACACACACACACACACACACACACACACACACACACACACACACACACACACACACACACACACACACACACACACACACACACACACACACACACACACACACACACACACACACACACACACACACACACACACACACACACACACACACACACACACACACACACACACACACACACACACACACACACACACACACACACACACACACACACACACACACACACACACAACCTCTCTGCTCTGAAGCCAACCAACCGCTCAACTCAACCACTAACAGGCAAGATGATATCCAATCCGTTCTTAATCTGGTGAAGCAAGAGCCGGAGCTAAAACGATTACTCGAGTCAGTTTACTCTTTCCAAGCTAATCAAAGCGTTGGCAGGTGATACTCTCGTGGGTAAGGCTTTCACCTAGTGGCGCCTAACAGGAGATATCTGCTCCTGAAATGGGAATCCAATATTTTTTTTTTTTTCTGCGGTGAAGATTGCGAGCTTTATCTATTGTTGTATCTGTGACTAGGTAAAGGGAGATACTCCGGCTAATACCATTATACCAGTCCTTAATAAAACAACCCTGGTGCATATGCAAAGTGGATGGTAGGCAGCGCCGAAACGGTGACATGTGAATCTGCGTGGCACACGGGAAATTCTCATGGAACGGACTATCTATTATATGCCCAGAGTCGGAAGCATATAAAAAGAAAGCGCCAGACTAGAAAATATATACCGGTGTGTAAATGGAACGCTCTTTCAAATACATGTAGAATATTCTCGTGGTTTTGAGCACAAGACTTGAAATTACATTTACATACGATGGAAATGTTGAACACTTTGGTAAATTCAGTTCCCTTTGTACAACCATGTAGAAACAAAGTGATAAAACTGTAGCATACGAGGTAGAATTTAGAATTAGGCCAGAATGTGAGCGGTGAGTGTAATGCGTGACTGCGGCATGATGTGACGTGAGATGGTAGTGTGAGGTAGTGCAGTGGTGTGAGGCTGGTACTCTTGTGTGACGTGGCATAGTGGTGTGAGGTTGTATTGTCGAGTGAGGATATTATGATGGTATGAGGTGGTATGATGGGATGATGTGGTGTGGTGGTGTCAAGGTGATGTGGTGGGACGAGGTGGTACTGTCTCGTGAGGATAGTACAGTGGCATGAGGTGGTATGGTGGTGTTTGGTATGATGATGTGGTGGGGTGAGGGTGGCATATGGAGAAGAACCAATGATGAAATTGTTTGATAGTATGGAACAGTGTGAGGGACTGGTGTGCTGTGGAAGTGTAAGAAAAAGTTATGTTGTTGGTGGAGTACAGAGAAAATAAAAATGTCGTAGCTGTGAGGCGAGGAGTGTGAAGATGCAAGACTGTATGTAAGTGTGAGGGAGACGTGGAAGTGAAAGGCGGTGTGGAAGTGCAAAGTGGTGTGGTGAGGTGATGTTGTGAGGAGGGGCAAGTCTGTCTGTCTGTCTTTGATTTTGATTACAACTCTTCGGAAATCTCTGCTTTCAGTGTGTGTGTGTGTGTGTGTGTGTGTGTGTGTGTGTGTGTGTGTGTGTGTGTGTGTGTGTGTGTGTGTGTGTGTGTTGTATCTGTTTTGTCTGTTTTAGGCTGTCAGTGTATGAAAACTTAATTCATACAATTTTTATCCGATGGAAAACTCACCTTTAATAGCTTCGGACAAATCATCTTTAACAGCTTTGATCCTATTTTTATTAATCTTGGTGGACGGTCTGGGTTATGGCAAAAATGAAGAGATCCAATCTGGAGAACAATTAGTCGAAAGTCATGGTCCCATAACAAGGTCAAAGTTGCTCGTGTGTATTTGTAGGTGAACAAAATATCTAATCCAGTTCTGGTCTGATTTGGACCAAACTTGGTATACGTGTTGAGGGTGAGTTATTGGCCTGACCTATTATTTTAGAGAACAATTTATGAAAGATGAAGGTCACATGAACTTTTTTTTTTTCTTTCCTGCTTAGACTTAACTTTGTGGAAGGGTTCAGGGTAAGGCCAAGGTACACTGATTCAGCTTTGAGAATAATCATTTAAAGGTCTAGGTCACATGGATGGGTAAAAGACCAAGATCACCAGCTAAGGTTGAAGGTCAAGGTCACATTGCAAGGGGCCAAAGTCACATTGCAAGGTCAATGGTCAAGGTCACATGAGGTCAAATTAAGCAGTTTTAGTTTGATTTAGACCAAACGTAATAGAAGTGTTGAGGATAAGACAAGGACGGAGGGATTCGGTAGTATTTTTTTCCCACCTGTCAAGATCTCGAGGCGAGGTCAAAGTTCGACGCTTGTATGTATCTGTGTGTGAACAAAAAAAACAAAAAGTCTTCGAGCGATGTGGACTAAACTTGGAGGAAGGGTTGATTTTGAGGACTTGATATCAAAAGTCAAGGTCGCATAGCAAGGTCAACTAAAGGTTCTAATTCGAAATAGATCAAACTTAGTGGTTTTAATTAACATCCGTAAAAGGTCAAAGTCACTAAGCTTGGCCATTTACTTGATGTTATACCTCAAGCAGTTTTGATATGATTTGACGAAACTTGGCGAAAGAAGTAAGGGTCAGCCAGGAACGAAAATATTCGAATTTTAGAACTGTAAGCTAAGGACAACAACTCAGAGCAAGGTCAGCTCAAACAGTTTTGATCCTATTTGGGCCCTTTGTGGTGGAACGACTTAGAATAAGACACGACTGAAATAACCTGATCTTAAGAGTAATCGGTCGAAGGTCGAGGTCTAAAGAGTGAGTCAAAGTTCGGTCCTTAGGGCAGATGTAGGGCACAGATGTTGCACTGTCCGAGTGCTCTTTTTTTTTTTTTTTTTTTTTTTCAGTTTTCTGTGAGAGATTTTGCTTTCTCTCAACATTTGGCTCTTTCTTTTCTGCAAAGAAAAGTCATGGATTGTATATGCAAACATTCAGTATATTTATGATTGCAGTAGCTACTAAGTAAGGACAGAATGATAAACAATTACCTGCATGTCCTAATAACCCACTGATAGTTTGGACAACCTGTTCATTCTAATCCAAATAACCCCAGTCGATTTTAATCAGTTGTGAGTAAGTCACGTCACAGACGACTGAGCGTTAATTATATGAGAAGTAAAAGCAGACCACAAGGGACGAGGAGTTATCGACCGCCGAAACTTTTGTCGCGGCCTTGGTAAGAAAACTTCCTCAGGCCTCATTGTTTTTGCTCCCCGTCCTACTTGCATGCAGAACTGGCCTAGGGTTTACAGTTTTACCAGCCTTGTTTACATCAAAGACTTTAAACTCTCCTGTACGATAACGTCTTCAGTAATTCATTCTTTCTAATAAATTGCTATCCCCCCCCTTTTTTTTTTATTTACCTCAGCCCATCTTTTAGGTGGGAAAAAGGTAAGAATGTTGACGATAAATGATTGGAGGATCTTTTTGTTACTAAGGCTTTTAGAATAAGTGAAGATAATTTTTGACCTTTCCAATAAGCTGGCGCCTTTCCCCACATCGTTCTTGCCTTTAATCAGACCATTATCATTTTTTCTTTGGAGGGTCTTCCATTCCCTACTGTGGATTTATGATGCATTTATGGAGATTTTTAAGACAGAACACAAGCATACATATCCAAGTATTTAATATTTCCGACCCAAACTTTGGTGAGAAAGTGAGTCATATTCTAAATACTGATATGAAGACGGCAACTTCCCTATTTCTGGTGGTCATTTATGGGACAGTGGTGAACAGTTCATATAGATAGTCCGCATCCCATGTTACTGAATGCATTTTAGCAGCGAGTGAGAGAGGGTATGGAGGAAATGTAGAGCTTGCATGCTCCTTGGCGATCTCTTGTTAACCCTCGCAGTAGGATAACGCCATCTTTTTACAACCCTCTCGTGATAGTGACAACTCCATCATTCGATTGCAGCTGACGTCAGACGCTAACCTAATCAATGTAGAGTGACTGATTAGAGTTGGAGAGTGTTATTCCATACTACTGTCAAGCTATTATTTATCTAAGGGAAGAACTTTTCTTAACGATGGAGTTAAAGGACTGTGGCTTTAATTGTTTGCTACCAGGCTCCTCACCTAATCAAAATAAAATATTCCATTGGGACTAGGAATATGGTGCAAAACACGTCTTTGTAGAGAAAAGGTTAGGAATGCGGCTGTGTTAATTTTGCAACTGTCTGGTCTCCCCCCACTCTTCAAACAAAGGCTACATGGGGAGTGGAAAAAAAAAAGATGCAGGAAAAAGAGAAAACAAAGAAAATAGAAAAAGGCAGAAAAGTTCACTCTTAGGCCCCTCACACAACCATCATATGCACGGGAGCATTGCACTGAATTAACGTGAAGCCGTTTCTCACGTTTTTACTACTTTCTGACGGTTTTTATTCAGCCTAGGAGAGAATTTTCATAATGGGAAATTTAAATATAACCTTCGTCAACCTCTTCAGAGTCAGAGGCCTTTGCTTTGCCTGTTAAAACTGTCTAAAGGTAGCAAGGGGAAAAAAAAAGTCATCTTAAAGAGGTTGATATGGAACATAGAATTTTTGCTCGTGCCTCCTTCGCTTAATCATCATCATCATCATTATCATCATCATCATCATCGTCATATGCCTCATTCTCTCACCCTGTCAAGACGATTTCTATTCATCGTAGAGAAGATTTTCCGTACTAAAGGGGTCAGTGAGAGCTATATCTAAACCCCCTGTTACACAAAGTTATTATCAAACTGAAATCTTCTACAGGTGACAATACTGGAATGAAGATTATGGTACTGATCAAGAATACTACATATGGGGGAACAGTCTGGATTCGATAACTTTTCCCTTCACATACGAGAGAGAAAAAAATAAATCCTGAAATCTTCACTCACTCCTCTCAGTCACTTTCTTTAACTTGAGAGAGAGAGAGAGAGAGAGAGAGAGAGAGAGAATCATAACTAATCCGTCTCATTTCCCATCCTATTACACTTCTTGATTTCTCAGTACTATGTCTTGTTCAAATAGAAGACTTTTCCTATTATTGACATTTTTAGCACAGTTTCAGTGTGTGTGTGTAAGTCTGCAATTTACTTTTGCCTCACTGTCCTCCCATTGACATATATAAACACATGAAACGTCATCTGTATCTCCATTATATATGAGAGAAGGAATCTCTCTCTCTCTCTCTCTCTCTCTCTCTCTCTCTCTCTCTCTCTCTCTCTCTCTCTCTCTCTCTCTCAACTTGCCCATTGTATTCTTCTTTCTACACAATCCAGAGAAATATAGAAACCTCTAACCTTTCCGTCTCATCCCAGGCCCCATCAATCTTGCCTCACTGGCTTCACATATTGGCAAACAAAAGGAGGTCCCTCACTTTCAATCTTGGCCCAATTCTCCCTTGCATGCGTGGGAAAGAAAACTGAAACCTTATCCACAAATTCTTGTCTTTTCCTGTCCCTATAAAGATGAAAAAGAAATTGTGCCTCAGCTTTCTTTTGGCTCAGTTTTAGCCTTAACATATATGATCAGACAATGAGATTCAGTGCCGTCTATCTTAGGACCTTCCCCTTACATATATAAGAAGAAAGTAAGGCTCAGTCAACACTTCCTTTTCTGCCACCGTTTTACGCCTGGCTTACCCTAAAGACACACAGGGATAAACAAGAAAGATAGATAGTAATATCAGCCATGATCCATTCCCTCTGCACATTATTAGAAAAAAAATAGATTACACACACACACATCCCTTCCTCTCCCCCTCGACAGTTTCTTTTATCTTACTCCTCGCCTTCGTTTCCCTACTACCATATTGGTCTTGATTCATTGTTTTAACCACGACATATATAAACAAGCAAACAAGATCCCCGAGTTACAGCATGACCAATTCCCCTACATGTATAAGAGAGAGAGAGAGAGAGAAAGAGAGAGAGAGAGAGAGAGAGAGAGAGAGAGAGAGAGAGAGAGAGAGAGAGAGAGAGAGAGATCCGCAAACACTCCAGTGCACCAAGCCTTAGTCTTGGTCCGTCCTTCCTACACATATAAGAGAAAACTACTGTAAGTTCCACGTCCACACATCCCTTTCCCCAGCATTCGGCTCCCCTGACGAGAGTGACAGGTATAGCGGGTGTGAGTGACTGCTGCCGCCGAGGGAGACACCGATACCGGCAATTACTGTCCGAATTAATTAGTGTGATTTCGAGATATTGCACACAACACTGGCATAATAATTGGAATGAAAGCGAACTTGGGCGGTTTTCTGATGCGCCTATTAGCTCTGCGGACCTTTTTTATCTCATTTTTTTCAGCAGTTTTATTACTTCGACAAAGATAATTATAGTTTCGCCGTTAGACCTACCCGGAGTTGCTCGGGACATTGGGAGGGACAGCAGGAGCAGAACATAAAATACAAAAAGGAAAATAGTGTCTGGGAATACTATCACACTGTATTTCTCGTAGATCACAGGAGATTCGACATAGACCCAATATCTACACGTCGGTCAGCCGCGTAGTCGACTGTTGCATTGTACCTGAACGCTGACTCGCCTAAGTTGTTCGTTGAGTCTCTTCGCTGCTGTGGGGCTTCGAATGGCCGTGTTGCAACCATGCCCCCTCTGTTCCTCTCGCTCCTGTTGGCAGTCTGATCTGCAGGCTCCACTACCCTGGCACTGGCCATGATGTCCCGGTTCCTGGTCCTCCTCATGTTCATTTGATCCTCAGTTTCAGCGGCCCTGGCGGCAAATCTTCTTTCCAGGCCCCTCGTCTTCCTCATGGTCAACCAATATTCTGTTTCAGCTGTGCTTGATGCCATCCTGGCCTGCTTGAGAGCACTGTTTAAGCTGCTCTGCTTGATGCCATAGTGGCCTGGTTGAGAGCATTCTGGGCCACCTTCACCTCTGAGGTTTCATTGCCCCTTTATGCTGCAGTGCTTTTCCTGATACTGGGTCTGGATTGGGATCGCTCCTCCACAGTCTGGACTTTCCGTGCTTGCTTTTCCTTTCTAGATTGAACTGTTGCTGGAGAAAGGCGACTCTTCTTTGGAGGCATGTTTCACTGAGCAAACACACTGAGTTGTTAGTTTACACTTTAATAGGATCGATGATAGTAGGCGCGGGCGAGTAGCTGCCACTATTTTCGCCCTCGTGCCCACCAGACCGTTGCTCAACACTGATAACGATAACATAATAATGATAATGGTAAAGTACACAGCAAAGTAAGCTTATAAAACTCCATATACAGAGAGAGTTTTCAGTTTTTGAAAGCCTGAATTTGTTGCGTGAAGAGGGGACATTGTACCCCATCCACACGGAAAATCCCAATAGCCAGTCAGAAGCCGCTTCCTGTTTGGCAGCCTATGCTCACTGTGGAGGTATGGTATGTCAATTTTGACATGCTCATGCTGCTCCTCATGCAATGTTGCCCCAAGGGCTCCCGTTTTAAGTGTGAAAAAGCCTACGGTCAGGGCTTACCATTTTCTCGGTTGAGATTTGCCGAAGAAACTCAGTTATTTTTAAGGATACACCCCCTCGACACTCCCCCAGGCGAATTTTGACACGCCTATTATGTTCACCCGGTCAAATTACCCCTATGGACCAAGTTCCACCCAGTTTGGCCCATTAGTTTCTGAGTGTATAGGACGTGTACACACAGACAGACAGACAGACAGACAGACAGACAGACACACAGACACACACACACACACACACACACACACACACACACACACACACACACACACACACACACACACACACACTCAATATCTATATGATAATGATCCGATTTCTGTCTTTGTTATCGTAGCACAGCAAAAATGGCTCAAAGTAGCGCAGTTTTTGTTGAAGAATAAAACAACTTTAATTCCAAACGGGCCACCGGTTCCCGAGTTCTGAGTCATTTCTAGCCTTTTGCGTCAAATTTAATGTTTGCTTTTAGTGAAGGGGATGGATTAGTCTTTCGTCCGGGGTTGAAATTACCGGCATGACAGAAGAGCGAAGAGTGACGTGTTCGTTGTACTATCACTCTCTCGCCTCTCCTCCCTCCATCCTTATACTCCTAAAAATGTTTACTATAATGGTATAGTATAATTAGCTTAATAGCAAACAGTACTATTCTGCCCCTCCCCCATTCTCTCTCTCTCTCTCTCTCTCTCTCTCTCTCTCTCTCTCTCTCTCTCTCTCTCTCTCTCTCTCTCTCTCCTCAACAGGTTTCCCAATAGGATGAAAGTAAGGGAATTTTCCTCTTTCCGTCTCGCTCACGCCATGAGTAATTCAAATTTATGTTCCCTTTCACCAAAAATGATATTTGACTTGACTCCGAGCGGAGGCCTCCGAAGGCAGCCTTCGCTCGGCCTTTAAGAGAGTAATATAAAGATAAGACTGAACTGACACGATTGTTCTCTGGTAGTAAAGCAAACTGTCACTTAAATAAGTTGTGATCAGTAGCTTACGTTACGTGCTGTTTCTTTTGTTTTCTAAGCTTCGCCAAGCTTGTTGTTTTGGTAAATATTATTTTTCTTTGCACATTTTTTTTTCTTTTAGATACTGATGATATAATACAGGAAGATACCCTAGGGCAACCCAATTACTTGTGCCAGAGGTAATTGACCATTACCTATTTTTGACGATCATATTCTTAGTGCAAAAATTGCATATCTGAAATTGAAATATATCAGAAACTAATTGAGATACATCCATTTGGTTAAAAATCCTATGAAACAAAAAGTTTGAAGAGAATTTTGGCTGAATATTTTGCCATTTAGTCCAACGGAAAGTAGCGAATTTAAATGTGCTCAGTGTTTCTTTGTTACAAGTTTTAGAGAAAACCACAAAAGCTATAAAGCTGTAACTTCACAGAAATATAGCTCTGGCCCCTTTTATTATCTGAAAGGAATATGGTTACAGTTAAACATACAGTTAAACATACAGTTAGGCACTTACTGAGGCAAATGTAAAATGTACCCATATTTCAATTATTTCTTCCACACTTTTGTCAGAGATTTTGTTAATATTACAGAGGAAGCTTCCTTAGGGTAATCTAAGAACATGTTCCTAGTATGAATGACCTTGAACTACTAAAAGTCAGTGTTCATATGAAGTTTTTATGCAGTGAACACAAAACCAGCATTTGCATAAATACAAAGACAAACAGGACATAAATAGTTCTGGCGAAGTTTCCTTATTGTGGCTAGACGATAAGTAAATAGACAAACTAGTTATCTATTTATTTATTCATTTATTCTTAGTCAATAGATATGACATGCAAATGTTCAGGGACAATATTGGTCTTATTACGGTGATCATTTTCTTCGCAATTATGCACATGGTGGTGATGATGATGATGATGTGTGAGAAGATAAGGAAGAATTTCAACAGTCCTTACAGTGTTACATACTTTCAAATCATGGAAAGTTTCACTGTTCTTGCTTTAATATGAAAAAGGAAAGAACATAGTTTGAGATCCCGCAACGTATGTCCCTATGATAAAAGAAAAAGAAAAGAAAAAGAAAGAAAAGGTAAAAAAGCCAAAGTGAATATTCGTTCATTCTTAGATGTCTAGATCCATGTTTAAATGGCTGGAAGTCATACACAGTGGGAAAGACTAACAAAGACAGCTACATTAAAGACCACTTACATACAGTTTATGAATGAGCGTAAGTATACAGTATATGAATGAGCATAAGTACTGGCCAGCTCTTGCATCAGAGATTTGCGCAGACAGGGAGTGAGAATTTGTAGCTAGAGGGGTGTTGCTTGCCCGCCGTAATGAGGAATGAATGCTGGCAGAATTTAGAAGAATGGATATTTGTAAATGTAAAGGAGATGTTGCGGAAATTTTTACGTTCATTATTCCAAAACACTATATATATATATATATATATATATATATATATATATATATATATATATATATATATATATATATATGTCGAACCTCTGTAATTTAATTCTAGAATGGGATGCTGTCTATATGAAATGTGGAGAGGATGGCCATGTGCAGAGGATGGAGAGTGAGAGACTGACGAGGAGAGTGTATGTGAGTGAGATGGAGGGTGAAAGAGGGAGGGGAAGGCCAAGGATGGGATGGAGAGATGGACTGGAGAGGTATATGAGAGACGGGGGTGTTAATTGGGAGCAGGGCAATGAAATGGAGGGGGTCAGGGTGACATGGAGGCGATTTGTTTGTGGCCAACCCGTATAAGGGATTAAGCCGTCTGACAATAGATAGACAGATAGACAGACTTCAACGCAACGCCACACTTATATCACGAAAGAGTGATATTCATGACACTGTATTCTCAAGCTTTCTTTTCGCACGTACAGTACACTGGTGGCAACTTAAGAAAGTATTCGTGTCTTTAGTTACATATCTCTACTAACACATTTCACATAAAGACATGTACCGGTACTTACTTTGGTGATTTGTAGAGAAATACGATTAATACTGTGTCATATCACTTAAATGACAAGACTACTAGTATTATCAGTTAAACAGTAACCAAAACTCTAGTAATACTGTTGGTAAAATAAATGTTTTCCATTTCTTCTCAGTAACTGAAGAATAAGGAAAGGGCAGGAGTGTGTTTTACCATTCAAACCAATTTAGTAAATGCATATAAAGTAGTATGCCTACTTAGTAATTCTCTGGCTCTCGGTGGGAAATCTTATTTCAAATATTTACCAGTGAAGTAAGTGCTTATAAAATGTGTGAAATACGTTTCAGCGTAGGAAGTATGTGAAAAGCTTTTATCTATCAAACCTCACTAAGCCTTACTTCATTCTAGCTATCTCTGAAGACTTACATTATTTTAATTTTTCTGGGACTTTAGAGCTGGAATGGATTACAGTACAAGTACTAGAAGGATCTTCTGAATTAAATGGAATATGTTGACGCTGGCCAGAAGAAAACACAAAAAAGTCCTCGAGCGAAAGGAACTGACGTACAGAATCCACTGACATCGATATTTGGGGAAAGTATTGCCAATTCAGCGAGCCGTAACGCCCACGCCCACCAAGAATGGACCATTATTTTTTTCTTTCTTTATTATTTTTCTTTTTTTACTGGTGATGTTCATGAGTGCCAGTCCAGACACCATTTAGGTAATGGAGTGGGTCATTTCTCTCTTGACGCTGGGAGTTAGTTTAGTCTGGTCTATTAGAAGGCCTCAAAAGTGTGTTAGGGTAAAGTGGTGTCTGCTTTCTATTTACCTATTTAGTGTGATGACAAGGCTATAATATCCCCTACAACTGGAAAGGCTTATCCAATACTAAATGAAAGAGTTTGGAAGCAGGATAATGTAAAACAGAAATTGTAGAAAATTTATTAATATCCAGAGTGAGAAAGGGAGAGAAGAGGAGGGAGGGATAGAGGTAGACAGATAAGAGAAGGTGGGACGGCAAGTGGGGAAACTTTAGAGAAACGGGGAAGGAAGGAGGAATGGAACATACTTGCGAATGTGTAACACAATCATAAGCTACTTATCTGCGAGTATAATTGTCCCTAGGAATGCTCTGATTTCTCTCAAACTTCATCCTCGCTCCGGGTAACGAAGTACAAAATGAGGGTAATTTTCATAGTCGATTTGTGTGCATCTGAACGAAAAAATTCCCAGCAATAATCTTCACTTGAGAGATATGGTGGACACTACGGTTTTCATGACTGCTCTGATAATGCTCGTCTTAGTTGGACGTATGCTCTCCACCATCATCATCAAAGCTGTCTGTTGATGCGGAAACAGTGGAGTAAAGGCTTGTTGGTTAGCATCATAAGAAACAGTAGTGACTAAAGAAGGGTAAGCAGAAGACTGAAAGTTAATTGGCAAGCATTGTAAGAAGTCACTAAACAAGCGAAGGAGAGTGAAAGCTTCTTTGGTAAACATCATACCAAAAAAGAAGAGACCTTTGTCTCAGCCACCGATTCATTTAGTGACAACAAAAATCAGCTATGCATGTCACCAAAATCTCCTAGCCTCCCTTCAAGCTGTCTCTGTGCTAGAGCTTATTGAGATTAATATTAAGTATGCCACAAAAACCTTCTTTCTTCACCTTCATATTCTTCTGTGTATCTTTCCTCTCTTTATTCTTCCCTTCATACCCATCTCTTCCGTCTTCCCCCCGTCCTTTTCATCTTCCCTCCTCCCTTCCTTAGTCCTCCGTCTCACTCTTTACCTCCATGCCCATGATCCCATTCCTTAGTCCTCTTTTCTTCCCATCTCTCTCTCGATCGTTGCCAGCTTCCACCTCCTTCTTCCCTTCCATCCTTTCTTTCAATTCATGAGTCATTCTATTCTTCCTTTTCTTTCTTCTCTTCCATCTATATTCATTTTTTAAATCATTCCTCTTCCTCCCTCCCGCACGATCACTTCCCCCAAAACAAGTAATTTCAACATAGATCGCAACCCAAAATGTTCATATGAATATAAGAAATCACAAAATAATCTTCTCAGTCTATTTTTCCCTTTTTATTTCCACCCTTCTCTTTACTCATCTCTCCCTTGTACCCATCTTTCTGTTCCCCCCTCTTTTTTTTTATATATACCTTTCCTTTCCTTCCCTTCCCTTCCTTTCTCATCTCTTTTTTGTCATATCTTCCCTTCCCATACCTTCCTTTGACTCTTCTTTTTCTTCATTTTTCTCTCAGCGCTCTTCCTATTCATAATTCCATGTCCCCTTCCTTCTCTCCTCAATTTTCTTTTGTCCATTCTCCCCCTTCCTCTGTCCACCATTCTTTTCATTCTTCCATTCCATCTTCCTTTCCCTTCTGTCTCCCTCCACCTATTCCCTTCCCTCTACCCCTCCCTATCTCTGTCGTTCCTTCATCTCTTCCTTCTTTTATCCTTCCTTCAACTCCTCTTTATCCTTCCAGCATCCCTTCTCTTTCTCTCCCTTCCGTCACCTCCCAACCGTCCCCTTCCTTTCGTCCTTCCCTTCCCAACCCTCTATTCATTCTTTTATCCCCCTTTCACTGACGAATCACTTATACCATTCACCACACCTCATATCTCCGTCACCACAATCCTCTCTAGCACACCTCCACCGATATTAGGATCCGTGTCCTCGTCAGCTTAGGACACTTTCTGCCATCTCTTCCTTAACGACTTGTCTTTAGTATTACCTTCATATTTTTTTCCATGCTATAGATATCGTTTTAGTAATGCCATAGTTTACAAAGAGATTAGTAATGCTTCATGTGCCAGTATAACCTGAACCCGTTTTCCATAACTTGGTCTAACTTTTCGTCCTTTTGCAGTATATTCCATGAAGCTGAGAGACATAAAAGAAAATCCTAGTGCTCTTCATCCTTTCCAGAGCACTTGTTCGTGACTAACATCACATTCTAGTGTTACTGTATTGATGCAACTCAGCATTCAAGATGGAGAGATGACAATTTTATGATAAGTTAGAGTAAATGCAATATAGTAAAGAGGAGAAGTTAGGGGGGTCTCCTAAACTGACCAGAATAAGGACCCTTCCAACTCTCCTTTTCCCTTTCTGTTTCCGTCTATCTGTCCTTCCTTTGCTTACCGTCTTCCCTTCCATCTTCCATTTACATTCCTTCCTTTACCTTATTCTATGGCTCTTTTTATCTCGTTCCTAGTTATCCTTCCTTGCCTTCCCTCTCGTTGCACTTTGCTCCCTCTCATCATCCCTTCCACCATCATTTCCTCTTTTCATTCCTGCCTTTCCTCTTTCCTTTCTTTCCTCTAGCCCTCTTTCCTTAACCCGTCTGTTTCCACCAGCTTTTATAATCACGTAAAAATCTTTCTGTTGTCAACTAAATTTCTCTTATCTTCTATTTTTTTTTTCTTGCTTCAGTATGGTCCTTTCTTTCATTTGCATTTGCCCATCAATCTTCCTCTCTAATATCTTCGCTTCCTTTTTTTTAACCCTTCCATTTCTCTGTAATTATCTACTACTACACCCCAATTTCTCTTTCCTTCTTTTACTTTTCTTTTAATCCATCAGTATCTACCCTCCTGCATTCCTTACTCTTGCTCTGTCCTCTCTCTACCATCTTTTTTACTCTCTTTCATCAGTCTGTAATCTCTTCATTTCCCTGTCCTACTCCCCTTCATCCTTCCATCCTCCTTCCCTCATCAGTCTTTCCAGCAATGCTAAGTAGCACAAATACTTTTAATCTACAAAATTTCCTGGTTTGCATCCTTTCCTTCTCTCTCTCTCTCTCTCTCTCTCTCTCTCTCTCTCTCTCTCTCTCTCTCTCTCTCTCTCTAATAGCACAAACATTCTTAATCCCTCCACTTTCATTGTTTTCATCCCTTTCTTCCTCCTGTCTTCTATTCTTTCCCTCATTTTCTCATTTCCTCGTCTCTCTCCGTCCTTCCCTCCAGCGTTAATCTCCACCAAAATTAGGAGACACATAAAGAGTCTTTCCACTTTCTTCCAATCAGCCGCCTCAGTTCACCGGCGTAAGAATCTGTCTGGCTATCGACACTAGACGATATTGAAACCACCTGCTTGTGATTTCCCAGGAGCCGCCCCGGAAGGAAGGAGTAAAGTCGAGTGGCACAGAAGACGATTCAGTGAGTCTCTAAAAGCATTCAAATCCCCCGGGCCATACAGCGTCAACCCTAGCATACTGTATACAGTATATCCTTATTTTGACACATACCCAAAATTGTTTATAATCTATTGTGACATACACCCAATAGTACTCGTTTGTATAGTACTCTTGTTACATACACCTGCTATTATTTATAATCATTTTGCAAAATACAGTTTCTGGTAATTACATAGTCAATAATAATTATATTGATAATGAGATAACTGTGCAAGTTATTATTTATATTCATACAGTTACTGAGGTAACTTTATTATACCTGGACTTGCGGAACGAAAGAAGGCATTATATTTGCGGTGTGTGTGTGTGTGTGTGTGTGTGTGTGTGTGTGTGTGTGTGTGTGTGTGTGTGTGTGTGTGTGTGTGTGTGTGTGTGTGTGTGTGTGTGTGTGTGTGTAAACAAAGTAACTCATGCAGTTTTAAATCCGATTTTAAGCAACCAAGGTGGATATATTTTGGGAGTCATTCAAGAACTATTTTTTCTTTTTTTAAGTATGTCAAAGATTAACCTAGCAATCATTTTATAAGAGATTTCAACCACTTTAGTCCAATTTTTTTGAAATGGTTCAAGACAGTCAAGAACGAAGTGACTCTACTTTGAGAAAAATTAGTCGAAAATAAAGGTTACAGGGCAAGGTTAAATTTCGGCTCATTGCATTTTATGTGAACAGAATATCTAAAACAGTTTTGCTATGACTTAGAGGAACCTTAGCTGAAGTGTTTTAAGATCAGCCAAACGGTTGACATATTATTCAGAACAACCTATCAAAGATCAAGGGCACATAGCAAAGTCAGTTTAAACAGTTTTTACCCAACTCAGACCACACTTTGTGGAAACATTTAGAATAAGTCAAAAGCAAGGGATTCAAATTTGTGAGCAATCGGTCAAAGGTCAAGGTGACAGAGAAAGGTAAAAATCAATGTCATTGGGGAAGTTTAACCCAAGCAACATTATTCGATTTTCACCAAGCATTAAGCAACGTTGGGTCTGGTTAGTACTTGGATGGGTGACCGCCTGGGAACACCAGATGCTGTTGGCATCCCTACGTTTCAAGTGGGGTTGGTGGAGGATTAGTGCCCCTTCCTGTAAAACAATTAACTCTAAGCCCTTGACCACCCCGTTTGGGATACATGGCGTCTGGCAATGGATGGATGGATGGATTGTGGAAGTCTTAATGATCAAGCAAGAACAGGTGATTCTATTTTAAGACTAGTCAGATAAAAGTCAAGGTCACAGGATGATGTGAATTGTTCGGCCCTCAGACCAATTGGCAGGAGCCCATATTGCACTCCTTTAGTACTCGTTCTTGTTTTATTTTCATACCTGTATAATGACTCACAGTTGGCACCTGTTCTGACATACACCCGAAGTCTCACTCGTGATTAAATTTTCATTCTATATACTGTTCTGACTCGGTTAGTATAGCTTATCTGACATTATGACGAGTCTTTTTGTTGAAACCTGCCCTTAAAAAATGTGGTGTCAGTCAACAAATAGGCAGATAGATTAATAGACACTGAGACAGGTAAGTAGATGGACAGATTGACGAACAAGCTAACTGACTGACAGACTGAAAGACTGAAACGTTATATATATATATATATATATATATATATATATATATATATATATATATATATATATATATATATATATAGATAGATAGATAGATAGATAGATAGATAGATAGATAGATAGATTGATAGATTTATTAATTGATAGATGGATAACTAGGCAAATAGATAGACGGATGAATTAACAGACACTGAAACAGATAGGTAGATAAACAATGAGATACAGGTAAAGAAATAGGAGGATGCGAAAGCAGACAGATTATGAGAAATGGGGATTTGGAAAGTTGATTGAAAGCAGGCTAGAGGTTCATTCGAAGCTAAGAGAGGAAACAAAGGATGAATTAAAGTCTTACCTGAATTAATGCAATTGTGTGTCCATACTTCTTTTACATTGCCTCGTAGGTGTGTCGAAATCAGATGAAACGCTTGCTTAGCTAACCAGAAAAAAATCAAGCTAGTTGGAAGGTTCGCAGTCTTCCCGTATTAGGAACCCGAGACCTAAAAAAGTAAAATCAACACGCAGCTTGCCACGACGGACGCTGCCTGGGATGGTGATGGGAATGTGTGTGTGTGTGTGTGTGTGTGTTTATGTGTATGTTTCTGGGGGGGAGGGGGATTGAGAGGGAATGAAAGGATCAGGGGTAGCGGAAGGACAGATGAGGGAGTTGAGGATCAATGGGGGGAGTGGAGGGATCAAAGAGGGAGTGGAGGAGCAAAGGGGAGATGGAGGGATCGAGTAGTGGAAGGATCGAGGGGGTGGGGGGATCGAAGAGGGAGTGGAAGATCGAGGGGGTTTAAAGATTGAGAGAAGGGAGGGGGGGAATTAGGGTGGAGATGAGGAGAGTCAAAGATGTAAGGAGGATGGGAAGTGAGGGTGGAGATGAGGAGAAACAAATATGTGGAGAGGAGGCACTGGCACTTTTTTTCTTTTGTTACAGAGAAACTAATCGCGTAATTCCGTGACCTGATTATCTAGCGATTTGTTTCAGCACTCAGGGGAACACAATAACTGTGAACCGAAAGGAGAAACGTTTGAAGTGGCAGACGATGTCCTGGGAAAAACAAAAATAATAACTCCTCAGTGGAATTCAAACATGTGCCCGCTCGGCCCTCACGACCGAAGCGCTGTAGATTCAGGACAAAAACTTCGCTATTCTTTCTTTTTGTCAACTTCACAATTAGAGTCCGTCCGTCAAATTCTCCCTGGACGATCAGGTCAAAGGGAATCAGTTATCAGCGGGGAAAACAACATGCCAAACCTGTCTCATTTTGGAAACATTAGCCAGTAAACGGAAGCCAAACGTAAGACAGGTGAAATATTAGGCAAATTTTAGTCCCCGAATGAATGTTAGCTACCGAATGACGATCACCTCTCCCCTTTCCCCCCAGTCCTCCCTCCCCCTACTCCCTCCCCCTTCCCCATAGAGACTTAGATACTCTCAAGGAAGTCCGGGATTGAGCGTCTGGCGTTAGATAAATAGCTTAGGAGATAGATCACTGCGGGACTGCGAGCACAAAAACATTTCGCAACCAAACTTTTCGCTTTTTCACTGGGCGAGGTATCGTTGTCGGCAGATCATTTATTTCCTCAATTAAGACTGATGCTGTTCGCTGTGAAATAAAACCTTTAATTCTGGGTGCCTGTTTTTTTTTATTTTCAAGCAACTGGGCTTTACTGCATAGTCCACCTTCGAGCAGTTCGGGTAGGTCTACATTATCTCTCATTGCATCCATTTACCTGTGTATCTATCTATCTGTCTATATCTATCTATCTATATATCCACCCATCCATCCAACTATCCATCCTTTCGTCCATCTATTCACCCATCCTTCCATTCATTCATCAATCCATCTCTTTATCAACCGATCCATCTGGCTATCCCTCCATCCATCGATCCATCCAGTCACCTCTCTCTCTCTCTCTCTCTCTCTCTCTCTCTCTCTCTCTCTCTTCAAGTGCAGTTGAAAAAAAAAATGAAGTCTTCCATTTTCTTCTTACATTAGAAGAAGGAACCTTGATTTAACATACTATTATGGGTCTTTTTCTAGGAGAAGACTTGGATTTAGAAAACAAAAGACTATTCCTTAATGACACAAGTGCAACGGATAAGCGTAAAATCCAAGCGTTCTTTCTTATCTTTCTTATCGTCTCTCCGTATTTCATCTTTTATCATTAATTGCCTCCTCATCTCTAAATCACCCTTAATGACTCACCCACGCCCCGCTTCACACCGCCAACCCTAAATTAAGCAAATGACCAAAGTTTTATTGAAATGAGTGTTATATAAATTAATTTGTGTAACGTAAAAACGGTGATGCAGTTTCAGCTGAACGACCATTTAATACGCGAGTTCCCGTACATAACAGGTATTGTGCATTTTCCTGATCAAATATCCCCACCTGTGCTTTTATTACTTTCATTTAATTTTTTGGTTCAAGTGTCCTGTGAAAAATTTTGTTCATATGGATCCCACATCTGCATTTATAGTCTTGTGTTTTTTTTTTTTTCTGTTCATATTTCTAAGATTTTTTTTTTTTTTTTTATAGGAGGCTATTATTCCCAGACATTTCTTTTCTCAGCTCTGCCTGTAGAAAAATTTCTTCCCTTTCCTTATATTTTCTTTTTTGACAGAGCACATAAAATATATCTGTTTTCATCAATAATCCTTTTAATTGGAACTTGCACTTTAATTTTCTCGTCTCTAAATACATGAACATTTTTTTTTATATATTTTCTTTCATGTGTTCTGCCACATATTTTCTTTTCAGTAATGCTATTATATTTTACCAGCGCCTTTTTTTTATCTTTGCTCTCTCACGATCACACTCTATTTTCCCAGAATCACCCACATTTATCTTCAAAATGTTTCGTGTGTGTGTGTGTGTGTGTGTGTGTGTGTAGGCCTCATTGTGTATGTGAGTGCACACGTATATGAAAACGGTAATTTTGTCTCCTGAACTCGGAGATGAAATTTAGAATATGAGTTAATTGTCAAAATGAAAATGTATATTACAATTTCGAACAGCCAGGACCATAATTTTCAGGCTGTTGATTACTTAGTGTCAGAACAAAATCATATCGGACCCGATAGTGGCCACGTATGTTCGCTAGAAAAGGTACGTATATTTTTCTCTCGTACGTGTATTGTCGCCAGTTCAGAAAGATTGGTTGTGTTGAGATGCAAGAACTGACTGGAACTGGTGTGTGTGTGTGTGTGTGTGTGTGTGTGGTGTGTGTGTGTGTGTGTGTGTGTGTGTGTGTGTGTGTGTGTGTGTGTGTGTGTGTGTGTGTGTGTGTGTGTGTGGTAAAAGGTAATAACATTTTTCTTCTTAACCTCCTTCAATCGGAAGACGTCTTATTCTATTATGACGTATGGCATCTCATGCGATATCACTCAGTTTGAGGTTGACTGTTGACTCCAAAGAGATTTATGAGGTTTATACTTTCTCTCTCCATTTAAAAAAGTCTCTGCGCTGCTGAATAAAAGTCTCTTTAAGTAGAAAGAAAGAAAAATAATTCCATCTTACTGAATTACTTAACCCCTTCAGCTCTATGACGTATTTTGTTTTATTCTTGCTCTCTGTTTCTCCTGACGATTTTAGTCTGCTGGAAAAACTTAATCGCTGTGAAAAGGTTAACTAATTCCGGATCTGACCACTTCATCTTTAAGAATAATACCTCCTAAGCTATAATCATGTCTATCGGTAGCCAGAATACAAACAAAAAATTCCTTCTCTGAAGGGGATCAGAAATGGAAAATAAATTATACGTTACTGACATTCGAAAGTATCACGCGGCCAAACTACTGTAAATACATCGATAACACTTAGATCTCCTGTTTTTTCACTGAGAGCAAAAGAATGCTGGGCTTTTACTTAGTTTTTCATCATGTTATTTTTTGTACAATATACTCACACACCCTTGACGGCTGATTGCCCAGAGCACTTTGTTAATTACACCGTGTAGTAATTATGCCATAAATGTTTGTCTATAACATAACGTATTTCCTATTGAACTTGGAAACAAACAGCTTAAGCTGAGAAATTACAGTGCACTTCATAACAAGATATGTCGGCGAGAGATGTTCATCAGGCTCATAAACTAAAGTTTCATGCAATGTTTTAAATCATTACGTTAATTCACAGACAAATGAATCACAAAAAGGTATAGAAAAAAAAAAAAGGTCCTGTAACAATCATAATTCATGACCGATACATACGGCACAGTGCGTGGACATTCTCTCGGTTATACCCCCACTTTTTTCATTCCCCGTAAAGATATGTGGCTGGGACGACTTCCACATCTCATATATTCCATCGCCTGGCACTAAAATCCTGCGTTCCTGATTCCTTGGCTCCCCTCCCGTCCTATGCAAGTCAATAGGATCGGCCGGCCCGTTGTTGTCGCAGTAGAAGCTTAGGGAGTGGATATCCAACTTAGATCAGTTTTCTCTCTCTTAGATGTTTTATTGAAAGACGAGAGTGAAGTTGTGTCTATGACTGAGGATGGTTTGGAGCGGCGGTGAGATATGGTGGAAGAAGTGAGGGAGGACACTGGAAAATGCGTTTTTCCCCCCTTGTATCTGAGTGCAAAGCATGAGTGAAAGAGTGTCTATGTGTGAGAGTGGCTTGGATTGGGTGTGAACTGGGACGAATGAAGTGGGATGAGCATAAGATAGTGTAACATATCTTCATCACCCTAGTCTTTGAGTCTAAGGCGAGAGTAAAGAAGTTAGCAGTATATACATGAGATTGGCTTGTAGTGTTGAGCTATGATGGATATGATGGATGAATTGGGTTAGGAAGGCAATGCGGCATGCTTTCACTAGCCTTTGGATATAAGTGCTAGGTGGGAGTGAAGGAGCTAACAAAATACAGGCGTGGTGGTGAGCTGTAATGGATGAAGGGACTCTGCCCCCCAAAAAAAGAGAAAAAAATATATATATATGACCTGCTTTCTGTTTTCCCCGGGTTGGGTTCAAAATGAGAGTAAAGGAATGTGCGTGTGAGTGAGGGTGGTTTGTAATGATGGTGGTGGTGGTGGTGAGCTATGGCAGATGAAGTGTGGGAGGGCATGAGGAAATGGGGCTTGGAGTGGGCTGAGGAAGTCGTGATAAGGTATGATGGACAATGTTGGGAGTGCATAAAGGTGTTTGAGCCGAAGTGGAGGAAGGAAATAATGATGAGTCGTGAATAAACTGAAGGAGTGCATGGGCTAATGTAGCTTCAAATGGAGGAAAAGAGTGGTGAACTGTGCTGGATAAAGAGTAGCATTTATGGATGGGTGCGCTGAATAGCGGGGTGGGGAGAGGTCCTGAGTTGTGATGGGTAGAGGGGAGAAGGGCATGAATGAATATTGCTAGGGATGGATGGACGGAGAGGTTGAGTTGTGGTGATGAAGTGGAGAAGGGCATGGAGAAATGTGGCATTGGATGGATGGATGGGGTGGTTATGAGTTATTATGAATACAGCAGATAAATGCATGTGAATGGGTGTGCTAAAGTGGCTGGATGATGGAGATGATGAGTTATGACAAAGACCTGGAGGTATGTGGATGGAGATGAGTTATGACAAAGACTTGGTGTGTTTGACGAGGCAAACATCGATGACTTCTTAGATATGGAGCCTGAAAAGTACACACATGTAAGACAGATTAGTAGGAAGAATATGAAAAGATGAATAGTAAACAGAGAGGTGGGTAGACAATGAAATATTTTAACACCTCAGCCTAAAGGAGTAAAAAGAGTGTATCTGGGAGAGAGAACGATTCAGAGTGTGAAATGCAGATGAACAGGGATCCGAACTGGCGAAAGGTTTTATGCGCCTCTGAGTAACGACGGAATAGAAAAGAAAATCTATTGGTCGAAGAGTAAAAGAAATTATAATCAGATGACATGGGTGTACAAAGAAACCTGGTGCTAATAGGGTGATGAAAAGGGGTACATTTGGTAGAATTTCTGGGTAGAAGTCGTCGATGATAAAAAGGAAGGTGGATGTATAATTATGGAAGTGAATATTCGAATTACTGCAGAACAGTAACCCATTCATATTAAAAATTGACGGGGTATGTATGATGTTAAAATGAGGGTTCCAACACTTTTTGATCATTTCCTTTTATTGGCGTATCCTTATTACCTTCAGACGGTTATACTGTAATTAACTTTAGTGTGACGTCATGAAGAGAAGGGGTAAGTGATGGTTATATCTTACTTCTCGATTTCGAAAATGCTCTCTTAAATCAGGTAAATGTTTTTGAAAGTAGAAAAAATTAAATTAGGAGGACGCCACCAGATGAAGGGTTAACATAGCAGTCGACGAAATTATCCCTTTCCCACAGGTATGGTAAGCATGTTTCTGTGTGTGTGTGTGTGTGTGTGTGTGTGTGTGTGTGTGTGTGTGTGTGTGTGTGTGTGTGTGTGTGTGTGTGTGTGTGTGTGTGTGTGTGTGTGTGTGTGTGTGTGTGTGTGTGTGTGTGTGTGTGTGTGTGTGTGTGTGTGTGTGTGTGTGTGTGTGTGTGTGTGTGTGTGTGTGTGTGTGTGTGTGTGTGTGTGTGTGTGTGTGTGTGTGTGGCATGTGAGGTGGAGTCGAGAATTTCTGATGCTTGAATAATGAGTGGATGGATGTGCCGTCCAATTTACTGAGCGTTATGCTGATGGCTGTCCCACTTTTGTGCTTTCCTGTTTGTATTTCTGGAACCCTGCCACCTTTTACATTACTGGGACTGGGGTGAAAGTGATCAGAATAATGGAGAGAGAGAGAGAGAGAGAGAGAGAGAGAAACTGCAAATACTTTCGTGAGTTACTGATTTTTTCTAAGAGTTTATTATTGGAATTTATGCTGTCACTGGCCACCGCTGGAGCCACGACAACTAGCACTGTAATGAATTCTCTCGTAAATTAATATTGTGGGACGCGGTCAGGTTAGTTAATTATAATTTTCTTAATGGTTCATAATTTTAAGCAGCTTCGGCGTAATTGCTCACTTGTACATTTAAAGTGGTTAATTAATCATGCCTCTTGTTAACCTACCAGCCGCCACAGCCATTCCAACCTATTATTTCACTGCCCTCATTCCGCACCCACTCCCCAATGCCGTCTCTCTCTCTTTACACTACAGGATTTTCCACTCTTCTTCACTGCACTCATGTCCTCGTGTCACTTCCCCACTTCTCTCATTTCACTTACTTTATCACAGATACTCTCTCTCTCTCTCTCCCTCTCTCCCTCATAGTCTAGTAGAGTGGCCGCAAAACCTGTGATCAGTCCAAAACAAAGAATCTGCTGCACACGGAGAGAATCATTTGAGGTTTCTTCTATGTGCTCCTGGTGTGCCAACAATCATCTAAAATTATATAATGAGTCAGGGAAGAAAGTGACTGATACGCCCTAAGTGTAAAATAGACACAGTGTAATACGAGTTACGCCTTATGTGATGCGTAAGGAAGGAGAGAGATGGCCATGAATTAAGTGTGAAATAGATGCAGTGGAATAGCTTGAGATCCTTTGTCGTTCAGTGTATCACACACACACACACACACACACACACACACACACACACACACACACACACACACACACACACACACACACACACACACACACACACACACACACACACATTTTGGAATTTCTCCTTATTTTCACCACACTTATCCAGTCCATCATGCTTCTTGTTAGCTTGAGATCTTTTACCCTTTAGTGTATCCTGAAAAAACAATATGAGAAAACACCGACATTTTGGAATTTCTGCTTAGTTTCACCACACTCATCCACTCCATCTTGGTTACCGCACGTTCGTCCTCTTCACCCGAGTCCCTTACAGCAGTTCTCCCCATCGCGACCTCCAGACTCACTGCACAACGGATTCCAAACACACTCCTTCACCTCACGTCTGCCTTCTCATTCGCCCAGCACTCCACTCATTTCCCCCTCACCTCTGCTTCTACACACCCTTCCATTCTTTCCTAACTTTCTGCCACTCCCCACCGCGGATTCAACACACTCCCACACATTACGTCGTTTTGCACACATCCTGCCATCCCACTCACACAGCTTTACTAACCACCACACGACTCTCTCCGCTTCAACACACCCTTCCATTACACCCTAAACTTCAAACATGCATTCAGCCATGGGTTCTTCACATACTCTCCTACCTTTGCACATTGCCACCTCACTCTCATATAGCTGCTTCACAACTAACCTTCGCACCCTCTCGTCTTGCACACACACCTTTCCACTCCATCCTAACTTTCTCACACTTTCGCACTTAACTCTCCTGCGGGTAAGGACATACTTAGCCCCTTCTCTACGACGTTCTTTTCATCTGCATCAAGCTACCACAAAATTTCGGAAGGATGTCAAGTAGTTACTGGTATAATGAAGACTATATTTAACCCCTCCATTTCGGAAGCCCATCACAGGCTGAATGAGAGCGCTTGACGGCAACACAAATAGCCAAAGACGTCATGATACTGCAGATGGGTAAGTGATCTTAAAACATTAAAACGGATAATTTGCTGGGCTGAGTGAAATCCAAGCAATCACAAGGTAGAGACTACTTTGACTAATCCTCTCGCATACATACTCTCACAGCAAGAAATGCTGATTTTTTTTTTCTTTTTCACTGAGAAAGACTAGAAGTTTTTCTTTGTTTTCACACTGCACTTCAGTTTACACAAAGTTCATCTCTTCCTCATATTCCCCACAATTAACCACTCACTCTAGTCTTCTGCGCTCTTACGGCGCACCAAAGTATACCCACACTTCACCTCAATCATCGTTATAAATTCATCATCCAACTCAACCTCGGTACACTCTCTCATTACCTACTCAGTTCACTCACACTCTTTTCATGTTACCATTTAGTACACACACACACACACACACACACACACACACACACACACACACACACACACACACACACACACACACACACACACACACACACACACACACACACACACACACACACACACACACACACACACACACACACACACACACACACACACACACACACACACACACACACACACACACACACACCGGACACTCTCACGCCTTTCCTTATTCGACGCCCACCCCGTACATCTCTTCATCCTCTCTCCTCCATCCATACTCCCCCGTCACACCCTCACCCCCATAGCTCCACCCACCCTAATAACCCTCCACCCAGTCACATATACACACCCCGGACACTCTCACGCCTCTCCCTACAATGATCCAATTCACCTACACACGACCCCGACACACATTTTCCTCCATGACACCTGCCTCTCCCACCAATCTCCCTCCATAGCCTCACCCACCTAAGAGCACCCCTGCCACTGCCATACCACTTTCTTATTCACCCCTCTCACTCAGTCGCACTTTTCCCTCACCTTTCTCTCTCTCCTTAATCTACACCTCTCCTTCGCTCACCCCCTTCCTCGCCTATTTTTCTTTCACACCTTCTCTTCTCCCTCACCTACCCCCCCCTTCTCTCTCATCCTATTTCTCCGTCACCTACTCCTCTCTCTCACCCACATAGCTCTCTCGCCCACTCTTCTTTTTCCATCCCTCTCCTTCAGTTACATTTTACCCTCACCCAGTCCCATTCCATAACTCATATTTCTCCTTCATCTACCGCTTTTGCTATTCCACACTTCTTTCCCAACTTCCCTTCTCCCTCAGCTACACTTCT
>NC_137033.1:10209895-10249895 GCF_032717465.1 Coenobita brevimanus
GACACCTGGAGTAATTTGTTCCAATTAACGCTAAACGATTTTAATCAGCAATGGGTGAGCCACTGCAGCCTCAGATTTAACAGTAGGCTAGTACAATTATCCCTCTAAGGATTGTAACAACTCTAGTGTTCTACTACAGGTAACGCCTGAATCATAGAATCCTGTTATTGATATTATTTGCATGTAGTAGCATTATGAACTGTTGTCGATAACTGTGAAATATGTGTATTGGCATAGCAGAGAGGCAACAGTAAAGGAACTACCTGCCAGAGCTGTGAGATTATATATATATATATATATATATATATATATATATATATATATATATATATATATATATATATATATATATATATATATATATATATATATATATATATATATATATGAGAAAAAGGCAGAGTACAAGAAAGAAGTGGAGGAACGATTGGGCAAATATGAATTGGAGCAGATGGGAGACGTGGAAGGAGTGTGTAAGATATTTACAGAAGAAATATGTGCAGCATGTGATGTGGTGTGTGGAAGGAAGAGAAGGCGGAGGGGGGTGCAAGGAACAGCGTGGTGGACTGAAGAGGTGAAACAGGCTGTGGCACAAAAGAAGAAAGCATACAATGAATGGGTGAGAAATAGGGGCGTGGAAGAAGTTGAGAGGCGGAAGAGAGAGTTATATGTGGAAAGGAAGAGAGAGGTGAAAAGATTAGTAAGAGAGAGTAAGAAGAGAGTGGATGAGGAATTTGGAAGGAATTTGAGTGTAAAGTGGAGGGACTGTAAGAAAATGTTCTGGAGAGAAGTGAAAAGAGTAAGACAGGGTGGAAGTGAAGTTAGCAGGGGAGTGAAAGATAAAAATGGTAGATTACTAGTGGAGAAGGGAGAAAAAGTGAGCAGATGGAGAGAACACTTTAAGGAATTGTTGAACGTAGAGGATGGAAGTAATGCGAGTATAAGTGGCTGGGGAATGGCTGGGAGAAGGAGGGAGGTGAGAAGACAGGAAGAAATCAGTAGGATAGAAGTTGTGGAAGCAATGAAGAAAGTTAAATCGGGGAAAGCCCCAGGAATTGATGGAGTGTGTGGTGAAATGCTGAAGCATGGGGGAGAGATAGTAGTAGAATGGATGTGGAAGATGTGCAGATTGGCCTGGGAGGAAGGTAGAGTCCCGGAGGATTGGAAGTCAGGTATAATTATTCCCTTGTACAAAGGAAAAGGGGAAAAAGAAGTGTGTGGTAATCATAGGGGCATTTGTCTTCTAAGTATAATAGGAAAAGTGTATGGTAGGATACTTATAGACAGAGTTAGAGAAAGAACAGAGAAATTAGTTGGAGAAGAACAGGGAGGCTTTTAGGAAGGGAAGAGGTTGTGTAGATCAGATATTCATTCTTAGATCTTTAGTGGAAAAGTTTCTAGAGAAGGGAAAGAAGTTGTATGCGGCTTTCATGGATTTGGAGAAAGCATATGACAGGGTGGATAGACAAGGATTGTGGAAAGTGTTAAGAATATATGGAGTAGATGGGAAGTTGTTGAATGCTGTGAAGAGTATGTACGATGGTGCGAAGGCTGCAGTGCGTGTGGATGGTGAACTAAGTGAATTTTTCTCTTTGAAAGTTGGATTGAAACAGGGATGTGTCATGTCTCCATGGTTGTTCAATCTGTACATGTATGGGGTAATAAAAGAGGTACAAGGTAGGGTAGTGGATGTTGGAGTGGCCCTGGTGAGAGAGGATTGTGTTTGGAAACTCCCTGTACTGTTGTTTGCAGATGATACTGTGTTGTTGAGTGAAGACGAAGGGGAGCTGCAAGGCTTGGTGGATGAGTTTGAGAGAGTGTGTAAGAAACGGAACCTAAAGGTGAATGTAGGGAAGAGCAAAGTGATGGTCTTTGAGAGAGGTGAAGTTAGTGAATGTACAGCGAGGTTAGATGGTGAGGAATTGGAAAATGTGAGTACGTTTAAGTATTTGGGTAGTGTGATGAGTAAGGATGGAGGTTTGGAGAGTGAAGTGCTTGAAAGGGTACAGCAGGGAAGAAAGGTTGCTGGTTCCTTGAAAGCAGTGATAAGAAACAGGGAAGTGAGCATGGAAGTGAAAAAGTTACTACATGACAGTATTGTGATACCAACTCTAACGTACAGAAGTGAAGCTTGGACATTGTTGGAAGGACACAAGTCAAGAGTGAGAGCAGTGGAAATGAGTTATTTAAGAGGAGCCTGTGGAGTCACGTGGAGAGACAGGCTGACGAATGAGGATATAAAGGAGCGTTGTGGTGTGGATGTGGATGTGATAGGAAGCGTTATGAGGAACACACTGAGGTGGTTTGGCCATGTGGAGAGGATGGAGGGTGAAAGACTGACGAAGAGAGTGTATGTGTGTGAGGTGGTGGGGGGGTAGTGGGAGGGGGAGGCCGAGGATGAGATGGAGGGATGGGGTGGAGAGGTATATGAGAGAGAGGGGTGTGAGTTGGGAGCAGGGCAGTGAAATGGCGGGGGACAGGGCGACTTGGAGGCGATTTGTTTGTGGCCACCCCAAACGGGATTGAGGCGTCTAGCAATATATATATATATATATATATATATATATATATATATATATATATATATATATATATATATATATATATATATATATATATATATATATATATATATATATATACAGTATATATGGATTTTGTGTCGAGACTATAAAGTGATAATTCGCCTCGACTGTACTGCACGTGGGTGTCGTGGCTGCCCTGGGTAAACGCTGGGAATATATATTTATCACCAAGCAATACACAGACCACAAAGGTATTTCATAACTTGGGCCTCCTCGGCGCTACTTGCTGTCAAACTTTTCCACTCCACCCAGGCGATTGTGCGAATCTCGGCTCTCAACAAAGTTCCTTCCTCGCCGCGTACTCTCACTCCATCTCATGAACGAGCAGTGCCATTCAGAATGTTCGTAGATTTTTATATATATTTCGCTTCGCGAGTAACTAAGTTGATATGATTTTTGCGCACTAGAATAAACATTATTTCTTAATCCTCTTATTTGTCCCGTCCCCATCCTCACCCCAAAAATGATATTCAAGTGACATTTCATGGCACTGGCACTATTTTTTTACGAAGCGAATTAGATGTTAGTTCAAATTCTCATAAAATAGAATAATGCCTTTCAGATTACTCATTGACTTGATCTCCTATTCTTTCTAAAGTGACCCAGTTTTAACGTATATATCATTGCAAAGTGAGGTACATATTAGCTGCAAATCCTCATATTATTTCCCAATACCAGTAATACTATTCACATCAATCGGCTTTTCCTCAATTTTCCGTTTTCTTCCATTATTATTTTTTTTTAACCCTTCGGCTCCTTTCATTCGTTCTCTCTCTGTTCCTGTCTGTCTATCTGTCTGTCTATCTGTCTGTCTGTCTGTCTGTCTGTCTGTCTGTCTCTCTCTCTCTCTCTCTCTCTCTCTCTCTCTCTTATTATCCCATTGCTCTGTGTTCTCTCGCTTGAAGTTCATTTCCATCAATACAAGAGTACCAGATGTAACAGTGATCCCTGGCTGAGATCCGGCTGTTTGGAACTGTGTTTTGTCAAAATGATAAATTAATCCAAACACGATTTTTGTTTTCGTCCAACAACATTTCCGCTTTGACGTGGTTCCTGTGATGTGTAAATTTCCTGATCGACCCATTAAACTTCACCTATGGACACATACATACATACTAATATACGCACGCGCGCGTTCATGCACGCAAGAACACACATTCACACGCTATCATACATGCATACTCACACTGACACGCAAACATGCATACTCAGACACATGCGCGCGCACGCGCACGCACGCACGCACACACACACACACACACACACACACACACACACACACACACACACACACACACACACACACACACACACACACACACACACACACACACACACACACACACACACTCGCGCACACACACTCGCACACACACACACACACACACACACACACACACACACACACACACACGCACACGCACACGCACGCACACACACACACACACACACACACACACACACACACACACACACACACACACACACACACACACACACGCACACACACACTTGAGAACTGTACTCAACTCAGGAGAGCCTAAGACTCTTGTATACACAGGATTAAATACAACAGAGAACCGCTTTCACCAAGGCCAAGACCTGAAGCGATATCAGAAGTGCAGCAGTGCCATGTACCACAAGATGAATCACTATATAATGAGACATGAAGAATGTTATGAGATGATAGACAGATGCGCTGCGTACTGTTCTGAGCGATGGGATAATTGTGTGGAAGGTTGTGGTGGATATGTAGATAAAAAGGAAGCTAGATTTTACATATGCCATGCTTTCTTTCGCCTGTCTGAAGAAGGGATGTATCGGAAATAATATGCTTAGGTGTACCACAGCCGCACCACATGGCTTGTAGTGAATATTTTAGTGGATTCTTCCAAAAGAGATGAAAACAGGTAGGCTGGAATCAAAGGCATATGAATTTTTATTATACATTTCACAGGCTCGTTTATAAATACTAGGAAAACAGGTGACAGAACGGAACCCCGAGGAGCTCCAATATTGACAGCTTGGTCTGCAAGGTGCCCCCCCCCCCCCCCGCAAAAAAAAAAAAAATGTAGTAATGCAGTATGGAAATAATGAACTGTCAGATTCTGGCTTAGGTCTTAAATATGCCGGGTGCAATAACACGTTTCTCCGATATCCCCAAATGAAGAAGACAAGAAGCTTAAAAAGACCTCACCAGTGTAATGCTGCTGACTAAACACATAGTCATGATAAGTACGAAGAAAACGAAGAGAAATTATCTTAAAATCCTCTTGCTGTTTTTGTATTAATTCCTCAGTTCCGATGGCGCACTGTTTTCCTCTGACGGTTTTACTTAGCTAAGAGCATTCTGTCTGAGTGCGAATGTTTAGAAATAACATTAAAGAGATTCCTCTTTAGCTCCACAAAACTGTCTGAGAGTGGCATGAATAAAGTACAAAAATATGTCAAAGAACTAAACTAGTGAAAAGACTTTGGATAAAACCACTTATTACAGCGTCTTGAAAAGAGTTAAATTTCAGATATGGTGTGTTCACTTGTTTTGTGTTAACTACCTAACTGCTATGATGTCCTGAGAATGTATTCAGATTTGGAGAGACACTTAAAATGGGAAGAATATAGATATAGCCTTCATTAGCCCTTTACTCAGTGGGGGTCTTCTAAGCTGAATACAATAGTGTGACGCTAATTAGGACAAAATGAAAGCGACTTCCTTAAGCTAAAAATTTAAAGACTGTCTTGGTGAACCTATTCAACGCTCTGCCGCCTTTGTTCATCCTCATCCCGACCCTCAGGTAAGAGTTAGGGGCGAGATAATTATAATAACAATGATTATGATGATGACGGGGATGGTGGTGATGATGATGATGATGATGATAATAGTTAATGAGATGGTAATGGTAATGATGATAATTATGGTAATGATGGTGATGCTGATGCTGAATGTGACTGTGATGATGATGATGATAATGACGATATGAAAATAGTCGAACCAACGCCAGGTGATGAATTACTTAAGCTGTGAGAAACATGCTGCAGCCCCAGGATTAATTGACAGATCGGTGTCGTGAATTGCAGCAGAGTAACAAGGATATTGCATGTCAAACGAGGGCGACGGAAGGGCGAGTGAATGAGGTGCTTATCCTGTAACTGCTAAAGACTCCTTCACATTACCTTTCTCACCTCCATTCAGTATCCCTTACTCGCCCACCCATCCCTTTCTAGTGCTTCTTACAGGCCCTCTCATCCTTTTCTTGTGTTCCTTACCCTCTCACTCATCCTTTCCTTGTCTTCCATACACCACCACTCATCATTTCCTAATGCTCCTTGCCATCCAACTTTCTTTCCTAGTACTCCTTACCTTTCAACTCAACCTTTCCTAGTACTCCTTACCCTCCCACTCATCCTCTCCTAGTGCTCTCTACCCTCCCATTTATCCTTTCCCTGTGCTCATACCCTCCCACTCATCCCCTCTTAGTGTTCCTGCCTTCCCACTCATCCCTGCCTAGTGTTCCATACCGTCCCACTCATCCCTTCCTATTGTTCATTACCCCCTCACTCATCCCTTCCTAGTGTTCCTTACCCTCCCATTCATCCATTCCTAGTGTTCCTTACCCTCCCACTCATCCTTCCTAGTGCTCCTTAACATCCCACTTATCCCTTCCTAGTGTTCCATACCCTTCCACTCATTCTTTCCTAATGTTCCTAACTCTCCCACTCATCCTTTTCTAGTGCTCCTTACCCTTACTCTCCGTCTCATCGTTTCCTTTCCAGCACTTTTTCTTCCCTGTCTTAATAAAGTGTACTTTGTTGGTTCAAAAAGAAGTAGGTAGTATGGTAATGGCATTCTCTCAGTATGTATACCGCACTAACCTCTATAAACGTTCCTGAAGAAAAAAAAAAATTCTCTCCACCTCCAAAAGTTTAACCATAAAGACATCTTCCTAAAGTGGGCTAGGTAACTGGATACCTGGATGTATAATTACCTGTATGTACTATAAAGACCTCAGTAACTTGCATAGACGTTTTTGTTTTGATTTCAATAATACAGTAATAAACCAAGAAGCAGTGCCAAGGCACAGCAAGTACGTCCCCGGCAGTCATTTAAGTGCTGACGTATAAACACATGATATCTAGGCAAAGATGTCACATATCAAATTTGGAGTAATTCGGGTGAAAATTGACGATTTTATGCCCATTTGAAATTTTTGGGCAGACCCACCAGACATTGATCCCCCTATCGCTAACTAGATGGCGACTCCCTTGTAGTGAGGCATGTTATAGGATGCAGATTTGAAAGATGTACCTTTTGGTTTTGATTTCATGTCGAAATGACGAATTTGAAAAGAGTTATGACGAAAAAACGATCGTTGTTAACATGTTTTGGGCCTATAGCCTAGGCCAGGGCTCAATTTGGCCCCAAATTTAATCAGATGATCAGAAGGTCATAGCCCATCATCCCTGTAATTTTGTCAAAATCACACCACTAGTTTTGGCGTAAAGTTGTTAACAGACATAAAGGCAGACAGACAGACAGACAAACAGACAAACCGAGTGAAAACTAGAAAGCGTCAAGAGAGCGCATAACTCCGCCAATGCCATTGCCATTAAGAAGGATCCGGATCCGGATCCATGGATATAGGATCCGGATCAGATCTGCCCTAAAATTTAATTAATTCTTTCTTTGTCCATGGCCCACCTTTCTAAAAAATTTCATTGAAATTCATTGAGAAGTTTTGGAGATATTGTGGGGGATCTTCCGGATCCGGATCCATGTCGGGATTTAATCATTCCTTCCTTTACTCATGGCCCACCCTGCCACAAAATTTCATCAATATCCGTTCATAACTTTTTGAGTAATCTCGGATCCGGATCAGTGGATATAGGATCCGAATTAGCCCCAAAAAGTAATGAATTATTTTTTTGGTCTATGGCACACCTTTTCAAAAAATTTTCATTGAAATTCATTGAGAACTTTTGGAGATATTGTGCGGATTACTCTGGATCCGGATTCGGCCCAAGATTTAATAATTTATTCATTGGCTCATGGCCCAGCCTTCCAGAAAATTTCATCAAAATCAAGTTCATAACTTTTTGAGTAATTGCACTAACAGACAGACAGACAAACGAACAAACAAACAAACAAAAGCGGGGTAAATCATATACCTCCTGGCGAAGGCAAAAAGCGTCACAGTGAAGAGAAGGTAATAGCATGTCAGCGTTAATTAGACAAGTGGGTAGTATAACAGCATATTGCTCTGTAATGCACCGGCCTCCATATCTTACGTACTCTAATTAACAAGCCTCCACTTACGCTAATTAACAACTAAGCGGAATAAAGTCGTCTTTGCGTGGGAAGGGCAATCATTAGGGCATCATGTATATATGTACTGCACCTTTCTTGATACATCACGATGGGTAATAAGGGCAATCATCAGGGAATCATTTATTGAAGTGTGTGCAAATCTTAGCGCACATATTATGTACTGCACCCTCATCTCAATACCACGTACTATAATTAGGACAATAATTAATATCTCGTTTAATGAAGTGTGTACAGTAATGCAGCAACATATCTGGGTGCATGTTATTAGTGTACCCTTCTCTCTATAGCACGTACGCTAATTAACAAACTTCCCGGCGTCCCAATTAAGTGGCGTTGTTGGTGTCTGTGTCCGTGTTAGCGTGGCAGCGGTACGACTCCACCTCACTGGCCCCTTTGATGTCCCGGGATCACACCGCGCCAGGCCCCTTAATATTCCCGGTTTTACTACTGCCGCTTCTCAGAGCTCCACAATGGCCCATTAATATTCCGGTTAACTACTTCAAAGGCTGGCTTTCCTCAACTCCACCCAAACTTGTACGGATGCAACAGGCCAGAGTCGAGTTTCGGGTTCTTGCAGAAATTATATACCAGCCCGTGTGAGCTTAGTAGTTCTCTCTGTCACACGTAGTTGCTCGTGACCTGCAAACTGTCGAACTGATGCCTTGAAACTAGGAAGCAGTTAAGAGTCCTTTACCCGTTGAAGAAGAGGAAGTATGTTATAATAATTAATGTCCTGCAGTTTAGTTGATCTCTCGTGTTGTGTGTAGTTGCTAGTGACATACAAGCTGTAACACTGATGCCTTGTTACAGGGAAGCAAATAATACCTTGAACCACTGGGCGTTGTGTTTTATTTTATTCTTGCTGTTGCATGAGGATTTCATTTAGTTTTGGATAGACTTCTTGAAATGAAGCGGCCTTCATAAATCTTCTCACTGCCATATGGATCTCCTAAACTAAATAAAATTTTCTGGTGATGACGAGATTGACATAAAATAGACGCCATAGAACTGAAAGGTTAAGGACACAATTCCGGGTGAAAAAGAAAAAGTACCCCAAAATAGCACATTCCCTTTGGTTCAGTTCATCGAGGCAAGTAGTGGGTTTCGTATGGTTTACTGATTCCTAGACTGAAGCCATGGTACGAGGAAGCAATTAACCTTTTAATGACAATGAAATCTAAACTATTGTACACTACTTCCGAAAAGTATCGCACAAGAGGGAGGGGATGACATCCTAAATGATAAATGTAGCCCGTAATGAGGCAAGGAGGTCAGTGCATTATCATGAGAACTTTGAAATATGCAACAGTACTGGCTAGGAATTATTACAAGCAAACGCTGTAATGTGTATACATTACAGGTTAAGCAACGTGGGGTGGAATCGTCCAGCTTTTTGCAAAAACCGCTATCTGAGGTGTCAAACTATCTAGCAAGAAGTGTGTATCGAAATATTCCGGAGCAAGTGAACTGTATATCTTGCCACACCTTGGCAGTTTCACCGCAGGAGTGATCTGTCTGTCTGATGATGAAGAGAGTTTCCAGTAAACCTCTAACGACGACTGATGTCTTAATTATTTTGTTCTTGCTATCCCTTTCCTTGTCGGAGGAAGATTAAAATGGATGTATACGGTTTTGAATGAGAAATAGACGAGAATGCTAGGTATTAATGCCTATTCCTTAGAATTTAATCCGTGTACAGGTGATGCAACGTATATATAGCTCCCCAGTTGTACGCTGCATTGTTCGGTAGGCAGGAATGAGGGGGGAACAAACTTTGTTCAAGAAAGTGACTGATCAGAAAGTCGACCTTGGTTTTTGTATATTTTTATTATTCATTTACTTTTTTCCATTTACTTATATTGTTATATGCTGGGTGTGCTAACCAGTGCACCATGAATCCCACAGAAGAGAAATCATTATCCTATGTTTCATTTCGTCTTACCGAGTAGCAGGTACGTGCTTATAACCCACTAAATACCAAGCAGAAGCCTTGTTACAAGCAGGCAGTTAAGTTTGATTCCCCCAGTGAGGGATATACAAAGCGCCGTATAATATCCTTTACTTTTTTATTAACTTCATGGCATGGGATACTGAAAAGTTGTTTCTAACCTATCAAATGCTACACTGACGCCTTGTTGTGAGGAAGCAATTTAGGATAATTAACCCACTGAATAATAAAGTACTCTTATAACGCCACATACCACAAAATTTAATTCATTGATCGTGAAGTGAATAGGCGTACAGTATGTAGCCTACCTAATGATGACTTAAATCCTTATTATGGTGAAACAAAAGTGCTTTTCCAAATAAGAATACAGTGGCTACCCAACAATGACCTTTAGGTTATAATGCATTTCACTGTAGGGAGTGGTAGATACTTGATTATTAGCCTACCCAACCAAGTGCTAAAATGAAACCTTTTTTATGAGCAAGCAATTAACTTTCCCACTGAAGAAGAGAATGAACGTCCATAAAATAGGATCACCGCTTCATGTGGGACGTAACGACATATGAACTGCCAATCAGGTCATGTATTATGAGATGACAGCCAATCAAATCACGTATTTTGAGAAGACAGATCAGGTCGTTATACTAGCTTAGCACTGGGGACTATTCGGTATGCTCTAACAAGGCTCGGTGGACGGCCCTTTGTGAAATAGAGAAACAGCCGCCCAAACAGCAGGATGAACTGGGTCAGGAAAGTCGGGGTTATATTTACAAAACATCCTGACCAAGTCCTTTGATAAACAAGTCTGCGTAACGTTTAACCATTATCACAGACCGTGTTGCTTTTGGTATTTATATTTGCATTAATATGCACTCCAGTTTTATTTTAAAGTGGTTGGTAGAGGCATAAATGATAAACGTAAAAACATGCAATCTAATTCACGACATAAGCTTATGAGAGTTCATAGATACGGCCCTGGGTCTTTTGTTGTTTTCGTTAAGTTAGATGGATGTGTCATGGAAGAACAGGGAAGCTTGTTTGTCTTTTATGATGCTTCATTCAGTCCTTCCAGCAATACAAGAACCAAATTATATAAAGTTTTAGAAACCCCCGACTGGCCAGTACGATGGTCGGCTGTATCATTAGATTCCTTCTGTCAACAAACAGTTTTATTCGGCTTTGGGGAGATACAGCGTTCATTCATACCTTCTCACATGGAGATCTCCGAAGATGAGCCAACTGATAGTAGTGACAGGAGTAAACTATAAAATACGCCATCGTGATGAAGTTAGCCCATCTGTACTTTCAGAAGATTTTATGCAGCTTAGAAGAAGTTCCTCGTATTGAAGCAGTTAATATATTTTATTTCTATTATTCTGACGACTATTCTTTTCCCTGACTGAATAAGATCAACTGGTGAAAGCATGACCATAACACAGTAGGCCTGGAGACTTTTTGTGACCACTCCCACAGAGATTAAGACATCTGGCTACAGCAGAGGTAAAGCAGGGTACCTCTAATGCTGAGGCGGAAAAATAACAATGTTAAAGAGATGTTATGTCCTGGAGAGTGTTGGACAAAGCTGGGATGATAGCACACCCAATTTCATTAGTCGTACGACAACGTCCTGCTACCCATACTGCTTAAAAATGACATTAATTTTGCCGCCTTACATGGATGGTCGGGACGGTATGGTGGGTTCGGACGGTGTGTGTGTGTGTGTGTGTGTGTGTGTGTGTGTGTGTGTGTGTGTGTGTGTGTGTGTGTGTGTGTGTGTGTGTGTGTGTGTGTGTGTGTGTGTGTGTGTGTGTGTGTGTGTGTGTGTGTGTGTGTGTGTGTGTGCTCGTGATTCCTACCGTTTTCCAAATACTTTACTACGGCATAAATTATTTAATTGAGAGAAAGAGAAAACATGAAGGAGCACTCACAGAGCACAACAACCGCAGCCACAATTTCGTGCCAGAGTTAAACATTTGGCATTTCCCTGTGACCTTGACCTTTGACTAACTGGTTTTAAAATCTAATAACTTCTTTCTTACCTAACTATTAACACGTTCACCAAGTTTGGGCAAAAACCGATCGAATCTGAGTTGACCTTGCGTTGTGACCTTGACTTGTGACCTATTTTTCTTGACCTGACCTTTAACTGAGAACGAATGCCTTAATCTTTGCCTCATCCTGGACCCTCTTACAAAGTTGGTCTAAATCACACACAAAAATTTGTTAAAGTTGACTTTGCTAAGTGACCTTGATCTTTAACGCATTTTTCTGAAAACAATTGGTCAACACCTTGGCTGATCCTCAACCCTTCTACCAATCTTGGTTCATATTAGAATAAAATAGTTTTAGGTATTTTGTTCACACACTGAGTCGATATTTTACCTTGGCGTTTGATCTTCATCCTTGACTCAATTTTCTTATTATCAAATACTTTCGTTCTTACCTCACCCTGATCCCCTCCACCAAGGAATGTCTTAATCGAATAAAAACTGATTATTAAGTTGACCTTGATAGGTCAATCTTTGACCTAACGCTGGTACCTTGATCTTTGACTTATTTTTCCAAAAAAAAAAAAAAAGTTAACCCCTTGGCTATCAATCAACACGTTCTTTAAGTTTGGTTAAAGTCGGATAAAAACTGCTTGATATATTTTGTTCACACACACACACACACACACACACACACACACACACACACACACACACACACACACACACACACACACACACACACACACACACACACACACACACACACACACACACACACACACATGGAGCTGCTCTCACTTCGAGAGCGAGGATAAATACTGTAATAATCTTATACACGTGAGATTATTAGATTGAGGTAGAGTTTCGTTCAGTAGTTGCTTAACACCATCTTCAAGCGGCATCACACTAAGAACTTGCTAAATTAATCCTAAATAATCTAGAGATTGAAAAATTCAGAAGTTGACCGAGTACTTGTTGTACAGATGTTATGTACAGATGTTACCAATAACTCCCTTTATACTTATAAATCCCCAGGGTTATGAGTGAAGAATTCTTCCCTTCTATTTCCCTTGAATGGTACTGATTAGATAAGAATGGTATCGCCAATCTTTGACACAGTTTTGAGCGCAGTAAAAAAACAATTGTCCCTAACTGTGCACTGGTCGTTTCTTCTACCTGGTACAGTCAGTGTTGTCAGTCATCCTTCGTCATGATGTGTGAACCGGAGAATATCGACTGATGAATTAGAAGTATTCAACCGTAAGGAGAAGAGGAGGACAAGGAATGGGGAGGACGACAGGGCCTGGTGTTTGAGAGGTGGCGTAGTGGCTTTCTTGCTGGCTTCAAGTTTGATAGACGTTGGATCAAGACAATTACTGTACTTAAATATCTGGGTGGACGCTAACAGCCTAACCTTACCTTACCTTACCTTAGTGCCAGTCAAGTGGCGTTGGCGACCATGGAGCTCCATTCTTCCCTCCCATGCGCCACTCTCACAATATCCGCCACACTCCATCTTCCGTCAATATCATCCAGGAGACTGTCCATGTACTTAAGTCTTTGTCTGCCTCTTGCCCTCGTACCCTCCACTCTTCCCAACAGACAGTCACTCTCAAAGCCTTTGTCCTGCATGACATCGCCTAAGAACTTCAGCTGCCTTCTTCTGATACACTTCAGTTAACTTCTTTCAGTACCCGCTCTTCTTCATACTTCCTCGTTTGTGACCCGATCTGTCCAAGGAATTCTTACCATTCTTCTTATAAACCACATTTTCACAACTCTTAAAAAAAAAAAAAAAAACAGCCTAACGCCTGTCCGTAAACAGTTTACTTGTATTGCCAAATCTTATGCGAATATCTGTTTTACCGCTTGTACTTTCGCGTAGTTACAACAAAATATTTATCAAGGAAAAATAAAATGTTGGGACAAAACGCATAATTTTGCATATTATATAGTTCTTACTTTAGATTAGTATACTGAGTTTGTGCTGCAACTGTGAAAAGCTCTGTGGATATTTTCTGTTTAAAGAATTGGCATATTGGCCATAGTGATTGGTTTGCAACTCCCCACTCCGCTCCGCATTCATTAACACATATACACGCCTCATCTATTTCGTATTCGTTCATGTTTTTCTCTTTCTACCTTGAACTCAATCACCCATCATTTATTATCAGGGTTATAGACGGATGAAGATGGCCTTTACATATGCTTTGATATTACCACAGGTTTGCTTTTATAACACAATGAATGATCTTCTTGAAGCTATTTACTTATGCTTGGTTCCTTCATTAGGTTGTAGTTTCGAAAAGAGGACCACGAAGGTAGTAGTGCAACATAAAATCAAAATATATATGGAAATTATACAACACTCCAGTCAGCAGCAATTGTACCATTCTAAAGTATTTCTTGCTTGGTTTAATCCGGGAGAACTAGAGAGGAAATGATATATGGCCAGTACCGAAGTAAAGTTCATGTATCGATAAAATGGGGTAAAATGACAACAATACGACTGGCCAAATTAAAGATGTCTCATTACCAAAAGTGGTTGACTACTAGTGAGTTAAAAGTAAAGGATAAAGATGTACAGTGAGCAACAGTAGTCGTGTCGCGGTTTTGTCTGAAGATTAAATGTAACTCGTGAAACATTATGAACCGTCCGTATGACAGACGGCGGAATGTACCAGACGCTCAGCCCGTTAGCTTATGTTTTCACCAAATTTCACGACACGATTATTGTTGCTTACTGTACAACAGTATATTTCACTGTGTTGAAGATTTCTGTATCGTCAAGATGACCTACAGTAGCAGCAGTCTGTAACTTTTCAACTATTGCACAAAGTCTGATATTTTTATGTCTCTTCAATCGGCCCTCAGCATAGAACCTTTATGCAGTGACTGCCACCACTGCTGTCATAATTACAACGATTACTACCAGCATCATTAACATAACCACCACCATTACCACCACAATTACTACCAACACCACAATCATTACAATCGTCATTTCCAGCATCATTAACATCACTGCTATCATCATAACCACTGTCATAACCACCACTATTATCACTATCGCTAAAGTCATCACTGTCATCATTAGGGCCTACAATCATCATTAACATCAGTATATCATCATAACCACCATGGCTATCACCACAGTTACCAGCATCACTACAATCATTAATACCGTCATTACATTCTCAGCATCACCACAAAAGTCTCCCTCCAACTACAGTCTCTCCACTCCATATGATAATGTCTAGCAACACATATTTTTTTTGAGGCGCGTGTATATTCTTTCATACGACTTACTTATACGAGATATGACATTATGATTTTACCTACAGCGTGATGTGTGAGGTATCCGTACTCCAAAGGTTAGTGTTGACCTTTGACCTCCCCATCTCTCTCTCTCTCTCTCTCTCTCTCTCTCTCTCTCTCTCTCTCTCTCTGATACAAACACATCTCCCATCACACACACACACACACACACACACACACACACACACACACACACACACAACTAAGGACTTCTCGAGGGCATGTGTAATTCGCCGGGTCGGTCAGGATCACTTGATGGTCGTGATCGTCAGCTTTTACCCTCCCGGAAGGGAGCTGAGAGCTCATATAGTCCGATCTAAGGGCAAGGCTGTGACCTTCACACACGCACACACCCGTCGTGTGTGTGTGTGTGTGTGTGTGTGTGTGTGTGTGTGTGTGTGTGTGTGTGTATGAAGCCCCAGTTAGTAAAGAATTCTTTTTATGAATATTTCGTAAAAAACAGATCATTGATAAATAAATAAAAAACAAAAGATTACTACCTGCGAGCATTATGTACATTATTATATTCTCGAATGGAAGAGTACTGTTTTGACATTCAATATTCTCTCTCTCTCTCTCTCTCTCTCTCTCTCTCTCTCTCTCTCTCTCTCTCTGAAACAAGCACATCCCCGCATTGTGCACACACGGAAAACTAAACGTTTCCCTGGGAATTGTGTGTGTGTGTGTGTGTGTGTGTGTGTGTGTGTGTGTGCATGCATCCGAGTCTTAAAGCGCGTCCACACGTGTGCCAGAATAAGCGCTGGCAACAAGTAAACAGCACAATAACGAATAAGCTGCAAAAATGCTGGGAACAGCAGCGTCCACATCATGTTGTTAACATCATGATAAATTCACAGCTGCCCCGTATGGACACACTTATCCCATCAATTCTGCTGCCAGCAGGTTTAAAGCTACACTGTAACATGTTTGCATACATTTGTCCAAATATTGCTGCATACACGTATCCAAACATGTTGCCAGCTGTGTTGTCAACACATGTTTGAGCATACGTGTGGACGCGCACATAGACAAGCTTATTGCTACCCATCAAATAATGTACCGTTCTCCACTCATTGCTGAAGAGATGAGGACTTTTTTTGACAGAAGGAGAAAACTCAGTAAAAAATGCCTATTAACTGGACGAAGGGCACTGAGGCAGACTTTTTTTTTTGGGTGACATTCTTCTCCTGGAATAGTATCCAGAGTCGTCTGTTTACATCCAGGTCCTTAATTATAATTTTGAGGGAACAGGAAGAGGGGGTAAACTGTGAATAGGAAAATAAAGTGAACAAATCGTTAACAAGAAGAAGGGGTGAACAAACCGTAAACAGGGTGATGAGGTGAACACTCTGAATAGGAAGAAGGGGTGAGCAAATCGTTAACAGTATGAAAGGTGAACAAACCGTGAACAGGAACAAGAGGCGACTATATCGTAAACAGGAAGGAGTGAAGAAACCGTAAACAGGAAGAAGGGGTGAACGAACGGTGAACGGGAAGAAAATGTGAACAAACCGTTAACAGGAGGAAGAGGTAAATAATCCGGCTTCACCAGTCTAACTGAGCCAAAAATCGAATTGAAGTTCTTCCCTAGGTGACCTGGATTTGCTATCCAGTGCACCACTGACCTTCCCAATGATCGATATCTCAGAATATTGCATACAGTACTGTCATAGCATCCCTCACTTAACCATCATTTTTCTGCATAATGCACGTTAATATACTTACGTAGGGTATCTACACAGATTGACACTCCAGAGATGCTTATCCATTGAGCCTTTGTTTAGTCCTTTATTGTCTCATCAGACGTTAGGTGGCCGAGCGATTGGCAGCTCATTGTCCCCAAACCAACTCAAGATTATTAAAAACTATTTAATTATAACATAATAGTTACATGTAAGCAATACATACCTATAAGGAATGGGGTAATTTTTTTTCTATACATTTGTTATGGGAACTACCATTCAGTGACATTAATATATGCAGTAAGGATGTGGGAGACCATTGTGGTATCATGTATGAAGTACACGAGGTGGCATTTAACCTCCGAAGCCCACGGTAATATGCCAATAAAAACACAGACCCCCAACAATCCTACACTAGGTTCACCTGTCCCCCTATCTCCACTCTATACCTGCGTCCTCTTCTTCCACTTACCTCCACCACCTACCTTCTTCCTCCTTCATTCTCTACCTCCCTTCTCCACCTCTCTCCACTTTCTACCTCGTTTCTGCCAGCTGCCTCCACTTTTTAGTTCCCGTCCTCTCTACCTACCTCCATTTTCTACCTTCATTCTCCTCAATTTACCTCTGCTCCCCATCGCCTCCCTCCTTCACTTCACTGACCTCCATTCGCCACCTCATCTATTTTCTACCTAAATTCTCCACCTCTCACAACTCCATTCGACCTCTTTCTTCATCTTCTCTGTCGACCTTCCTTCGATATCTCCCTCCTCCTCCATTTTTCAAGTCACTTCACCATCACCTCTTATTTCCTTCCAACAGTTCATTTCCTAGTCTTTTACTTCTGCCTACTTATCCTCCCTCTCCCCTCCATCTCCCTTGTAAGTATCTTGTTTTATTTCTCCGTTTTCTCTATCCTCTTTCCCTCCTCCACGCACCTATCTCCACCTACGTACCCGAACCTCAATTTACCTGCCTCCACATCCACCTATCTCCACCTCCACATATCTCCCCTCACCTCTACATCCATGTCCTAACTACCACTTACCTACTTCTTTCCACCTCTTCCTGTCCATCACCTTCTCTACCTACCCACCTCTACCTCCCCCTGCCTACCTGCATCTCTCCTTGTCAACGTCTTGAAAAGAGAGAAGAGAGCAACTGTTTGTGTGGCGGAAGAGAGGACCGGTATCGGGGAAGAAGCAGGGTCGTATTTTATTCCCAAGCTGAGGCGATGAAAGTCTGTGTGAAGGAGAGTGACTGATTCAGGGAGGGGGAGAGGTGGAGGTAGGGGAAGGGGAGAGGGGAGAAAGGGAGTTAGATTGGATACAAAGGGAGAGGCAGAGGGAACGGAGGGGAGAAGAGGAGAAAGCGAATTAGTGGGGAGACGAAGGGAGAACCAGAGGGAAGGAAGCCGGAAAGGAAATGAAGGGAATTAGTAGGGAGACAAAGGGGGGGGGAAGTGGAGAGAGAGAGAGAGAGAGAGGGGTAAATAGCACCCCAACAGAAACTCATCAGTGCGGTGTGTGCGTGAGTGTGGCAATGGGAATAGGAAATGAATAGATGATGCAAGATAGACATTGATAAATATGACTGAGCAGTCCCCGCCACTCGAGAGATATTGCCCGGCATAGAGAGAGAGAGAGAGAGAGAGAGAGAGAGGGATGGAATGGGAGAAGAGGAAGAGGAGAGCGAGACTGGAGGGGGAGCGTGTTAAGGAGAGAAAAGTTAGAAAGTGAAAAGAGAATAAGGAGGAGGAGAGATGCAAGAGAAGAGTTAGAAAGAAGGGGTGAAAGAGGGGAGACTGAGGGAGAGAAAAAGAAGAGAGGGGGGGGGGCAGAGAAAGAGGACTTGGAACCACACAGAGAGGTGAAGAGATGAAGAGGATGAGAACGATAAGGGCCAGGAAGGAAAGAGAGAGTGTGGGACAAGTGAGGAAACTGGGTGAAGTGGGAAGAGACAGATAAGAGAGAGAGAGAGTGAGAGGATTAAGAGAATGGAGCGTGGGAGAGAGAAAGGAAAGAGGGAGAGTCTGAGAGGAAGTGAAAAAAAGAAAGTGACGTGATATTTAAGAGCATAATATACAGTTTACTGACTACATATATGTCAAGGGACTCTAGTGAGAAAAATGAACAGCAAAATCCACCAAGATCTTCACAGCCAACCCCTGAGAGAGAGAGAGAGAGAGAGAGAGAGAGAGAGAGAGAGAGAGGTGGGGGGAGGGCAAGGGGTCCCAGTCAGGATGAGAAATGAGATCGGGAGGACTGATGAAACGCAAGGCTCTTGTTGTGGCATCTTTTTTACTGTGTGTGTGTGTGTGTGTGTGTGTGTGTGTGTGTGTGTGTGTGTGTGTGTGTGTGTGTGTGTGTGTGTGTGTGTGTGTGTGTGTGTGTGTGTGTGTGTGTGTGTGTGTGTGTGTGCGTGCGTGCGTGCGTGCGTGCGTGCGTGCCTGCGTGTGTGTGTGTGTGTGTGTGTGTGTGTGTGTGTGTGTGTGTGTGTGTGTGTGTGTGATTGTTATACTGTATGTCACAGGCTCTGGACATTACTACTCTTAATTAGTCTTTAACTTTTTGACCTACGTATCACACAAGTTACTACTTCGACACTAATACTCACCGTCCATATTGATGCAGTTTGGACAGTCGTTTGGAAATGTTTTGACTGTATTAGCGTGGATGCTTTTTGTGACTTGCCAGTGTGTCGTGTTGAAGGTCAAAAAAAAAAAATATCCAACCAGAAATCCACAAGCTTTACTGTGCGCCAGCCCTGGATCGATATTAAGTCCTACCAAATAGTAGCCGTTCTCTCTCGTATGTCCTGTGACACCGGCTTGCATTCATTAGTTTATGAGAAACTTTTCCAGCTGAAGTAAATAGATGTTGAATTCTTTACCTCAGTTGCATAAAATGTTTTGTTCGGTAATCGAAAGGAAAGTATTATGAATGTATTGAACAAATTTCTATCAGATTCTTATTAGCATATCACCTTTTACTTTCTTTCTGTAACTGTTTGCTTATCTCTTTGGCGAAGTGGTGACATATGGTTTGTTAAACGTAGGAGGATTGCTGGGCATCAGGGCATGTCTGTTTCCAGAATCAAACATACAAGTGGAAAAAAAAAAAAAAGGAAAACAATGTTAATTGTCGTCACGTATATACTTACCACACTCTACACATTAATATATTGTTTTATTTCAACCAAACTTTTTAAACTGTTACATCTTCAGTATTTCTTCTATATGTGTACGGTGATGTTTAAACTGTTGTCAGCGCGTTTGTACTTTCGAAGACGAAGTTAAAGGGCTTTAGTTCCCTGGAGCAGGGATGACAGTTTTCCGTCTGACTATTCAGGCTCTAGCGACAGCAGTTATCGGCCGATTTCGATGACTGAAATGTCAGATAAATCCTCTTCACCTGACGATGTACCTTCGTCGGAGTGATGAACACGTTCAGAGGAACCATAAGGTCACCATGGCCGAAAGTGTATCACTAGAAAGGGCTTTCAAAATGTAGTAAATTACACCCCAACACACTTTTAATACAACTCTAGAAAGTAACATATTCCCCCCCCAAAAAAAAAAAAAAAATGAAATGTCAGTGATGCTACCTCATCAGGTGGAGCAGGCAGTCAGTGAAAAAGATAGTAGGTAGGTAGGTAGATATGCAGATATGTAAATTGGAAGGTAGGTAGGCCGGAAGTCAGGGAGATAGGATGGGGGATAGGCGGGGAGGTAGGTAGGGAGGTAGGTAGTGATGTATGTAGACAGCCAGAGAGGCAGTCAAGGAGGTAGGGAGGTAGGGAGGAGGTACGGTAGGTAAGAAAGTAAGTAGGTAGGGACGAAAGTAAGTAGCGAAAAGAAACAAGAAATGCAAGACAATCATTTATAGGGAGGTAGGTAGTCTGGAACGTACTGTAGGTAGGATGGTAGGTAGGGAAGAAGGTAAGAAAGTAGGAAGGTAAGCAAGTAAATCGCATTACAAAGAATTCACTGTAAAGTGCCACGACAATAGATCTCGTCTTTGGTATAATTCCGTGTCATATATATATATATATATATATATATATATATATATATATATATGTGTGTGTGTGTGTATATATATTGGCTTCATTTAGTAAATATCTAAATATTGTTGTATCTACTGTTTAAATTTTACATTTCTAACCTCTAAAAATTTATTTTTATTTCAGAGGTTATACATTACATCTGTGTTGGTTTTCCATTTCTCAGTGTATGACTATCGTTTTCTTTTTTTCAGCTTCTGTTTCTGCATTGTTTCATCTTTTTTAGTTATCTCTCTGTTCATATAAATTTTTTCACTACTATAACATTGCTTTTGTCCTTTTCTTGGCACCAACCCACGAATTTAATCAAATCTGGAAAGCCATTTAGTAGCAAAATTAAAAGAAAAAATGACCATTAAACTCTTACTATATAGACACACTCATTCCCTTTTAAAAACAATTATATAAGTGATAGCAAGAATGGAGCTAAAAATACGTCGTCGCAGTAAAGGGCATAAAAGAACTCCTTTTCCCACAGTGAGATTTGCTAAAATTCCTCCCCTCTTTTCCCAACTCTGTTTCTAAAATTCCTCCCCTCCTTTTCCAACTCTGTTTCTACCCCCTCCCCACCCCTCTCTCTCTCTCTCTCTCTCTCTCTCTCTCTCTCTCTCTCTCTCTCTCTCTCTCTCTCTCTCTCTCTCTCTCTCTCTCTCTCTCTCTCTCTCTCTCTCTCTCTCTCTCTCTCTCTCTCTCTCTCTCTCTCTCTCTCTCTCTTTCTTGTATGGCAAATTCTGTTTATCTTAGTGTATAATTGAAAAAGTTTGCCTGGACGTGCAGCAAAAACAAATTACAGGACCTTATTTTTTTCAGTGTCAGTAGCATTCCACCAGGTTTGAATGGGACAGCCTGATATTATCGCACAGAGCGTCAATCCTGGGCAGAGATAACAGAAATGTTATAACTAAATTTCAATTAAGAATGTGACAGTGAAACAACAAATTATACGGATCCGATCAAAATAAGGAGACATACCAGAAGAAAATTAACAAAAGTATAGAATGAAACTGATAAATGAGAGAGAGAGAGAGAGAGAGAGAGAGAGAGAGAGAGAGAGAGAGAGAGAGAGAGAGAAAGAAAGAGCGATTAAAAAGAAGAAAGAGGGAGAGACAGTAATCCTTGGAAGAGACATTGCAGACTAAAACAAAAAGTACTATAAAATGCCGCAGATAAAAGGTAATAGTAAGAAATAAAGATTAAAGTCCACACCGAGGGGGAAAGAATTACTAAAGGAGGAATGAGATAGTTAGAAAAATGTCGTCCCTCTCATTAGGTAAAGTGATGAGAGATAGTGTCTCACGAACTATTGGTCCTTTTTAACGTCAGTCAGGCATGTCCACCCTCCTATAAGTTCACTCCATCACATAACACGTCACTCTCACTTCCCACAGCATTACCCACTCCATTTCCACTCCCATACAATTTCACTCCATCAGATAACACGCCTCTCTCACTTCCCACAGCATTGCCCACTCCCTTTCTACTCCCCTACAGATTCACCCCATTATATACACGCCTCTCTCACTCCCCACAGCAATGCCCACTCCATTCCCACTCCCATACAATTTCACTCCATCAAATAACACGCCTCTCTCACTCTCCACAGCATTGCCCACTCCTCTTCTACTCCCCTACAGTTTCACCCCATTAGATACACGCCTTTCTCACTTCCCACAGCAATGCCCACTCCAATCAGACTCCCATAAAAGTTCACTCCATCAGATAACACGACTTTCTCACTCCCCACAGCATTGCCCACTCCCCTTCTACTCCCCTACAGGTTTGCTTCATCAAATAACACGTCTCTCTCACTCCCCACAGCAATGCCTACTCCCTTCTCACTCTCCTATAAGTTCCCATCAGATCCACGCCTTTCTCACTCCCAACAGCAATGCCCACTCCCTTCTCACTCCCATACAAGTTCACCCCACCAGATAAACGCCTCTCTTACTTCCCACAGCAATGACCACTCCATTTCCACTCTCATACAAGTTCACCCCATCAGATAAACGCCTTTCTCACTCTTCATAGCAATGCCCACTCCATTTCCACTGCCAGACAAATTCGCCTCTTTCACTCCCCAGAACATTGCCCATTCCTCTCCTACTCCCTTACAGATTCACCTAATCAGATACACGCCTTCCTCACTCCCCACAGCATTGCCTTCTCCCCTTCCACTCCCCTACAAGTTCACGACATCAGATACACATCTGTCTCTCGTTCTCCAGAGCGATTTCTGATTTAAAAAAAAAAAAAAAAAGACTTTTAAGGAGAGTAATAATAGATTTTATAAGGAATACCGGTAGGCTCACCCCAATCATACGTTCCATACACAGGATGCACTAATAAACACAGGCAACACTACGCTCTAGCAACCTTGCATCTGACCAAGCACATACCCTCTACCTCGTTGCACACCTAACCAAGATGTGTATAACGGCCCTCACCCCCCTCCCTTTCTGCATAACACACACACATTAAAACTTTAAAATTTCACTTTTTTTTTTTTTTCCATGGTAAAATAACTCTGCCCTTTAAGATTACTTGGGCAGGGCGCATTGAAATCTCAGAGATTTTTTTTTTTTATTATTATTTTCAAAAAACTATTTAAGACACAGCATTCCACCATTCAAAAGACACCAGTTCACTATAAGACACATAACTATGTGAAAATTTCATGTCTCTATAGTTAATACTTTCTGAGTTTTGCTCCGGAAACGAAATCTCTACGCCTTTTTACTTTTTCATTAGTTAAATGAAAAGCTAATTAAGACACAGCATTCTACCTATCAAAAGGCACCAGTTTACTATAAGACACATTACTTTGTGAAATTTCATGACCCAGTAGTTATTAGTTTCTGAGATTTGTTCCGGAAACAAAATCTCTACGTCTGGCCAGCTGCCAAGCTGCCCAACTCTACGGAGGGGCACCAGTGATAACAGTACCCTTCTATGACTTTCCAGGTGGAGGGTAAAAAATATATATAATTTAATTACATGATTAATACTGGACTTGGGCTCGTAAAGCACTCCTACCACTTACATTCTCTCTCATTCGGATATGTGCTTGTCATTTATGTGTCTATATTGATTTAGCTCTGGCATATCTTTCACACAAAAACCTCTCTCTGTCATGCAACCACGCGTTCGCGTTAATGAGATACAGGGCTTTTTAATTACAAGCAGAAAAACAGCTCTCCAGTTTCAACGGGTTTGGAAAGCATTACAAGGGACATTATTAACCTCTTCACTCCTATCACGTAGCTATATATATCTTTTACATGAACTTGGCCCAGATTTCTGTCGTTTATATCTTATTTCAGGTATCTCAAAGGCAGAAAAGACTGTGTTCTGTCTCACCATCCTTTCCTTAACACTTCTCAGTGATTAACACCATTTTCCAGTGTTCATCTATTGTTACAACTCCACACTCCCAAGGTGGACAGATGGAAATTTTAGGCTAAATTCGAGTAAAAACGGTACAGTACATTCTTGCTAAATGTTTCGGTTTAAGGGAGACTTTGTAAATTGTTAGGCGTAGATAGAGCTTCGTCGCCGCCTTCCTTATTAAACGGTTCTCCTAAGGTGAAAAAAAAAAAAAAAAAAAATATATATATATATATATATATATAGAGAGAGAGAGAGAGAGAGAGAGAGAGAGAGAGAGAGAGAGAGAGATGGTATCAGCAACAATAAGGGGGGGGGAATAAGTATTATTTCTGCAGGGAACTTCTCTCTTGCCTCTAAAAGGGCGAATGAGGAAGTTATGAAAATCTTAAGTTAATCTGAGGGAGAGAGAGAGAGAGAGAGAGAGAGAGAGAGAGAGAGAGAGAGAGTGTGTGTGTGTGTGTGTGTGTGTGTGTGTGTGTGTGTGTGTGTGTGTGTGGTGATAATTTAAAAGTCTTCACGGTGCTGTGAGAGTTACAAGACAGAGACAACATAATAATAATAAGAATAATAATAACAATAGTAATAAGTTAGCAAAATGATAGTTATAATAATAATAATTATTATTATTTTTATAAGTATTATCAATAATACTAATACTAATACTAAAGCTAATAATGATGATGATATTATTATTATTATTATTATTATTATTATTATTATTATTATTATTATACTGCTATTATTATAACATAAATAATAATAATAATAGTAATAATAATAATAATAATAATAATAATAATAATAATAATAATAATAATAATAATAACAATAATAATAATAGTAACTAGGGACCCCCCAACGGTGGAATCACATCAGTCGCGACCTCATAAATAGCGCGGCCCGGAATATGGCCTTGATCTTGACCTACTTTCACCAGTTTCGAACTCGTAGGAGATTTTCGTTCTTACTACACATCTGTACAATTTTGTGATGATATCTTTAGCGGTTGCTAAGTTATCGTGGTAACTGACACACATACCTTGACGTACTTTCATTAATTTCGAACTCGTAGGAGATCTTCATCCCTACTACACACCTGCAAAATATTGTGATGATATCTTGAGCGGTTTCGAAGTTATTGTGCTAACGGACACACAGACACACAGACAGACAATCTGAAAACAATACTTGAAGGAGATTATCATCCCCACTACACGCTCATAAAATATCGTGATGATACCTTGAACGGTTTCGAAGTTATCATGGTAAAAGACACACAGACCTTGACCTACTCTCACCTTTTTTCCTACTACATACCTGTAACGTTTTGTGATGATATCTTGAGCGATTGCGAAGTTATCGTGCACACACACACACACACACACACACACACACACACACACACACACACACACACACACACACACACACACACACACACACACACACAACTAACAAATTGAAAACAATACCAGCTTCGCTATCGTGGCTGGTAATAATAATAACAATAATAATAATAATAATAATAATAATAATAATAATAATAATAATACAGAAATAATCATGTAACTTATATGGGGAGTTCATAGGTTACGAAATATTAAACAACTTATTCTAGACCTAGCCTCATCCAACAGAGAGCATCATATAAAGTAACTAGAAAGCACCCACAGAACGCATACCTCCTCCAATGCCATTAAAAAGGATTCGAATCCGGATCCGTGGATGGACCTTCCAGATCCGGATCCAGATTCCGATGCGGATCTCCCCCTAAATTTTTTTCAGTTCTTTGTTGGCCCATGGCCAACCTTTCCACAAAATTTCATTGGAAATCATTGAGAACTTTTGGAGATATTGCCCTGGATACTCCGGATCCGGGCCCGGATTCGTTCCCAAATTAAGTAATTTCTTCCTTGGCCGATGGCCCACCCTACCACAAAATTTCATCCAAATCCGTCCATAAACTTTTGTGTAATCGCGGATCCGGATCCACCCCAAAATTTAATCAATTCTTTCTTGATCCATGGCCCACCCTTCCACAAAGTTTCATTGAAATTTGTTGAAAACTTTGAGATATTTTGCGAGATACTCCGGATCCGGATCCGGCCAGAAATATAATACTTTCTTTCTTGGCCCATGACCCACCCTTCCTCAAAATCCGGTCATAACTTTTTGAGTAATCCTGCTAACAGACAGACAGACAAACAGACAAACCAACCAACAAACACGGGATAAAACATAACCTCCTTGGCGGAGGTAATTAGTCACCCCTTCACTTCTCTCTGGCTGATTATTTTTCTGTAATCTCTTAACCTGCTTATTTGCGGTTTATAGAGACAGTAAGAAAAGTATAATATAGCTGAGAGAGAGAGAGAGAGAGAGAGAGAGAGAGAGAGAGAGAGAGAGAGAGAAATTAAGCTCTACCAAATTTTTCATCACAAAAATTTAGTCCATACTCATCCCAGTATAGCTTTAATGTGACATGAACTCACATATACCGAAGCTTTCACGCTTCTCGCTGTCATTACTCAGGAATTCTCATAGCCTGCCGAATCCCCCCCCCCTCCTCTCTCTCTCTCTCTCTCTCTCGTTTCCTTCCAGGGCTCCCCATAGCCTCTTCATTCAAGAAGGTATTTATTGTCATCTTGAGCTACCCTTTCTCACACATGTTCATTTCAAACTTAAAATTAATCAATCTGTGACAAGCTAAAACATTCACATAATCTTTCTTTACCCAAGTCCCTCATTAACTCCGGTAGATTCATTTCCTGTTTTCCCCTCTCATTAAGAGAAGGTAAGAAAAAGTCGTTTGTCGTTAAAGCTTGACCAATTGCTATCATATAATTATATTCCATACGTTGTACCCTATAAAATAGAGACGGACTTGATGTATACGCATAACATCTCTTTATTTATCTCTTTCTGATTACTCTTAGAGCTCTCATAGACTTTTCACACTGAAACATGTTCGTCATCAGGAAGTTCTGCCATGACCAACCTGCTGATTTAATCTATAGCATGTCCCTCATCACCTCAAGACTAGCCAGCATTATACAAGTACTACATTTTTACTTCTCTTATTGATTAGGAAGTTCAAAGCTTGTATATACAGAAAAAAGAGTATTAGCCTGAGGTAGATTAACGCTTCACCACATATTAGGTTTATTCATCACTTGCACATTATGATCTCGACACTAACCAGACACAAAGATACCACACTGTCTGATTAACCATGTAATCCAAAAGCAGTTTATTCTCTCCTTCTTTAAGAGACAGGAAAGATATTTTTTAAAGTTCGTACCATAAATACAGTACACGTCCCAGAAGCACACAAAAATACCTCTGTACTCCACCCTCTTATTAACCCTGTAGTCTCAGAGTCTGTCCGCTCCTCCCTTTTAGGAGACAGGAAGGAAAAGTTTTAAGGGGGGAAATTAGAGGAAAGGAAAAAAGCAGACCGGTGCGAGACAACTCTACCGGGTCGCCCCGCTGAGCCAAGCGTAAAAATAAAGATGGATTTGCCTCATTACCTCGGAATTTTCTCCATTAACTTGAGATCTCTGGCTGTTTTGTTGAGGACGGGAGGCGGAGAGTTTGGAGGAGGAGGGGGGGGGGACAGTTTGGTGGATGAGGGCAGTAGTGGGGCGAGAGTGACAGTAAGAGGGACGGGGGAGCAGGTGGTTTAATGGTAACATATCCAGCTTTCAAACTGGAGGACTTTGAGTATACGATTCTTGGATAAAATAGACTCTTGGATGAATCTCTCTCTCTCTCTCTTTCTCTCTCTCTCTCTCTCTCTCTCTCTCTTTCTCTCTCACCTGTTCATCCGGCAGTTGAAATGAGGAGCTACATGCAAATTCGATTATTGCCTGTATTATTTCAAAGAAAGATTGAAGCTAAGTAAAAGTATATTGTTCCCGTTTTTTCCCCTTTGTGCAGTGGATAGGCATGAATCATGTCTTTTTCGTCTTCATAAAAGGGGAAGAGACCTTGAAGGGGAGTTTGGGAAGGAGTTGGGAAGGCTGAGAGAGAAGCGAAAGACTTAGCAGGGAGAAGGGGATATGAGCATGTGTAAGAGATGAGGGGAAGAAAGAGTGGGAGGGAATTCGTATAGAAAGGAGGGAGGAGAAACAGAAAGGGTAGAACACTGTATGAGAAGAAGGACAGGGGGGGTGGCAAAGTGTAGAGATGGGAAGAGGTCGTGCAGGAAAGTTGAGGGAAGGGGGAAGCGGCACAGGAGAGTGGAAGAAAGACATTTGGGTTACATAATTGACTATCCTGGTTCCTACTGTGTAGCCAAACTGGACCCAAGTAGTGCCGACACGATAAACACAGTTTCACCGTTGGATATAAATCCTACATCTGCATTTTCGTTCTTATAAATGGCTTAAAGCTGTCCTGATTTCCTTCACTTAAGAGGTATAGGGGATTTCTTTTACTTGATTATGTCTCCGGATATGTAAGAAAGAGTTTTATTCCGAGTGGTTAAGGAGGCGCACTACAAGTATACCCTTTTCATTCTAATCTGGCCTAAAATTACCATTTCACCATCCATTATTACTAAGACGTAACAAGAGGGTAACATTAGAACATGTTGCTAGTCACGGAGAAGTGTTATGGAAAGGATTTAGACCCACAGTATTGTCTCATCTTCCATTGGGCTACGTGAATTACTCTGCAAAAGGACGAAAATCTGGGGCAATATAAAGCAAAACGACTATAGCACTTTAGCCTTGCTAGCACATTTCAACATACATCCCAATATTGCATTTATGTATTAGGCGCAGTTAATGTCAGTAATGGATACATGGTTAGCATACAAAACGACGATTAGATGCCATATGAGAAAGAAATCGATAAGAAAATATTAATGCCAGTGATGAATGTCAATAATGTGAGAATTATATTGATAAGAAGAAATTAATGTCGGTAATGGAAAAGCATAAGTAATAAGTAGATTTAATGTGCGAAATAACACGATAAGAATATATTAACAGCAAGACCTCCTAGCTGCCGGCAGCAGGATACAATGCCTTTCCACCTTGGTAATGGTTTTTTTTTTTTTTTTTTTTTTTTTTATGTGACCGACTCTGGGCATAGGCTTCACAGCCTGCTTTCAAGGCCCAGTAGTCCTCCTACGTACCGCACACCTCTACATGTCACCACTTCGGCGCTAACACCCACCGTCCATATTGAATACATGCTAGGGCTGTCTCATACAGGACTGGTGTATTGGTATTAGCAGGGGTATTTTTACGACATGTCGGCGGGCCTTCTGGTAGATCAGTAAAGTCTGATTTTATGAAATTCAAATCCTTAAACTGTTCCCTGCCTCAGCTTGATTTGAACCCGGGTCTGTCAGGACTGCAGGCCAACTCTCTACCGATTGAGCCACCGCCTCCCCTTAATGGGTACAGTCTGAAATCAATGGTTCTTTTGTACCTCACTGAAGCAGCAATATCCCTGACTGAATAATGCAGCTCATAATCACACCCAAAGGAATTTTAGGACCCAGTTCAACGGGTCGGGATTTCAGGTTTGTTATGAAAGGTTCTGTCCTCGATCTCGCCCTGTACTTCTGTCAGTTAAGGACTCTATGTTTTTTAGATCTCAACTTGGTGGAGGGTTTCGTCCTTTTGCAGCTTGTGTCGCGTGGTTCGAGACAATAAGACAACACCGCTGTACTCCATCCTTTCCACAACACTTCTTCATGACCAGCGACATGTGGTAGTGTTGATATAATGTAGTAGCTTAGCATTCAGAACTGAGAAGTGTCATACTGAAACCAAATTAAAGTGAAAATAATATTGCTACCTCCTCTTCTTTATCAGTTTATTTTACCACCGGACACGCTGATATTCTGCACTGACATATATGCAGCCCTGTCGATATTAACCCCGTTAGTCCGGTGACGTATTTTTGCTTTATTCTTGCCATAACCGTGAAACTAATTCAGTTAAAGGAGGAATATCGTGCTGCGAGTTGAATAATGGAGATCTGTTCCAACCTCGACACTAACAGATGGTTTTTCCCAGGCTTAGTTAAATCGCTTGCAAATTACAAGATAACATCCTAATATAGACCACCAGATTAACACAGGGGAGTAGTCGATGCATAATATACAAGATAAGTGGTGCTGAGGGACGCCTTCAAGTGGGGACACTGATAATGACTGGGTAGCTCCACTGGAGGGTTATACGCGTCTCTCAATTCACTCCCCATCCGCCAAAAGGCGGATGACGGACAGCAGGAGTAGGGTAACTCCAGTCAGCAATTCACAGGGTTCACATTTAAATTAGTGTGGAGTTGCTACTACTACTATTACTACTACAACTACTACTACTACTATTACAACTATTACTGATAATAATAAGTCACCAAGGAACTGGTATCAACGAAGCCTCCTAACCTCACGAAAAAGAGCCTACAAACTTTAACATCTGAGCCTAAGGAAGCCTTTATAATTTTATTTTTATAGTTTACTTCCTGACAATATTATTCACCTTGTATTAAACTCTTAGAACTGGGATTAGGCACAACCTTCATTTTCCTTTCACCATCAGATGGTTCTAAGACAAAATAAATAAATTGGTAGGAAAGGGAATGAAGTAAAAAAATACTCCCACACTTGACAGAAATCAGACAATTTGATGTGTGAACTCATGAGAAATCTAATGCTGTCGTTCTAGTGGATCACTTCTGAACTGTTACTATATGCTAGTTGATAATAAGATTTAATTTATAAATGTGCATATATTTTCAGAGCACTTCCTAAAAGTTAAATAATTTTGTTTTTCTTTGTTTCTAAAGATTTCACTACAAGAGAAGCATCTTAATCTAGACAAACATCGCTGGGGAAGGAGTATTTTCAGCAAAGGGTTAAATCATTGATAAAAATACTGCTGACAAATTAAGAAAAAAGTAATACAGAAATTAGGCTTAACGAATACTGATCTCTTAGTTGAATTGAATTATCTCAAAGTAACAAAAATAACCCGAAGAAAGACTTTATCGTTTCTATAAGGTAAAATCAGTCTCGAATTTACAGCAGGTAAGCCACGAACTCAATAAGCAACACCCACCCCTTAGCCAAGAGAAAGGGACTGAAATTAATGCCAAAACTGTACAATGAAAAAGGAGGTCACGGTACTGAAGAGGTTTTATCCGTCTTTGAATACAATGCAGGTAAATCGCTAAGCCAACGGAGAAAGCGCTAACTTAGTACAAATCTCCTCTTAGCTAAAAAAAAAAAAAAAGAAAAAAAAGAAGAAGAAAAAAAAGAAAGCTAGCAAGGGTCCTCAAAGCGAAATCTTGTATACTTCTTGCCATGTTCCACAGATTCTTTGTACTGCTTTGTTCTCAGGTTTTTAATTCACTCTGTTAGGCAATGTAATCTTTTAAGCGGGATGTTTTTAAGCTGCAGATCATTCCTTAAGCATTTCTTCATGTCGCATTGCCATACTTACGTACTTCCCTACCTGCCTTCCGTACCCACCTTCATACCTCGTGATGCATCTGCCTTCCTACTTACCTTCCAGTCTGCCTGCGTACTGTACCTACCCATCCACACACTCAGTTCCTTACATGCTGACCTGCATTTCTACCTACCCCTCTGCCTACCCGCCTTTCTACCTCTCTCCCTCCCAACTTACCTACCTACTTACCTTCCTTATACTCATCTATACATCCGCCTATCTGCTTATCGACCTACCTTCTTGTCAACCCCCCTACCTGCTTACCTCCCTGTCTACTTACATATCCACCTCGCTACCTACTTATTAACAACTTCCATATCTACCTACCTGCTTACCGACCTACTTCGTTGTCTGCTTCACTGCCAGGCTACCACCCTGTCTACCTACATATCTACCTTGATGCCTTTTTACCTCCCATTCTACCTACCTTTTTATCTGTTTCCTTATATTCTTCTCATTCAATCTCCCTGCCTACCTTTCTTCCTCCCTACTTATTTACTTACCTACCTGCTTTCCTACCCACCCGACTCAATACGTGCCTCTCTGCATGCGTACATCCATATATACAGTACCTACCTTCCAGCCGACCACCCTGCCAACCTCCGTACCAACTGTACCTCACAGTCTAATGATTTTGGGACAAAGGGGTAGACTATATATGTATGTGTTACAGGGAATTTGTGTCATCAGTGATTTCATTACATCCCTAGGGAGTTTGTGAAATGAGTTTAAATCAGGATGGGTTAATTAAGGTTAGATTAATTTAGGCTGCGGTTACGTTAGGCTGGGATATTCTAGGTTTAGTACAGGTTACGTTAGGCTAGGTTAGTTAGGTTAGATTGATACTTTAGATGAAGGCTTAACATAATTTAGCCTTCATCTGAATTTACCTAACCTAACCTAACCAACCTAGCCATACCTAACCTAAACTAAACCTAAATTATCCTACCCAGATCTAACTGCAGCATAAAATAACCCAACATTAATTAACCAATCCAGATTTAAACACACTTCACGAATTCCCAAGGAATTTCATGAAATCACTGGTTACACAGATTCCCTGTAACATACACATATACCGAATATAAATAATATATATATATATATATATATATATATATATATATATATATATATATATATATATATATGCAATTTGCCAGTTTCGAGAGAGTTGTATCAAAACTATGATGATGGGATAATTATTGGATTCTGGATGACGTCTCCAGTGACAAAAGTGGTATGCCTTTGTTCTTGCAAAATAGACATTCATGATCATCGTAACATAAGGGATGACTGGTCTGAGAATGTTGGCTACCCCGACAAGGGAACATCGTCAAGTAATGAGGATTCACCTGACACTGTCATCAAAATCGGTCCATAATTGTTGCCGCTAAAGCGCGATCAGACGAAAGGACGGATGGAAAACTGTCATTTCGGCCCAAGCACTCTGAGACCCTGGATTTCGTCTCCGGGAAAAGACATCATCATTCTGAAGAGATTTAACCACTGCTGAATATGGTGAAGGGAAATCGCTAAGTTAATCAAAAATCACTAAGTTAATCCACAAAACGCCCTCTGAGTTAAATGACGCTACTTACGACTAACAACAACTCACTAAAAGCAACATTACAGTATTTAAAAAGGCTTAAATCTTGCAGACTCTACTGGTTCATTTTCAGAATAAAAAAGAAGTCTAGAATTGTTCTTACCTTCAAACCCGAGGGTTAATTATCCGAGTACCAACACTGCTTGGCCACCTTGGTTCATTTCCAGCCAAAAATAATCATCTGGTGTTAATTGAACGTTAACTGAAACAGAACGTGAGAGAGCCATGGAAGGGTTAACCACTCTGATAATATATGGTGCAGGTCAGTAACTCAGACACTAGAAAACATACCCTCCTAATTCTGAGTCTTGCACTTAACTCTTAATCGCTGCTGTGTCCTCGAGGATTGCCTTAATAAAGTGAATTTTCGAGTTCGCAGGCAATATCCGCACGGAGCACCTTTTATTGGAGTCGCTGGAGGGAGGTTGGAGGGGGAGGGGGAGGGAAGAGAGCATGGGAAAAGGTGTATAGGAGTTTGTGTGGCTGGGAGAGTTGGAGAGTGAGCAGGTTAGAGGGCTGGTGGGTGAGTAAACGATATTTAACATCGAACAGAAAGCTCGTTATCACGAGTATCAAATCTCAAAATGAATTTCAGTACTCAAGGTTACTCAACGATGTTCCCCAAGGACAGTACCGTGATCGATGTTGAGTGATCTTGATTTCTCTCTATCAGAATCACAAATATCATGCCGGCTCCCCATGTGTAACTTCCCCCTCTGACTTCCCGACGGTTATTACAGTAATACGTCATTGATACTGAAGTTAATATCTCACATTCTCATACCTCTTGACGTGAGAAAATAACGGATTTGTCCAGATACTCCTAATCTTATTGCGCGTATTGATCGGCAATTTATTTTTGCCATCTTTTATCTTTTCCTCCTGCTATCATATTAGAGCCTAGAAAGCTCTAGAAGTAGAAATAAATGCTATACTTGCTTTGGTTGACGAAGGGCTCAATATTTATGAAACTGCAAGAAAAGCTGTTTGATCCACTCATTTTTCAAAACTGTAATTAAGTATGTAATTAAATGTTTATTGCTTTATAGTCATACATCCATGTAGGCTATACATTTGAACATTACATAACAAGCAACGGTCTGTTGAGCCTATGCTCCCTGACACACATTTTTATAAATACTATGTATAAATTGTGGTTGCTTTAGTTGGATATACCAGCTACAATCGTATGTGTATTAGAAAAAAAGTAAATTATTTAAATATAAACTACAACCTTATGGTTATCGGAAATATACATGCATAAATAAATACATATACATCGATATACATACACACATATACTTTTACATATATTTTGTACATCCATATTCTCACATACACACATGTGCACATATACAGTATACCCACGTACATATACACATACACATACATATACATACATACACATACACACACACATATACATACATATATATATATATATATATACTGTATATACACATACATACACTCACAAACATATACATATGTACACACATATACATATACATAAACATACATATATACCCACATACATACATACATAATATATATATATATATATATATATATATATATATATATATATATATATATATATATATATATATATATATATATATATTGCCAGACGCCTCAATCCCATTTACATTCACACACATACACATACTATGCATTAATTGTATCATAACATATGGTGCTTTTGTTCTACCCTAAATTATTACAAAATTATGTGTATTGTATGTGTTGCTGACCTAACAAATAATTTTTCATTTCCCTTTTAAATGTTAAGATATTACTTGACTTAAGGAGAATTTTTTTTTATCTATAGGTAAACCATTAAACAGTTGGGGGCCGAAAGATATTATACTGTTCTTGAAGAGGGTTGTTCTAAATTGTGGGGAGCATAAATTAATGCTGCCAGCATGCAGACTCCCACAATGGCCTACTGGGAGCCAAGGTCAGGTTGACCAATAAGTAATGGTGAAACGAACAAAGTAGAGTTGTATTACTTTTGTTCCGTTCTCATATTATAAATCAACTATTTCATGTATATATTGGTTGGTGAAAAGGACAGGCCGTCCTTGTTCGCCATACTGATTTGACGGCTTTTTTGTTATATATGTACGTTCGTGTATCTATCTATCTATCTATCTACATATATATATATATATATATATATATATATATATATATATATATATATATATAAATAAAATTGGCTCCTAGAGTTCCTGGGCGAGGGATTGTGCCGGGAGGGTACTAAGCATACCACCCTCCGCCTGTCGGCTCATAGTCGCGAAGCTCATAGGCCCCTACCCGGGCGTTCCCTACTTCTTTAACTTTTGAAAATTCCCAGTTCTGTCCCATGTTGAGGACACTGGGCTTGAATGGGTTAAAGAAACCGATAGATTTGCCAGTCTTTAAAGACACCGATAGATTTGTCAGTCTTTAACCCATTGGCTCCCAGAGTTCCTAGATGAGGGATTGTGCCGGCAGGTTACTAAGCGTACCGCCCTTCACCTATCGGCTCATAGTCGCGAAGCTCATAGGTTCCTACCCAGGGGTTCTCTACTTTATTAACTTTTGAAAATTCCCAGTCCTGTCCCATGTTGAGAACACTGGGTTCGAATGGGATATATATATATATATATATATATATATATATATATATATATATATATATATATATATATATATACTAAAGGCTGATCTTATCTTCATTTTGTAGGGTAGTTATTTATGAAACATTCGTCTATCATTCAAATTCATGTATCGAGAAAGTGCTTTTTTTTTTTTCCACTTTCCTGAAGGTACTTCTTGATGCGTATGAGAGAATGAAGAGAACTCTGGGGCCGTAATCGTGAACTTCCCTGAGCTTGAGGTGTGAATGAGGCAGTTTGTTAGTACTTATTATTCTATTTGTTCAGCTACCATACTTTTCACACCCAAATAAGAGTGAAATTTAAAGTAAAATCTACACATGAACATAATTTCTTGAGGAGATAATTGAATGCAGTGGATAATTAATTAGTTACCATTGTTTAAGAACCTTTATAAACACATCACCTGGGTGTCTCGGTAGTTGAGAGAGATAACCGTGTGAACGAGTAGATGAATTTGCAGCATCACAAGGATCCCGTGGTTGTATCTAATTCTTACTGCCAACAGACGATTCTAAGCTTATGAGAGACTTTTCGAGATGGAGAGGTTAAATACAGCCTTCAATTCAGTCGTTTACACTCGGGTACTCTTCAATGCTGAGTGAAGTTGTCACGTTGCCATTGCTGAGGAAGTTGTCAGATTGTCTGGTAAAAGCAAGACCAAACTAAAAAGGCCATCGTATTGAATTTGAGAGAGCGAGTGTGTGGGCGAAGACGTGACATATGAGTCAAGAGGTGCTTCAGAGACAAAGTGGGAGTTAAAGACGGTAAGGAAGATAGACCAGGAGAAAAAGTGAGTGTCGCAACCGTGATGAGGTGTGTGTGTGTGTGTGTGTGTGTGTGTGTGTGTGTGTGTGTGTGTGTGTGTGTGTGTGTGTGTGTGTGTGTGTGTGTGTGTGTGTGTGTGTGTGTGTGTGTGTGTGTGTGTGTGTGTGTGTGTGTGTGTGTGTGTGTGTGTGTGTGTGTGTGTGTGTGTGTGTGTGTGTGTGTGTGTGTGTGTGTGTGTGTGTGTGTGTGTGTGTGTGTGTGTGTGTGTGTGTGTGTGTGTGTGTGTGTGTGTGTGTGTGTGTGTGTGTGTGTGTGTTGGGTACAGTTACCTGAAGTTGGGAGTGGAAGGTTGAGACTTTTTTTTTTGTTTTCACCTCCAACCAATGTTTGTCCGGAACTTGATGCGAACCCAAGTTTCTTATTGAACCACAAGAAAGTGTATTCACCTAACCGTAGTGCCCCTGCCAGAGAAAGAAAAAAGAGAAAGAGGAAAAAAAAAACAGAAAAATGGAAATTGTATCCTCTTCACTATATTTTTATGCTTCTGTTTCGAGTCAGCAGATATTCAACTTTCTAATGACTATAGAAATCGCATCTGTTTAAGTATTGTCAACACGAGAGAATTTTTCATATTAGGAGCGGTCTGTTGTTGTCGCAGGATTAATAACAATTTTCCCCGGCACCTCAATTACTCCCTTAATCACATCTGTTTCATTTGTACTGCTGTCAAACGATTTTATTCTGCTTAGCAATGGTCTGCTGTGAAGGCCTTGATACGAAATACTGTACATAACTGGGAACGGAGGCTGCAAGAGTAGTGTGTAGTAGTAATAGTAGTGATGGTGGTGGTGGTGGTGGTAGTAATGGTAGTAGTAGTAGTAGTAGTACTGGTTGTTGCTGCAATCCAAGACTAATGTGAAATGTGAACCTGCGTGGATGCGAGACCTTGTAGTGACGAATATAAGAAACGATGAGTAGGAACAGTGTAAATTAGATAGCTAGAAACTGCACGTGATGTGGCTAGGCTGGGTAGGATAAGAAACAGGAATATTCAGATTGGTGAAGAAAGTCGCTTCTCAAAGGATACAGAAGAGTGTGTTAAATGGTATGTTAACAATGAGAAAATGTAAGTTAAAGATGTTTTAGAAAAGCAATATGGGATTAATTTTGTAAGCAGGAGACGGCGTGAAATACCATAAAGAATGTACTTTGGTGCAATAAGTGAATGTCAGTAAGCAAGGTATGAATGCTGAGGTCTTTAAGAAGAGAATGAAATGACAAATGCTCGAAATGGGTGGATATATGTCTAAAGTTGCAAATGAAGGGAATACAGCCCTTTGTTTTAACCGGACAGTCAATAGAATGGTCTCTAACCCACATGCATTATGAAGCTTATTTTTATGAATGATAAACCTGAGAGATGGAAATGAGAACTGTAAGGACATCAGTAGTGGATTAATGAAATTATAACCCATTTCATTACGCACTCTGTTGACAGTTCTATTTTTCTGCTCTCCAGTTTCGTTTTCTCGATTCCTGCCACCACAAGCACAAGCGGGGAATAATGCTGGAATGAAGAATACATGAATATAAATGCTGACTAGAGAACAGTGAATATGTCTGTGGAATTAATCAACAGGTGTTAGATTATGCACAAAAATTGCTTTCATCCACCTGTGTTTTCAATTCTGCTTTAGTGTTCATCACAAAAATATCTGAATATCTTTTTTATATCTTTTTGTCAAGATAGATAAACACAAATACCAAGGTGTCTTTGTAATGGATTATCAGTTTCTTAACGATCGCTGTAACAATTACTGAACAAATTTTCCCTCTGTCCTCTGTGATGACTTTTTCTTTTTCTCAGTGTAAGCGTCTCTTACAGTCCCACGACGCCTTTGCTGATGTTTAATACTGTTGGCCACGTTCTCAACTTGTTTGCGTAAAGGTCATCTTATCGTCGGGCTTTCGTGACCGAAAAGAAGAAACCATCAACTTTCAGTGCAGAAAACCATTCCCTTCTTTATGATGGCATCTCCCTCATTTCGTTTTTTGTGCCCACTTCTAGACTGTTTTATTTAGTTTAGGAAAGTCCTATTAGTGAAAACATTGAAAAAAGATGAAGAATCAGCCTCAGAAAAAGTCACCCATTCAATAAGATTAAGTACATTTATTCAGTTCATGTTGCCGTCAGACAACTAACTCTGACATACTGTAAATCCGAACAGGGAAAATGCATTGACTTCTGTGGTGTCTGAAAATTGGGTGATGTTTGCAAGAAGTTTGGTCGTGGATATCCTATTATAGCTCTTCCGTTTCTTACTCCAGTGTGAAATACCTGCAGATTCTTTTGTCAAGACAACCTCATATAGGACACGTCGTCAGGCAACGATGACTGGCAAAAGATATAATTTTAAAAATCTCTTTTAATGACCTAACCACTGTTTAAACTTTAATGAGTGGCCACTAGTTCGCGCAGTGGTCTTGTGTATCATCCAAATCTTCTACTTACCATATAACACCGGGCAGCTTGATATCATACACCAATGTACAATCAAAGACACAACTATCTTCCCAAATGCTGACGAAAATATAGCGGAAAAATCGAACCATATGAAATATGCACTAGAAGATATTGGGTTTTCATTGCATTTCGCCAGGTGTAAATTTTCATTGGACTCTATTGGGAAGATAGTTGTGTCTTTGACTGTACACCAACTAGGCCAAGATTAAGCTTATGTGACCCTTCCAATGTAAATTTTTCGTTAGGTTTATTCCATATATCTGCTCAGATGACCAAAGAGATCATCATGTAAGTTCCTCCTCCAGTGTAATTGATCACTGCTTGTGAGATTCAAGCGTTCTGATATACAGAATTAGTGGGGTGAAACGGGTTTATGGTTATGACCTAGGGGCTAAAGTCATAACACCATGAGGAAAACACCAAGGTCACCGAAACCTCCCAAAGCTCGCCATTTATTGTCCTAAATGAAGATTGTTTTCCTTGCATATTGTGACTCGAAAGAATTTGTGTACGAACACACTCTGTCCAGATGTACTACTGTTAATGCAGCTTTCCAACTGGAGCCTTTGAAACGTTTGGATGAGGCAATGAGACACAAATGACGCTAAAGGTGGAATGGCAGGTGGCTGCTTCATCATATCATGCTCAACATCCTAGTGCTC
>NC_137033.1:10254895-10274895 GCF_032717465.1 Coenobita brevimanus
AAATGTTACATTATAGCCTCCTTGAAGACCTTAACTCCCACGCTGTATTTTAAGCTGACTATAATTGCCTGGCAGTAACAATAATAAACTAGTTGGAGCAATCAGAGAGTGCAACACCCACGGGCCCAACTGACCTAAGGACCGAATGTTTGGTTTGGCCTATTTACATTAACTTTTGACAGATTATTGTCAAAACAGATTTACTTAATGCTTGCATAACTTTAACCCATTCACCAACTTTGGTTCAGATCAGATAAAAACTGTTTTAGCTGATATTATCCTGTGACCTTCACCTGTGGTTTGCTGTTAACGGAAACAATAGATTTACTCCTCATCTGACCTTCAACCCTTCCTACAGCTTTGGTTAAAACTGGATAAAAATAATTAAGCTACTTTAGCTGGCGCGCGCGCACACGCGCACACACACACACACACACACACACACACACACACACACACACACACACACACACACACACACACACACACACACACACACACACACACACACACACACACACACACACACACACACACACAGGTAGAACTATGACCTTAAAGTGTGGTCTTCTTTTTTTTTTTTTTCAAACTTTACCCACTTCAGTCTTGCATTACCATCAACCCTACCTTTCTTCTTGTTTCGTTGAGATTAAAAAAAAAAAAAAAATCAACTGATTTGCTAGGCCGGCGTTTCACCTTGCACTGTGATCTTGACCTCTGACCTAATTTTCTCCAAAACAGTACATTTTCTGATTATAATAGGATGAAAACCGTCTTAGTTAACTTGCTTTCACACACACACACACACACACACACACACACACACACACACACACACACACACAGAGAAAGTCATACAAATGCTGATGAAAATATAACACCCGCAATCGCTCCGTTCGCACGCGTGATGTAACTCATATGAAGATGATGGGTTAGGACGAATGGATATATTTTCTAACTCCTTCATTTAGTGAGAAAGTTATCCTGTATCTGTAACTGTAATAGTTAGTATATGGTGCACTGCAGGACTGAACCTTCCTCTCTACGGAGGAATGATATTCAGAATTAACCTCTCCTTATACTGGCTAAGTACGAGTCACGAAGTGGCTTTTGTTGAAGAACGGTGCATGTAAAACAGTAAGTCCTAAAATGACTTATCTCTGTGTGTATCAGAGCCTTGTATGTCTTCAATATGTGCTGAGAGGGTGTGCGAGCATATACTAGGATACTGACTTGGAACCTGAGAAAAATGATGCATGTGGATCAGGAGACGAGTACAGTAACCACTAAGGCAAGAAGGCTATAGATTCTCAATGTCTGAATTGATTGTCTTCCTGTACCTGAAAATAAAAAAGCAGAAATTTGCCATCGTAGTGGATGAGGGAAAATTCCTGTCGTGTCTGAGTTCGTTCGATATGTGTGGGTTCAAGCCAACAGATATTTTATGATGGTGAGTTCTGACCAATAACCTTTAGTTTTTGGTAGGCGAATTCTCCCGCGGTCTGTCGATGTGCGTGACTTGATTTCTTCACCATGGAACTACTGAAGCTTTTTGCACCATAAAATTCTAGACCATCTCGTAAATAGAATCAGATATATAAAAATGATAATAATTTTGAGCGCCTACAATTCGTCCATTTAAGATTTGCGAAGATTCTCTTCTTTTTCTTGCAGGCTGATTCTACTGGCTCAGTGGATGCAAAAAGGGCAGTATTACTTTTTTTTTTCTTTTATGTGACCGACTCTGGGTATAGGCTTCACAGCCTGCTCTCAAGGCCCAGTAGTCCTCCTACATACCATACACCTCTACATGTTACCACTTCGGCGCTAACACCCACCGTCCATATTGAATACATGCTAGGGCTGTCTCATACAGGACTGGTGTATTGGTCGTAGCGAGGGCATTTTTACGACATGTCGGCGGGTCTTCTGGTAGATCGGTAAAGTCTGATTATGTGAAATTCAAATCCTTAAACTGTTCCCTGCCCCAGCCGAGATTTGAATCTGGGTCCGGTAGGACTGCAGACCACCTCTCTACCGATTGAGCCACCGCCTCCCCACATCCTTTCAAAAACACTTATTCGTGATTAGCAACATATTCTGGTGTTAGTCTACTGCTAAAGCTTAGAATTCAAGATGGAGAGACTGCAATTTTAGGCCAAGTTAAAGAGGAGAGAGTATAGCATTCCCCTCCTGTCTTCTCCAGAATCATTCCAAGGTCACCGAGGCATCTGCTTTATACCCCCCTTAAAACTTTGACCATTTCTGTGTATCAGCTCCACTTTCTCTTCTTCTAACTAATAAAAACTTCCTTCCACCTCCGGTTTTCGTCGTCTGCCCCAAACTTTATTTCATTTTCATCTCTTTTCCAGTATCATCATGACTCTCGTTGTATGTCAGTAACTTCCCAACGTCCTGCTCCTGGTGACATCTTTTTATCATTTATTCTTGTTCCCTCCAGAGGATATTAAGGTTCTTTTTTAAAAGCTAGTTTTGCATATTTCCAGACGATATTGTCCAACTTGGGAAAGGCCTTTTATGCTGGGTTTTGAAAGACTATGTTTGACCTTCTCCGTTAGAAAACTGTCTTTCTAAGTTGAAGCAAAGCGTCTGAAACCAGCAAGAGAGGAAGTTATACCAAAGACATCTCTGTATTAAAGACTATAATGTTTACGCCAAATGCATCTTCCTCGAGTTGTACTCTACGCCGAGCCATATTCCTCCAAGAAAGTGAAGGCAAAGGACCCCCTGTACCTCACAATGTTATCAGAGCTATAGTCGAAACTGTGTACTATTTCCGAATAACATTAACAAATTCTTTACATCATTTGCGGTAGTTTAAATTCTGGTGATATTAACACTGAAATCATGTGTTCAGATAATACCTGTCCATTGAAACCTTTATAGTTTAGTCAGTTCTTTCCCTTCAAATGCGCCACTGAAATTAAAGGCAAAAAATATACACAAGGTAGTGCTTAATATCACATGACCGAGAAAGAACAGATAGATTGGTTAACTCGCTGCTAATTAAAGGATCACATATAAGTCTTAATATTATCAGGATTATCCCAGAGGTGATAAACACCCAAGCACGGGGCGGACACACAGGCAGAAATACAACACATCATATATACAGTACTTCACATACTGCATTTCTCGACAACATGCGAGTGTTGCATGATGGACGGCTCGGTCAGCAACACCAGTGTCTACTCTGCTCTAGGAGGAGGAGGAGGAGGAGGAATGTAAGAAAGTAAGAAAGAAAATATGCAGATCCTTGTATATTTATAACAAACAGAATACTCTGACACAGGCTGCAATATATCACTGCATATGGAAAACTCTCACTCACACATAACGTCAGCAAACCGAAGCGCTCCCTCAGTGCTCGGAGCATTAGCAATGGGACGTAATATATGCACCAACCTGTATAAAATGTAGATCCACTGAAAAGACATTGGATCACTGTGCATAGGTAGATCCACTGAAGAGACAACGATGCTGAGTAGTAACAATAATAACAGTAGTAGTAGTAGTTGTAGCAGTAGTAATGATTAATAATAATAATAGTAATAATAAAAACAGCAATAATAATAATAATTAAAATAATAATAATAATAATAATAAAGATGTACAAATCAACAGAAAAGCAAGCATAATAAACAGACGGACATTTACAGCGACGCAAAGCAAACCTGCACATCAGAAAAAAAAAAAAAAAAAAAAAAAACTGCAAAATAGAAAATAAAGCACTGAACCGAAAAGCACAAAAAATCTCAGCACAATAATGAAACAGACACCACCAGACAGAGGGCAAACTAACAAGCACACACACACACACACACACACACACACACACACACACACACACACACACACACACACACACACACACACACACACACACACACACACCAGCAGATAGATAAACAATAAAAAACCAACTTCCACATGAAATTCAATATATCTGCTTCCCCCAGCCAGAAATGAAAGCGATAATTACCAAGACTGAAGGTGAACAAAGGTTAAGGGAGATGCTGTTAATAATGAATGGATAATTGGATAGCTGTAATTAGCCTTCATTACTTCTGGCAATAACGGGTTAATTGTTTGTTTGGCTTAATAAAGAAAGTGAAGCAAGAGGCAAATTAAGGCACAATCATGGTAACATTTTTCATGGTAGTAACTCTCTCTCTCGTATCAAAACTAACACGACCCGAACGATTTTATTCAGTTGAGAGCAAGATCCTTTAAAAACCTGGGGGTGTTGATGCTGTCTCCCCATCCATGCCAAGACAACTCCAGCATTCTCTTCTAAACAACATTAGTTTTATTTAGCCAGAAATAAGGTCATGTATTTGTATTATTTATTTTTGCTGCTTCCAGGCGATTTAATTCTTTTTGTTAGATCCACTACAAGAAGGAGTTAATCATATGTATATCTAATGTAATCTCTCAAATTCTAAAATGACATCAAAATTGGAATAAAAATGTGTTGTGACGAAAATAATTTAAAAAAGTAAGTTGCCTTATTGAAAGTGTTAAATATCTTCACTACGGTCTCTCTCTCTCTCTCTCTCTCTCTCTCTCTCTCTCTCTCTCTCTCTCTCTCTCTCTCTTTCTCAAAATGAAAACTGGTATTATCTTCCGGTGATGGTAAGAAAACAATATAAAAATAGGAAGAAGGAGTCATCGCTCTCAAAGGGTTAATGGAGACAGTTTCTAAGTCCACTGCTACCTGAGTTCTTCCCTTAACCGATTGTACTGTACTTGACGGTGTTTTCATTTTATTCTCACCATCCCCTAACGATTAGAAGCATGTGATTGTATTAGATACAGCCTTAATAGTCCTTTGATATGGGAGACCTTTCTCATAAAATTGTCATATATGGGTAAGAATAGATCAAAGAGGACGTCAGGGATAATTTATAGCAGGTTCAGTTTAACTATACTCCAGTTACTCTAACTTGGCCTATAGTTTCCGTTTCTCCGTCTTGACCATGAGTTGTAACAAATAATTAACTCTAGAATGAGGTGCCAACCACAAAGAAGTGCTAAGTAAAGGATGTAGAGCCGTAATGTTCTCTTTGTTTACCACTTGGCTACGTGAAATAAACTGTCCAAGGACGAAAATCTGGGCCAAGTTAGAGCAAAAAGAGTATAGGTGGAGATTTTCGTCCCTTTGCAAGTATTTTTGCGTAGCACAGCACCAGTAAAAAATAAATACAGTCTTACCTTTTACGTAGCGCTTTTTCATGACTAGCATCTTTTTCTTGTGTAAATTTCTTGTAGCTCAGTTTTCAAGATGGAGAGATGATAGCTATGCGCCTGGTTAAAGTGAACAGAGTATAATGATAACAAGAATAAAAAAGTCCTGTTCGTGGTAAAGGAGTTAATCATTTGGGTACGAGAGGTCCTTCATAGGTAAAATCGATTAACCGTGACTAGGATAAAGCAGGTCGCCATATACTGTAGATACGATGACTATTTTATTTTATTGTCGGTACCCTCAGACAGTTTCATTCAGTTTGGGAGAGGCCCATCGATAAGTGCCTCCTACATGTGACTTTACACTGAGTAATAAACAAAATTAACTTCTTGTACTTCAGGGGGTAGCCATGTAACCGGGAAACATAAGCCTGATAATTTTGTGGGAAAAATTACTCCAGCCGAATATGGTCCATAAAGGTTCAACCTCTAGAGACTGCTGGCGTATAATGCTCATATAATGCCACTCGCGGCCTAGGGACTGGTCGTTTGCCTTTATGATTTGATTACTTAGCATAGCACGTGGCGCCTATCCTCCTAATTGAACACTGCAGGACTGGATGATGGAAAGATCGTCCATTTTTCACACTACTAATTACGTACGTTAATTAACCTCTTCAGCAGGATGGGGTGATGTTATAGTGCATTTCTCTTGCTCTGAAACGATTTATGTATTTATTTATTTTAACAGGAGAACCTGTTGGCCGTAAAGAAGGTAATGAAGGCTGCAGCCAACAATTCCCATACTAAGAGTCCGTTCTAAGCTGAGTTAACTCTTCTGGGCATAACAATAATGAAATTAAAAGACGGCCCCTGTCAGAAAGGGTTAAGAAACTTTTGTCACAGTTTACAATCAGGCAAATACTACAATAACTATTACTACTACTACTACTACTACTACTAATAATAATAATAATAAAAATAATATTAATCTTCTAGCAGCTGCATTATATATTCATGTGTCTGGTGTCGAGACTGAGGATCCCCCACCTGTGTACACACACACACACACACACACACACACACACACACACACACACACACACACACACACACACACACACACACACACACACACACACACACACACACACACACACACACACACACACACACACACACACACACACACACACACACACACACACACACACACACACACACACACACACACACACACACACACACACACACACACACACACACACACACACACACACACACACACACACACACACACACACACACACACACACACACACACACACACACACACACACACACACACACACACACACACACACACACACACACACACACACACACACACACACACACACACACACACACACACACACACACACACACACACACACACACACACACACACACACGTGCGATTAATTACCTGTCACAAAAATGATTTCTTATTTCTGGCAAGAAAAAGAGACTTCAAAAACTTTCCACATTCCTCATTCTTCCCTTTTATGCATGATGATTGAACCCGACATTAAAATCTAGTAAATTTTCCCTTTTGAGGGGAAATAGGAAAAAAAAATAAGACCAATTTCAAGATCCCTTTATTATTATTTATTTGCGGCTAAGATACTTTCAGTACAAAAGACCGATGATCATAGAAAGTAGGAAAGACAGAATGATAATGACACATTCATAAATGATCAGATATAGACATGAAAAGTTCAAAGTGCCGGGTAACTGGTCGGTCAAAAAAAAATAAAAGGATAAGGGTATGTAGCTAGACGTGTGTGCGTGCCCACCGTCATGGGGTATGAATGCAAGCAGCGTATTAAGAAGAAGTGTAACTGGAATAGCTGCGAAAGAGTAGCGAGAAAGAAACACAACATTCCTCCGAAGAGAGGCTAGGGGGAACCAGTGAGAGAAGGGAAGATCCAGACATTTTATGTTCTGCTAAAACTGAGGCACGTGAGAGGAAAGACCACATCTTCCGAAAAATTGAATATCTGACTTACGAGGGAAGTGATCGTAAATTCCAGTGTGAATTAAGGCCCGAGTCTATATATATAACGTGATATCCTGGGGTTCAATGGTAGCCGCAATTAGCCCCGGTTGGCGAGAGTCCGAAAGGTACCTACGCCAATTATACGCCGGCTACCTCTTTGTTGGCCTCCAGGATCATTTTACCGCCCACCCTGATCCTGGACAGATACCGGAGAGCCACTATGCTGTTCTGGTGTGGCATTCCGGTTGAGTAAGGGGTCAAACTTACAGTCGTGGGTGTTTATTTCTGTACACCTATACGGTTTTGGAATTCTGAGGTTTTGTTGAACAGTCGTACCCTTCTGCGATTGTGTGTGTGTGTGTGTGTGTGTGAGAGAGAGAGAAAGAGAGAGAGAGAGAGAGAGAGAGAGAGAGAGGTCCAAGTTACAAAGTTCAAGCTAATAATTATTGTACACTAAGTTTCTGTTCACACTTTACCGCCTGAATGTGTGCATGGTTCAGATGTACAGTTCCCGCCAAAAATATCTGTACACTTTAGTGGCTCCAGACTCAAAGATGTAGCTTCAACCTATCTGACCTTTACTGAATAGATTAACGGTGATTCATTTTGCTATGTCAATGATTCAGGGGTGTGTAAATGAGCAGCTGACAGCACCTGTAACGTAGGTAACTTACTTTCCAATTCTAAATGTAATTTTTTCTCTCTTACCAGTGTAACTATCATATTTTCATTAATTGGGTCACTGCTTAGCCCCTCCTTCATTTTAGATAACTACAATATTCCACCCCACCTTAATTTTTCTCCACATATCACTAGGCTTGTAATAAGCCTGCGTCTCCTCTTCGCTCCACTTTTCCGAAGGTCAGAGCTTTGGACTCGACCTTTCACTTTTATCGTGCATCACTCATTAAGCTTCTGATTTGACTTCCATTCTCCTGTCACTCTACTCTTGCAAACATAGGAACTTTCTCTCCACCTACTACTTGTCTCCTGCTATAGGAAGATTCTAGTACGATTCCTACTTCACTCTCGCTCCACTCTCGCATGTTTCCGAACTTGCAAGTTACCTTCCTTCTTTTTTTTCTTTTCTTTTTTTTCCCACGAGTATATCAGTGGGCAACAAATTGGTCTGCGCTCCACTCTCGCCTCACTCCTGCGAGAATCCGAACTTTGATTCAAACTTCCACTTTTCTCGTGCGGTCCATCACTCAGCTCCCAATCCTACTCCCACGCCATTCATACCTTACTCTTGCAGACATACGAGCTACCTGTATTACATCTTATCCTTTACTTCAGGCATCTAGGGCCGTCTTCACAAATTTTCTCAAGCTTAAAATGTGCATAAGGTTGTTGGGTTATCATGTACCTTTATTCTCACTCATACAGCTGGAAAACATTTTACAGCCAAACAAGAGTGAATACCATCATCATCATCATCATCATCATCCAGACTTCTTTTCCCTTCTCAAGGTGGGGAGAAGAAGAGTTAATATTAAAGTGTAAAAAAAGTCGCAACAGTATATCTACTAATGATTCACTCCTAAGGAGACTTGTTTAGCGCACAAATTGCTTAAGATCCATCATGAATACCTCCATTATAATATTACTCTCTCCCACCTACTCAGTTTAAGGTATGTGGGTGGTGAGACTTAACTTCCTCTCCAACTTTGAAGACACTGCTGGATAATGAATTGTCGCTATACCTCTCTCATCACTCCAAAGTTCCTAACTTTTGTAGTCATTAGTGGACAGCATGCCAACTTTATAATTTCGGGAGACCCCTGTATTTTTTATATGGAGAGGCTGTTGAAAATTTCTTATGTTTATATATTATGGACTTGACATATATATCTGCAAGTTTCACTCTTTGATGTATGGGAGTTTCCACCCCACACACTGGACTTAGCATATAATTGTTTCTGCTTCTTTGTCAAGATGACTTTTATTAACGTCTAAGGCAACATGGACAATCTAGAAAATCTACCTGAAACATGACTAGGCTGCTTTTACTCCTGCCTGGCCTAAAACTGTTCTCTCCATCATCAAGGCTCAGTTGTAACAATAGACTGCCAATAAAATATGCCAATCATGAAGAAGTGATATGGAAAGTATGTAGACCCGTGTTATTGTCTTTTTTATCCACTGACCTATGTGAAGTAAGTTGTAAAGTGGACGAAAATCTGAACCAGGTTAAAGTGGAAAAGAAAATAAATAAATAAATAAAAGCATAGTTGCAGCTATCATGGACTTGCTGTTTTACTTTCGACTTCACTTCTTGGAACGTGGGTTTCCAGTTATCTCACTGCAGGTTATCTGGGTGTTTTCATTCTACCATCAAACTGACTACTGTGAATGTCGGAGATTTTTATCCAATACCCTCGGCCTAGATATATGGCAGCTCTCCATTTTCCTCCCACTCCCCTCTGGATTTCACGGTATCCCCATTTTCAGTTGAGGGTGGATGGGTAGTTCGAGGTCTGCCGGGTTCCCTCGTAAGTCTTGCCGCACGGGTTTCTTCTCTAAAGATGCATGTACACAAATGAGTCATAATGTCTACTTACCCTCTAAGCATACCCCTGGCTGGATAGTAAGCCTTAGCTAGGCTGTCGAACCCTGCGAATACCAGCAGTTCAGTGTTGTAGTGGTAGTAGTAATTGAAACCCCAGGCTCAGTAGAATGTGAACCCGTTGAACTGAAGTTGCCCTCCTCCTACAGTCCACTATCCTCTATTCGGGGAATCGGTAGGGAGTTGAGGGACTTCTATAACTGGGCAACAGAGCCAGCCGGTTATACTAGTACCACCGAGAGAAGGCATCCATCACCAGCACCGCAGTTCATTGTGCAGATAGTTGGTGGAAGGTTTGCTAAAGTACATGCAGAGTATATCGCGATGATACTATATCTCGCAGTCAAGAAAAGCGTTGAACTACTAACAGGTATTCGTTCAGTATGAAACTTCCGGAACTGTGGAACCGGTTAGCATAGCAAATCCAGCTTCCAACTTGAAAATCACGAGCTCGATTCCAAGACCTGTCAGACTCTAGGACAACGTTTGCCTCCTCTCCATCCTTGTTCACCCAGCAGTAGTCTACAGCTTCGAGCTTGGATATAAACTCGATTCCTGTGTGTCGTATTCTAGAGCACTGTGATCTGATAAGCACTGCCTTGGCTTACTGATCCTCGTGTAGTCGATAGGCACCAATCTTAAGCCTTCTTCCTTGGTATTACTTCTTCCATCTGGAGTTATAGGGACAAGGGGTGAGTAGAAGCTATGGGCCAAGTATGTACAGTCGGATACGAAAATCCATTCGCCTCTCCTACCTTTGTCATTACGCTAGTTATAGGTGCTTGAATGACACAGGGTAGACGAAGGTGCATATTATCACTCACAAATGAATAATTATATACATATTTGTCAACCGTGTCACATCGAAGCGTTTATGAATACAGCCATGATGGACAGGCAGGAGAGGTGAACAGATTCTTGTAGCTGATTGTATATACATGATAAGGAAATCCGACGGAATAGTACTGAAAGACAGGCAGAAATGATTAACAGATTCTTGTAATTTATTGTACATGGTGAGGAAAACTGAAGGAATAGTCCTTGTCCAAACGCATAACACACGTAACTTAACCCAATAAAGTTGAGAAGCTGTTCTTTTGTTTAATAAAATTGTTGGGTAGCTGGAATAGAATGGTTAATTTTTTTCCACATTGTTTGGCTTAAACCAAGCGAAAATGTAAAGCAAGAGTGTTTCTTGTGGCACATTTGGTAACCAGATATTTCGGTAGCATTCAGTGTCTTCTCGTTAATGTGCCACTAATGTTAAACAAATGAAGTTCATTTCAAATTAAACAATGACATGGCTAACAGACGGGTTAACAATTCCGTATTATGTGTTCCGTTACTCTGATGAAAATACTACATACTTCCACAGTGCAGTGAGAACAGAATAATGACATGAATAAAGGAAAGTAGACAGTTCCCAATTATCTGTCCTGCTTTTGAGTACTACGAATATTGCATACTTTACTAAAACCATACGAAGTGAAAAACGAAATGAATGTTTGCGTAGAGAGTGAAGTTACGACTGTTCTACATGGCTGAAACTCACTACAGTATACACACTCCGTCCCTGCAGCAAGCCGAGGATGAAGCAATTAAAAAACAAAACAGACCTGCAAAAAGTAAATCCAAGTTTAATCCACAGGTGAGGGACTCCACTGCGTATCTACCTGGGGAAGTGGAGGGAAAAAAGAATTTAAAAAAAAGGAAAACAAGGTCGGCGTCGTATTCAGTATCCATAAACACAAATAAATATAATCAAAACAGACGACTTATGTTCAAAGGAGTTATGCGATATGTAAGAAATGAAGTGTTGATGCCTTACTAAGAAGTAAGTTTACCATATCACTTGTTTTTTTATCCCTTGAAGGCCAGTGGCGCATTTATAGCTATGTCGAAGTCTCGGTTATTGCGACGGAATACATTTTCATGTTTGTATCTAAGCTAGCAATATTGCTTATTAACGTTTCATCCGACCTAGATGAAAATTGACATATATTCGACTGTGGGAATGGACGAAGTGAGTTTACGTTAATTTAGATTATTCCAGGGTGTAGGTGGTGGATCAGGGTCAAAGTTCAGGTGTGAAGTCGCTGTACTCTTTGAACGCCATTGATCTGGTTATATTTAGTCCTTACTGGCACCAAATATCTTCACTCACCTTTAGGATGGTCTCTTGTAATGAAGGAGTTAACAACTGGGACTCATTATTGCTCACTGAAATTCTCTCTTATATTCATACCGCTATCAGACACTTTTCTATCACATGACTATATTTTTCTTGTGGAGGAGTTAAGGAACATTTCATCATTGCCAGTACATAAAATCATACTAATCAAACCTTGGCTAGCATAAATTTACCAAGAATGTGATGCAGATTGCTCTTCCGTGATCTGACGAAATATAAGGTCATAGGACCCCTAATGTGTTTCTTTTTGCTTTTTTACACAACCCTTATCTTTCTAAACCTTGCCTATTTAACTTAGCCTAACGTTATCTACCCCTATTCAATCGCACCTTCTGCATAGATTCCGCCAGAGATGCTCCACTGACCCATGACAACCGTAGCCACCTAGGCATTCTGCACAGTGACCTTTGACCATCGGACAAAAAAGGGAACGAAAATTGCAAGTAAAAATAAGAAACGAATCTCGAACGTCGTATAACACAAAAAATCCAGCCAAAATTCTCCAGCAGAGTATAGCAAAAATAGCAGGTGTGTCTAAGAATTTCAGTCTAGTAATCTCCATCTAGTTTGGCTGTGAGTAAAATTAGAAATAAAATGGATCTAAAACAGAGAGGCTGTAACCAGGAAGGCCAGAACAGCTTTAATTTGCGATTAATATTTCAGGGGAAGGGGTTTTAATTTTGATGGCGGTGCTGCTAGGCTTTGTGTGGGGGTGTGCCGGGGGTTTCTAACGTGGGCAGAGGGTGGAAAATCAGGGTGACAATAATATTTTTAATGTTGGTGACAATAATACTGGCTGTAATAATAAAAATCCTCCTCCTCCTCCTCCTCCTCCTACAACAACTACTTCTACTACTATTATTACTGCTACTACTACTGCTGCTGCTTCTGCTGCTGCTGCTGCTATTATCATTATTATTATTATTATTATTATGATGATGATGATGATGATGATGATTATTCATTCATCCATGCCTTCATAATCATAACTGCAAAATACTCGTAATAGTAATCATCATCATTCGCGATCATCGAATCCATATTAATGAAATGATGCCAATTACAGTACACTGCTGCAGTTCCCCCCACTAATCACCATATAATTACAGTACTAATAGTTTGACCCTTAGCACCAAGGACCTTTTTTCTTTGTACGTTGTCGCTGCGGATGGAGTATGGGGGAACTTATTTTAGGCAGACAGGTCCGTCATAGGCTTCCATAACGATCTCGCGTATGTCTTTCTCTTCAACTGGTAAAAGAATTCAGTCTAGGCTAACCGTAGTCGCTTTTGTTCAGTTGAGAGAATTCCATGCAAGGAAAAAGCTAGCTACTTCACTGACCAGAAAGCATTGTGTGTGTATATATATATATATATATATATATATATATATATATATATATATATATATGTGTGTGTGTGTGTGTGTGGTGTGTGTGTGTGTGTGTGTGTGTGTGTGTGTGTGTGTGTGTGTGTGTGTGTGTGTGTGTGTGTGTGTGTGTGTGTGTGTGTGTGTGTGTGCCATCTCTAATGATTTCATTCAGCTCAAGGGAATCATTAAGAACTGGAAGGGCTACATATATTCATTTACCTTTCCAGTGACTGAACCCCTTCCTGTCTAGAATTAAATCGTCCGATGGTAGGATGATTATGGAAAGTACTTCATCGCACGGAAAGGTGAAATCTTGATATCTTCAGGTGATTGTATTTAACTACTATTAAATTTCTCAAACAGGTGAGGTTGGACACAACATTCATTAACTTCTTTAACAACTGGTGGTTCTCTTAAAACAGAATTTGATGATTTGGGAGCAGCAAGAATCAACTAAATCGAAGAAGTCCTTGTAGTGAATATGTTAAACTACACTCAAATTTATGTTTGCCACACAGTTGTTGTTATTGGTGGTGGTGGTGGTGGTAGCAGTAGCCAAGCTTTTGTGGTTATTATTGCTACTGTTGCTGTTGTTGTTGGAGGTGGTGCTGGTTGCGATGGTGGTGGTGGTAGTGGTGCTGGATGTAATTGTCAAATATAATTGTTCTTGCCGGTGTTATTGTTGGTGGTGGTGGTAATGTTACTGTTGATTGTTTTCGATGTTTTTTTTATTGATTGTTGTTGCTAATTGTTATTTTAGTAGTTGTTGTTGTTGTTCCTGCTGCTGCTGCCTCTTGCACTGGAAGACAGAAGTTCGATGGGCTGCTGAAATCCGCTCTTTCATTGTGGGCACTTTGTCGTGCCGGTCATGCTATTAGGCCAAGTGTTTGTCCGCACTGTCCTTGCTCATCCACCAGTACAGTGGAACCTGGAGGTAAAACTGACTGTTGTGGTTCGTATTCAAGGATAAGGCTGAGACTAGCAAAATTAGTTTTCTGTCTTAATGTTCCACCTGCAGGAGATAGGAATTAATATCTTCGTTTTCTTCATCATCACCATCATCATCATTATTACCCGTCCTCGCTCCGGAGGGACTCGGGAATGCTATTGTTTTCACTCGGTTTGTCTGTTTGTTTGTTTGTCTGTCTGTCTATCTGTTAACAACTTTACGTGAAAAATACTGGTGCGATTTTGACTTAAATTACAGGGATGATGGACTGTGACCCTCTGATCAACTGACTATATTTGGGGCCAGACTGGGCCAGGGCCCAAGCTGTAGGCCCCCCAAATGTAACGAAATTATATTTAAAAAGTAGTTTTTTGTCATAACTCCATTCAAATTCGTCATATCGATATGAAACCAAAACCTAAAGGTGTATCTATCAATTCTGCATCCTATAACTTGCCTCAAGACATCAGGGGGGATCACCTCCCCCCCTCCCAGTTAGCGGTAGGGGGGTCAATGTCAGGTGGGTCGGGTCTGAAATTTTAAATAGAATTAAAAACGCCAATTTTCACCCGATTTACTTCATATTTGGTATGTGACATGTGTTATTATAAATCCTGTTGTGTTTATACGTCAGCACAAAAATGACTGCCGGGGACGGACTTGTTGTGCCTTGCTACCGCTTCTTGTCTTTTTCTTCTTTTTCTTCCATAGATCTCGCAGAATAGGTTAGTCCCCGCAGAGCATTGGCCTACCAAGGTATATTACACTTCTTACTGCAGCACGATAACTATATTCAACTTGGAGACCTCTCTTCAAGATGGGAGTTAAAAGGTTACTTGTTTTCTGAAAATGAGTTCCCTGAGAGTGATGAGTATGAGTCATAAAAGGCAGAACTACAGGTTCATAATCTCGTTAGCAAGGTACACTTCGTAGCACTCTCTGTCTCTCTGTCTTTCTTGCAGTTACTCATCAATACTCTCGATTCCCGTAAACCACTTTCAGCTGAATAAAATCGTCTCTCATTACGTGGAACACTGTAGTTTTCCTTACTTGGACAGGATTGACGGATAGGACATTAATACACTCAGCTAAAAGAAAAAAAAAATATTCTAACAACATCTGGTACACAAAATTAGTCTGGACCATAGGCGGTGACATCTACTTGATAATTATTATTTTTTTTTATACTGACATAGATTTTACTAATAATACAAAAGATAATTAAGAAACGTAATGTGCCCCCCCCAAAAAAAAAATCTCACAGAAAGTTATGTTACAAATTTAGCAGACCATGAGATAACGGGCCATAGTAAAGGTAAACTGGTTTGTGTGTGAATCGAGTTATTTGTTGTGGCGCTAGACTCTTTTCACTTTAACCTGGTTTAGAGTTTCGTCTTTTTGTAGCTTATTTCACACAGCATGGTGGCAGAAAAGGACAACGTTACTGTTCTACATCCTTTCCACTCCATTTCTTCCTGACTAGAACAGGTTTGTAGTGTTAATCTGTTACTACAACTCTCAAGTCAGTCGGGAATTTTAGGCCAAGTTGGAGTAAATGGAATACAGGTCAAAAAACGGTGATGACGGCACTGAAGCCTGGTAGGCGATCTTTTGCATTTTAGGATGAGAAAGTTTTGGTTCAGCTGTGTTAGGTTTAACTCGAACCCTCTCATCGCATCCATGCATAACCTCACTTTGCTGAATCTTGCCTAATTTTTCTCCATTCACTCTAAATCCAATTAACCTAACTTAACCTGATTCAAGACCTTCATTATCTAAGTTAGACTGTATTGCAGGATGTAATATTAACTATACCTGATTAACACAACTTTATCCTGTTTTACCTCTCACTTTCGGATCATAAGCTACTTAATCCAAGACTATTTTAACTGAACCTAACTTAAAGTAATTCACTCTAACTTCCCCCTACCTTGGCTTGTTTTGGCGCAGCAAGAGCTTTTAATTTATGATAACTCTATTTGGCTGGACGGCCTTTTACTTTCGTACTCTTCCGAGAGAGAGAGAGAGAGAGAGAGAGAGAGAGAGAGAGAGAGAGAATTTAAACCAGACATATGTTATAAAATATTGTTATCGGCTTTGTTCTCTTTCTCTGGGCTCAGTTATAGTTATGCTTATCAGTATACACACACACACACACACACACACACACACACACACACACACACACACACACACACACACACACACACACACACACACACACACACACACACACACACACACACACACACACACACACACACACACACACACACACACACACACACACACACACACACACACACACACACACACACACACACACACACACACACACACACACACACACACACACACACACACACACACACACACACACACACACACACACACACACACACACACACACACAACTGATACTCATGAATTTTTACCTCCCGCGTAGTGAATAGGGGGTGTTTTTTGATTGTGCAAGTATATGTGTGTATGAATGTAAATGTGTACAGTAAGTATGAAGTTAGTTAATGAATGAATGTATGTGTTATTTTTCGTCTGTTGCAGATGATTATATGTGTTCATCCATAGCTGTCCCTCCCTTCCACTTTGTTCTTATCTACACAACGTTCCCCTTCCTATATGCTCAGGCTTCTGTTATGGCAAATTCCTTCATATACAATACTTCCTTTTCCCTCGTTGTTCCCCCTTCCTTTCACCCTTCCCGCTTCTGATGCATGTCTCCATTATTAATCTGTCCTCATCCATTCTCCCCATATGGCCGCGACACTTGTACACACACTAGTCACTCCTCTCCATTAAACCTGGTCTGTTTCCAAACCTCTCCCTTATAATGCCATTTTCCTCTTACGTATTTCGAGAGTAATGTACCGTAAATGTATTCGCATGTATACACCTTTTGTCATGAATTTGTACATTATTCAACGAGCTCTAACAGCATGTCAGAATAAAATGACATACTTCAGATAAAAGTGACTTCAACCACATTCTGAAAATGGCTGAAATTTCATATTTTTGACATGTTATTATAAGTTTCCCATGCCCTTTCGAGCTAATGGATATATCTTTTCAAATGAAGCTCTTTTTCATATACCGGTATATATAATAATTACATTAGCTAAAAGTGACGCATGGCACTTGACTTTGATAAAGTGTTTAGACTTAGAGTGACGTTTTGTGTTCCAGTGTGGTGTGCCCCCCAACCCCCCCCACACACGAACATAAACGCATATATACTTAACAGCATGAGCACATCCACACACCCACACGCACACTCCCCCTGCATGCACAAAAGCGCTCAGTCTGGCTGGAAGTTGCTTTTTTTGACCATTTTAGCCTGAGAACGCTTTTTGTATTCGCTTGCCATCTGACGTTTAAATTCGGCTTTTGGGGAGACCTCTTGTTGAAAAGAAATAGTGAACGGTATATCTAACCCCTCCAGTTTCAAAAGCCTTTCCAATTTTCAATAAGGTCCTCTGTAGAAAACTAGATTAAATATAATAGAACGTCATCGTACTGATGATGGCAAAGGAACCATGATTTCTGGTTTCACTGACTCATTCTACTTTCTCATTTATTTATCCATTTCTTTTTCTTTTCTCCTCTCGACAGATCCTCAAGACTATTCACGGGCAAATTATTAAATCTAGGATCACGAATGATAAGAGAATACCTATTTTTTTTTTACATCAATATTTATATGGATCATGTAAAAATAGGAGTAGTTTGATCTATTTACTTTGATGCTGTGTGTGTGTGTGTGTGTGTGTGTGTGTGTGTGTGTGTGTGTGTGTGTGTGTGTTCCCATTATATCTCATGAACGGATTGAGCTATCAACATGAAACCTTTAGGGTATCAAGATATGGCCAAAATCTTAGCCAGGTTCGAAAATGGACACTCGGGGTCAAGGTCAGGGTCACCAAAATGGCTGCCAAAGGACAACTAGTTTCTATCTCCCGCCTTTAACACCATTATACTCGTACCTCATGAACGGCTTGAGCTATCAGCATGAAACCTTCAGGGTATAAAGATATGGCCTAAATCTTGGACATGGCCAACGGCATATTCTGGCCGGCGATTAGCATTCGGCTCTCATATGCTTTTCTTTCATATTGTCTAAGTGTCTTCTTTCTTACTTTCTTCTCCTTCTTTATTTTATTCTTTCGTTTTCTTTCTTTTTCTTTTCTCCTTCTTTATCTTCTTCTTCTTCTTCTTTATCTCCTCCTGCTCCTGCTCCTGCTCCTCCTCCTCCTCCTCCTCCTCCTCCTCATCATCATCATCATCATCATCATCATCATCATCATCATCATCATCATCCTTCTCCTCCTCCTCCTCCTCCTCTTACTACTACTACTACTACTAGTACTTCTGATACTATTACGGTACATGTTTTTTTCTTTTCTTACTGTTATGTCCAAACTGTTTCATTCAGCCATGTGAAATTGTCTAAACTGAAGGTGTGAAATGTATTCTTTACCAAACATTGTGATACTGTGATCTCATTTGCTGAATAAAATCGTCTAGCTGCTGAAAGAATTAGCCTACATGATTTTTATCCCTTTGCGTGAAGAGCCTATGAAATTAAAAACAGAATAAGACGTATGCAGTGGGGTTAGACGCCCCGGAGGGGCTCGGGGACGGGTAATGTGTTTTACACGGTTTGTTTGTTTGTCTATCTGTCTGCTAACAACTTTACGCGAAAACTACTGGTGCGATTTTGACTAAAATTACAGGGATGATGAGTTATGACCTTCTGATCACCTTATTAAAGGTTGGACCAAACTGGGCCAAGGACTAGGCAGTAGGCCCAAAAAAATTTTTAAAGAAAAAAGGTTAAAAATCGGTATAGCCATCACTCCTTTTAAATTCGTCTTATCGACATGAAACCAAAACCTAAAGGTGCATCTTTCAAATCTGCCTCCTATAACGTGCCTCATTACATGAGGGGGGTCACCCCCCAGTTAGCGGTAGGGGGGTCAGTGTCAGGTGGGTCGGGCCTATAATATTAAATGGGCATAAAATCGTCATTTTTCACCTGATTTACTACATATTTGATATGTGACGTCTTTGGGTAGATATCTTGTTGATTTTATCCGTCAGCACTAGAGTGACTGCCACGGACGGGTTTGCTATTCTTTGGCACCAGTTCTTGTTTTAAATATTATTATTATTATTATTATTATTATTATTTCTATTTATTTATTTATTTATTAAGTGGTAGGTAGGGACGTTCACCATCCACTCACTCGATGTGGTGCTGCTCCCGGGTGTCTACCCTTTCCTCTCCTCCTTCCATCCTCTTTTGTCTTTCTTTCCTTCATTCTTTCCTCTTCCTTCTGCCTATGGGTGACTTTACACTCCTTCTTCTGTCTTTCTTTCCTTCACTCTTTCCTCTTACTTCTGCCAGTGGGTGACTCTACACTGAGTGACAAGCCAAATGGTTTCCTGTATATCAGGAAACCATGTACTACGCTGGGTGGTAACTATATGGCCAAATTATGGCGCCTGGTGGTTTGATGGGTAATTACGGCACTTCAATCGGATTGAGCCTGAATAGGTTTATATCCCTTGGATGGTTGGGGTTTATTGCTCACGTAATGCCAGTCAGGGATGAGTGAGGCTGGTCACCCTTGTCTTAAATGTCAGGACCAACATGCCT
>NC_137033.1:10277395-10279895 GCF_032717465.1 Coenobita brevimanus
AGCAATCACCCAGGACATTGAGAAACCTGCCCTTGTGATGTATGGCGTGACGCAGTTCTGGTCTCTCTGGAGGACGGGTAGTGGTCGTTCGTATGGTAATGGGTAGATGATGATGGATATATATTAAGATTGAAATGCGTAATCGGTCATTGCGTGGATTGTATGAATAATTTCGCCATTTCGTATAATAACCACGGCAGTTCAAGGGGTCAGTTTGTGAAATGACTTAGATCGCCTGTCAATTAATGAAATGGCCCTCATCATATTACTACTAGCTAATTGATTTGCTGAAAGATCATTTGAGTTGAATAATTGTTTAAAAATTCTGGTAGTATTATGAGTATTTTGTTACTGAGTATTATCATATTTACTGGTACGCCGTTGGAGAATAAGATCTGTTTAGTTAAACTGAGCCTCATTTGAAACCATGGATATCCATTGCTGGACGACTATCTGAAGGTAAGATGGGAGACTGGAAGAGAGAGGCGTGATTAGGTGGTGTTGATGTGAGACACTATCCCGAGTTACTTTGCCCACCACCACAATATAATTCTTTCAGAAAGAGGGTACATATTTTATCATATTCTTATTTCAGTCAGACAAATGGAATCAGCATTGGAGAGACCTCTCTGAGTAAAGGGATGGTTAAAAACTCGATCAAATTACTCGGAAGTCGGAGTGAGTTATACAAGTTCCTACTTAGAATGAAGCATTTTGGTCTTCTTTCGAAATTCATTGATACACCCCAAAACGAAGATAATTGACTAGTTCTACTGAACATCTGCAGAGGCTGGAGTATAATCATAATTCACGTCATGAAATTTCTACAGGCGATTCCCATATTACGAAAAACAGCAACAACGGAAGACACTATATACACTACAACTGTGGCACAAATTCACATATATACTTCAGGGTACTACCTTTACTCTCTCACGTCCCAGTGCATGACCAAGCTACCTTATGCATGACAACAGACAGCCATCACCTTGAGGCTATCACCCACAAATAACCCGGCAGAGCCATAGTGATGAGAAAAGGAAAGGAATGGTACTAGGTAAGTGAACGGTGAAACGCAGCTGTGCTGATCTCGGAAAAAGTTCATTTCTGATAATTTTGCTGCTCTGGTGGCATTAGTGGTTAGAGGAGTAATACTGATGACGTCTTTGGCGTTATAAATGATTGCTGCGATATTTGCTTTCATACCATTGATTAGCTCGGTGGGATCCTGCAGAATAAATATCCGTACAGTAAATTATACGTGTATCAAAGGATCCTGACCCGCAGCATCCTGTTGACGTATGGATATGTCACAATTTTTTTTTTCACGCTGAGACCTGATGACATACTGGTACATTCTGCAGTTGCGAGGTCTGTCATTGCAACATTTTTCAAGTTTCGCGGGTGATTTTTGGTAGGTATATGTGAGAGATCTTCCTCTACCAGCCGCTAGGCGGCGACACTGCCTGACCCGGCATGATTCCAGCACGCCATTGTCTTGACAAATCACCTGTTAGTAGTGACCTGGTCAGTAAAGACATGTTGTGCCACGGTTTCTCCGACTACGAAATTCAAACCGCTCTTGATGCCTTCACAGGCTTGAGTGATTGCACAATCAATGACAATGTGAAGGACAAAGATTACGTGGCGCCGGAGGAAGAAACAAGCAGAAGTGATGAGGAGGTAATGTCGCCAAGGACGATGCGGTATGCTGATGTGTTCGGTGTGTGAAACAGTGCTTATATCTCCTATATTACTGTGTGAAAACCAATATATTCTTTTACCACATAAAAATTCGTATCAAGTGAACAAATATCTACCTATTCTGAGTGGTTTGCAATAGTTGCCCCTACCATAGAAAACGTAAAAGCAGCAGCATGGATTCAGAGAAGACAGTACCAGGTGTTCGGGGGGACACCTGCACTGTATAAAGCACTTATAAGCTCAGATGAGCACTTTTTTGGTATTTTCTAATGTTTCTCATAAAAAGCAGAGGTTTGAGCCAAAAAAGAAAAAAAAAAAACTTCAGAAATCTGCCAGGATTGGGTTGGGGGGGTCATTGCTGAAAAATCTGCCAGGAGGTGCTGGGTAAAGATGTCAATAAACTACGATATAACCAAATGGGTCTGTCTCTTCGTAAAGCACCCACAAATTCAGCCAGTGGAGCCATGATTTTCTGATCTGCATGCATAAGTTACGGAAAGTGTAAATCTTCTGCCTCAAATCAGTATACAGGTATAAGCAATACATTAGTCTGAGTTACAACAGTCTTAGCAGCGAAACATAGTAAATCTTGTTCTTCTGTACAAAAGGAAAAAGTATACGAGTACTGACATACTGTCTGATAGACATGAAAACTGGTCTTATTTATGTAATGATAAAAAATAAAATATTTGACACATATTCTGATGCACAGCTGTTACGTTTGGCTGTGATTGTGGGTAAAACTTTTAGTGTTAGATAATTAAACTTCACAATTAATATGAGTGAAATGTTGTTT